>NC_073385.1:55707230-56019730 GCF_028641065.1 Leucoraja erinaceus
TAAACCCTCTTAACGATGCATGAGTCTGAGGAAGACCTCTAGTGACCTGTGGGAGAAAGGAGGGAGGGGGTGGGGTGATGTTGGAGAACAGGAAATCTTGATCTGTATCTGTAGGTTCTCCTGGGTCAGTTCAACTCCAGGGTAGGAATTGATGCGGTCTTTTGTTGAGATGTGATTGCCATGGAAATAGTAGGAAAGACTCGAGCTTACTCCTCCCCCGACAAAATGTTTGGAGGATGTTCTTGTAACCAACAATCTGTTTATCAGATGGACAAACCTTGCGGCAATATCAAGAGTCCAGAGTATTTGTCATATGCACTGGTACGAGAACAATGAAATCCATGCTTGTTACAGCTTTACATTCAATTTAAATGAAACAACACAAATATATAATGGTTATTCTAAGAATATTAGATCATAATAGTACAAGCTAAAGTGCAGTGCAGCCTTAAGTATGCAATTCGTAGTAGTTCAGTTCTGATGTAGGGTTGTGCAGGATGGTTCAAGAACTGGATGGTTGATGGGAAGATGCTGTTCATGAACCAGTTCTGGTGCAACCTTCCCAATGCTAGCAGTGAAACGCGAGCATGAATGGGGTAGTTTCAGTCTTAGATATTAGCTGCCTTTTTAAGGCACGCTTCTTGTAGATCCCTTCAGTGGTGGGGAGATCCATACCTACGATGGATCGGATGATGTCCATTACCAAGCCATGCCATGATGCAACCAATCACTGCTCTCTACCTACACCTGTAGAAGTTCAATAGAGCAGCCAGTGACATACCAAATCTCGTCACGGTTCTGAAGAAGTAGAGAATTTGATTGCAGCTGTTGAATCTCTCAGGCCGATGAAGACAGGTGCGTGGTTTCTTGGCTTTCCCTTCTTGAAGTATTCAATCTACACCATGGTCTTGGTAATGTTGAGAGCAAGATTGTTGTTTCCGGTGCTTGAAACAGTTTGTGGCACGATCTTCCATGAGGTATCATAGCAGATATTTATTCCCTATCAGACAGATTTGTCAATTACTCAATTTTTGGAGAATTTGCTGTCACTGTTTTGATGTAGACTGGACAATAAATTGACAACAGCATCTACAGTGAATTCAGAAAATATTCAGACCCTTTCACTTTTTCCACATTTTGTTATGTTTTTCCACATTTTGTTATGTTACAGCCTTATTTTAAAATTGATTAAATTCTTTTTTTTTTAATCATCAATCTACACATAATACCCTAGAATGAAGATGTGTAAACAGGTGTTTAGAAATTTCTGCAAATTAATTTAAAAAAAAACTGAATATCACATTTACATAAGTATTCAGACCCTTTGTTATGACGCTCAAAATTGAGATTGGGTTCATCCTGTTTCCATTGATCATCCTTGAGATGTTTCTACAACTTGATTGGAGTCCACCAGTGGTAAATTAAATTGATTGAACATGATTTGGAAAGGCACACACCTGTCCATATAAGGTCCCACGCTTGACTGTGCATGTCAGAGCTCAAACCAAGCCATGAAGACAAAAGAATTGTCCACAGTCCTCCGAGACAGGATTGTGTCGAGACACACATCTGGGGAAGGGTATAAAACAATTTCTGCAGCAATGCAGGTCCCGAAGAGCACAGTGGCCTCCGTCATTCTTAAATGGACGAACTTTGGAACCACCAGGACTCTTCATAGAGCTGGCCGCCCGGCCAACTGAGCAATCGCGGGAGAAGGGTCTTGGTCAGGGACCAAGAACCCGATGGTCACTCTGACAGAGTTCCCGTGTTCTTCTGTGGAGATGGAAGAACCTTCCAGAAGGAGAACTATATCTGCAGCACTCCACCAATCAGGCCTTTATGGTAGAGTGGCCAGACGGAAGCCACTCCTCAGTAAAAGGCATATGCCAGCTTGCTTGGAGTTTGCCAAAAGGCATGAGATACAAGATTCTCTTGCTGATGAAACCAAGATTGAATTCTTTGGCCAGAAACCAAGATTGAATTATTTGACCTGAATGCCAAGTGTCACATCTGGAGGAAAACGGGCATCGCTCATCACCTGGCCAATACCATACTTAAGATGGAGCATGTTGGTGGCAGCATCATGCTGTGGGGATGATTTTCAGGGGCAGGAACTGGGAGTCCAGTCAGGATCGAGGGAAAGATGAACGGAGTAAAGTACAGAGAGATCCTTGATGAAAACCTGCTCCAGAGTGTTCTGGACCTCAGACTGGGGCGGAGGTTCACCTTTCAACAGGACAATGACCCTAAGCACATAGCCAAGACTACGCAGGAGTGGCTTCGTGACAAGTCTGTGAATGTCCTTGAGTGGCCCAGCCATATTCCAGACTTGAACCCGATTAAACATCTCTGGAGGGACCTGAAAATAGCTGTGCATCGACACTCCCCATCCAACCTGACAGAGCTTGAGAGGATCTGCAGAGAAGAATGGGAGAAATTACCCAAATACAGGTGTACCAAGCTTGTAGCATCATACCCAAGACTTGAGGCTGTAATCGCTGCCAAAGGTGCCTCAACAAAGTACTGTAAAGGGTCTGAATACTGATGTAAATATGATATTTCAGTAATTTTTTAATTAGTTTGCAAAAATTTATAAATATCTGTCTTTGCTTTTTTTAATTATGGGCTATTGGGTGAAGATTGATTAAAAATAAAAAGAATTTAATCAATTTTAGAATAAGGCTGTAACGTAACAATTTGGAAAAAGTGAAGGGGTCGGAATACTTTCTGACTGCACTGTACATTGCAATATTGACAATATTTGAAGTACTTCATTCATTTCGAGAGACTGAAGATACAAATTCATGTTTTTTTCTCCTAATAGGTTCACAAACTTTTAATATTAAGCAAGCAGCTGAGCATGAACAGTGCCGGATATTCTATGGAATGGATGCAAGCCTGACCTTCTCTAAAGCTATTATAAAGGTAGGGAGCCCATCAAACAGAGATGAATTACTGCATATATATTTAAGGTCGTTTCAGGTACTTTGCAAGATGCACGCACGCACTTTGCAAGACGCACGCTCGGGAAGTCACTGCAAGGAGCATTATCTTAAATTTTCTATTAAAGACGACTGCTACCATGTTGCATTAGCTGCTAACCTGCTTTTTGGGATGTGGGTAGTGTGGGGTTGGTGCTGCAATTCTAAAAATAACTTGTGTATTGCAGGTTGAAGAAATAAATTGATAGATAAATTAAATAATTTCTGTCGCCTGAACCAGTAATGTTCCTACTTCAAATTTTAAAATGTAAATGCTATTTCAGATTCTACTGACAATTGGTCGACAGCTGAAAATGAAATCCTTTGAGGCTTTAATCCCCCTGGTGTTTGCATCATGTACCAAGAGAATAAGCACTGTGCTAACATGGCACTTGGCCTTGAACCAGCATTCTGTTTTTAGAAATTGGACTTTAATACCAATCAAATATAACAGTTTTAAATTATTTTCCCTATATATATTAACACCTTGAGTTCACAACAAATAGGCTGAGGAGGAGCTTTCCAGATCCTGTTATGGAGAATCTGATCCAGACTTTCTTCATTTGTGTCTCTGTAGCTAAAATTTGGTTATGAATTATTTTGTGCTGCACCATTTATTTTAATCATCTGGAACTAAACTTGTGGTGCCAAAGCAGTACTTCATCTTTCTGCGTCCATTTCATAAAAAAAGCCTCTTGAGCACAGAGGCATTAGGTGGGCACATGGAGGAAACACAAATGGGGTGAAGAACTACTTTGTAAAGTTTTTTTTGAGAGCGGAGGGGAGCATACTAGATGGAATATCTTAAAATTCCTAGGATTATTGGATTTTTCACTGAGGCAAATATTGACTGGAATTATAAAGTTGCTTCTGGGAAAGCAAGGTCCTGCATTGGGGGGGAAATGGAACATGGCTTTTTTAGTTTGGGCAGGTTGATATTGAAGGGCAGGAAATCTGAAGATTTTAATTAAGTGAAGATAATCCAGTATGATTGTGGGTTCCGCCTAATAAGTTGCATTTATATAGTACTTTTCCATATGGTACTGTGTCTTGAGGTGATTCGAGAAAGACTTCAGGAAACAGCAAGATATGCAACGTCCTAATGAAAAGTTAATTTTGTTTCTTTCCTTTGCAAGTTATTTCCAGCGTCAACAGTATTTTGCTTTATTATGTTGGTAGTATTTATTGTAAAATGGCCAAAAGTTAGATTAAAGGATTAGGTTTTAAGGTGTGTAGTTGAATATAAATACAGCACAGATACTTGCCCTTTGGCCCACCGTCCACTCTGACCAACAACTGCCCATTGCACACTAATCCTGCATGAATCCTATATTATTATTATTATTATTATCCCCATGTTCTCTAACTCCTCGCAAATTCTACCATTCACAGACTCGTAAGGGCAATTTACAGTGAACAATTAATGTATCGATTTGCATGTTTTGAGAATGTGGGTGAAATAAAGCATCCAGAGCAAACTCGCACGGTCAAAGGGGAGAATATACAAATTCTGGCGTCAGGATTGAACTCTTGCTGTGTACAACTTGCTCTGTTCCTGAATTTGGCACCGAGATGTAGAATGATTTAGTGAGCATGATTGCTGAAAATTAGAATGCAGATAGAGTTTTGGATACTTTTTGTAATTCTTGCTATCGTTGCATGTTTTATATCGGATAAGAAACTAGTGTCTGGAATATTTTCTTTCAAACAGGTAAACCCTTACAGACTGCCCTGGGACTTCTACATCAATCAACAGCTCAAAATGCGTCTCGGCTCCCAGTTTAATAAATATTTTGGTCATAATCAGTGTTGCTACTTGTTTTGACAATTGTTGTGTGACTGTGGATCAGGACAAGGGCAGCAGAACAATAAAGGTAAGCGTGAAGTTCGCAAAGCAGAACACCTGAGAAATTGGACTCCATTTCACACATTCTGATTCTGTTCTTGAAAGCAATGTTTTGCTATTGGTTTATTGTTATTTGTATTGAAATACAGTGAACAACTTTTATGTGCTCTCCAGGCAAGTCATACTGGAGATGAGTACACCAGGTAGAGCAAATGAGAAAATAAGCAGTGTAGAACAGTGTTATTGCTGCGGAGGAAGTGTAGATTAAAACAAGTGCAATGGCTGTAACATGGTAGACTGGAAGAACGGGACTTCATTCCGAGCATAGAAAGCTCTCTGATTTCTTGAACTGGGAACAAACAGTTCTTGTATCTGGTGGTTTATGCTTCCAAGCTTTTGTATCTTCTACCCAACGAGAGGCAGTTGAAGATATAATGGACAGAGTGTGTGGTCCATTATTATGTCATCTGCTTTTCTAAAGCCGCTTTGACAGCTCTGTGCAATTTTCTGTTGGACAGAGCAGTTGCCATACCAACCCTTGATGCATCTGGATAGGATGCCTTCTGTGGTGCATCGGTGGAAATTGGAAGGAGTCATGAGAGAAGTGATGAGTTTCCACAGCCTTCTCAGGCAGCTGAGGTGTTGGCTCCCCTGGAGTAACGCAATGTGGTTGAACTAGGGCAAACTGTTGGTCATATTTACATGTTGGAATTTATAAATCACAACCATCTCCACTTTAACATTAATAGAAACCGGGACCTGCACACAACAACCCTGCTTCATGAAGTCCTGACCAGCTCCTTTGTTTTAATGACATTGAGGGAAAAATTGTTGCCTTGATGATGAGTTCCCTAGCTTTCCATCTTTTTCCTGTACACTGGCTCTTTGGTGTTTTGAGATCTGATCATCTATGGCAGTGTCACCTGCAAAGTTTGTAAATGGAGTTGGAGCAGAATTTGGTCCTAGATTTGTGAGTAGTTTGAGAGTACAGTAAGGACCTGAGAATACTGCTTTGTGACAATTATTGTGGAGGATATGTTCTCGCCTATCCTTGCTGATTGTGGTCTATGCGTCTGGAGGTCAATAATACCACGAAGGGTTTGGCATAAGATGGCTGTCAAAGGGTTCGCAAAGTGATGTCAATGTCCATCAAACTGCATCTTCCACACTTCCAACATTATTTTGGATGATTCAGTGTAGCTCCCTTCATTGATTTAACCTTTTAAATTTCTTATAACCTACTTGTGGCAAACACCAGATGCTTAATTGCCACACTACGTGCAGAATGATTTTGGATCGCTTGTGACATGTTGATTGAGCTAGTTCCACTTGTTGGGGCTTGGAGCCTAGATACATTGGACTGTTTGTTGTTACCTCTTCCAAGTGTTTTCTCTCTATAGGGGATTTTTCTATCACTGCATGTGGCTATCATGGAGGATGATTGCCAGATCTATCGAGCCATGACTGAACTTCGCCTATCATGTTTCCCAAGCAAAAAAAACTGCTGTAGGAATTCAGTGGGGTAGGGAGTATCTGGAAATAAAGAGATGGTCAGTGTTTTAGATTGAGACCCTGCATCTGAGCTCCTCCAGCAAGTTACCCTTTTTATTCCAGTTTCCAGCATCTACAGTTAACTTATTTTGTCATGCTTTCCAATGGTTCAGAGGAGGCAAGGAAAATCATCATAATATGTGTAGGAAGGAACTGCAGATGCTGGTTTAAACCAAACCAAAAAGCTGGAGTAACTTAGCAGGACGGGACAGGAATGGGTGACGTTTCTGGTCGCGTCCAAAGAAGGGTCTCGACCCGAAACATCACCCGTTCCTTCTCTTCAGAGATGTTGCCTGTCCCACTGAGTTAATCCAGCTTCTTGTGTCTGTCTTCATCATAATACCCTAATCTATATCCTACGTAATAGTGGTTCCATGTGAAAGGTCTTGATTTCAAAATAACATTATATACTGAATGTAGACAAAAATGCTGGAGAAACTCAGCGGGTGAGGCAGCATCTATGGAGTGAAGGAAATAGGCAATGTTTCGTTCCGAAACGCTTCTTCAGGTGTATATATACTGAATTGCTGGTGCTTAATTTGTGGAAATTATTTAATGGAAATTTTACTTGAACTTTCTGGACTGACTTTATATGCTTGAAGTTTTCTTAACACAAGTAATTGTGATTGGAACATAATTTGAACATGATCAGTATAGCATTGGAACAGGTCCTTTGTTCCACAATGTCTGCCAAACAGGGTCAAAGATAATTTCCTCAGCCTGCTTTTGATCCACATTCCTCGGTTCCCTGCATACCCATGTGCCTTCTAAAAAGCCTCTAACCACCACTATTGTATCTGCTTTCACCACCACATCTGGCATAGTGTGTGTGTGTAAAACTAAAATTTTTCCTGCACATCTCCTTTAAATTTTCCCGCTCTGACCTTTTAAAGATATTCTCTCCAGTGTTTGATATTTCTACAAGAAGAATGGTTCTGTCTGTCTACCTTATCTATGCTCCTCGTAATTTTATGCACCACTGTGCTCCAGAGGACAATCCAAGTTTGTCCAACCTCCTCAGCTAATACCTCGTTTCCATACAACATTCTGATAAATCTCTTTTGCACCCTCTGCAAATCCTCAACATCTTCCTTGTAATGGGGCAAAAATTCTCCAAATGTGGCCCAACCAAGGTTTTAAAAAGCAAGAACCCAACTTACTCAACGCCTCAAAACTTGTAGTTAGTAAGTTATGATGAATTGTAGACAAAGGAAAGCTGATCATCATTAATTATTGTATTCTCTTCCTATCTGGAAGAATCCTCTCTGATAGCTTGCTTGCCAATGACAAATGATCACCCGCCTATAATTTCCTAGGTTTTTTCTAGTTCCCTTCTTGAACAAAGGAACAACGTTGGTTACATCCAAATTTTCTGGGACCATGGCTGCAGCTAGAGAGGATACAAAGATCATTGTCGAGACCCCTACAATCTCCTCTCTTGCCTCTTAACAACCTGGGATCAATCCCAACCACACCCTGGAGATGTATTCACCTCTGTGTTTTGCAAGAGATTAAACACACCCAATATCTAATATTCTTTTCCTCCCTTTTACAGGATATATCTCAGATTTGGGAATCTGTACCAGAACCACTTGTTATGCTTTTAACACTTGATCTACTGGCGCTAGTGGAACAGATGCACTCGGCTGAAATAGTTCATGGATGCATAGCACCAGAAACACTCTTTCTGTACACCTGGTTAGTTAAATGTTCTTTGATACAAAATTTATGGCAGAATAATTAATATCTGTATCATTTAAGGCATAGTTGGATTCTGAAATAAGTAGTTTCATTTTTGAGAGTTTATTATGGAACAGCCAATTCTGGAATCTGGGTATTAGGTCAACAGCAGATTGAGGCTATAAACAACCCAGAGCTATGCACTTAAAGCAGACAGCTGCAGTCATCCTTATCTGTTGTATACACGCTATAGATGAATGCTTTTGGATTCAGCTGGTGGTCATCCTGGTCATCTATCCTCTGTGCTGATTTCTGTTTAACACCTGAAGCTGAAATTAGCTTGATTTTGATGGCCATCACTGAGATGCCCTTATGCTTTTAATGTTAACAGCTAATTAGTTGGAGCACATTGCTTGCCTGTTGGATGTTGCTGTGCTGTGCATGTTTTGAACATAACATTACTTTGCAAACAATTGCCGTGATAAATTAATTTGTATGTGATTATGGTAAATAGTAATGTTGGTTCTAAAGTAGAATTACTAACCATGTAACAAATTTGAATTTAATGCTGCATTCATACTTTTTGATTCTCTTGAGTATATCTTTTTGTTTTGGAGACTGATCTATTTAATCTCTCTCCCTCCCTAGCCATAATAATACCTCCATATGGCCCAACGACAACAGTTTAGTAAAGCTCATGGACTTCACACACAGTGTGGACTTGAGGCTGCAGTCAGACGTTGCCACCTTTACAGGATTTCCGACAGTTCATTCATTGCCCAATAGGGAGCTTGCTTTGGAGTGCACCAGTGCCTATCAGGTAAGCTGCCTATGGAACTGACCAACACTCTTGATGGAAAACACTTCTCAATATGTGGAAGAAATTAATTTAGAGGGAAATTAAAGGAAAATGAAAAGCGAAGACTTTGCAGGTTTGCTTCAAGAGACTATTGCATGATAACATGGAGAGATGGCGGCAGTTAATTGCTCACCAGCTCTTTGACTTCACAGCCGATTTAGCCGACTATTATTAGCAATGTTACAAAATTTTGAGATTTTAAAAATCAAGTCTGCAATTTATCCCATCAGATAAAGCATAACAACAAGTTTAATTTGACACCAAATTCACTTTCATATCTCAAGTATTAAAAAAGTTATGGCCATTTTCATACTCGGAAATTAGCATCTTGTTCCCTATTGATTTTCAATGGACATTACAAAAAAGCTGTGATCTTGGATAGTCAAAAGCCCGTAACTTTCTTAAGAATTAAGAGAACTGAATGAAATTTTCACCTATCATAGATTGAAGCATTCTGAAAAAATATAAAACAATCTTACTTGGATGACATGAAATTAAAGCATATAATTAGCTAATTACCTAATTGTAGCTAATTACAAAATTGACCGATGTGACAGAAATGGTAATAAACAACCAGACTGCCTTGAAAATTCAAAAATGTGATATTCTCAAGATCAGAACTTTAACATTATTGTATAATATGCTGTAAGTCAGTTATGGATAGGTAAATAAATTACAATTTCTAGCAAAAGACCAAGTCTTTATGGAGAAGATCAGCTGCTAGCTGGTACATTGGCATATCATAATCAGTAGCATCATCATACTCCTCAGACTGCAACCAATAAGCAACTCTGTACACGTTGTTTTTCCTCAATTTTTCAATTTTAGAAAAAAAGGTAGAGATTATAAAGTTAAACGCTAAAACAAATAGTAAATACTAAAAAAGAAAATCATGTTTAATCAAAATTCAATTACTAGATATAAACATCTATCCATTTCTTAAATAGCCTAAGTGTCCAAAGATTATTCACAAATAATTCACAATATAACATGATTTTTATATCTAATTTACATTAATTTATAGGCCAAATGGAAGGAATTTAGTGTTCAATTGCTGTAAATAAATGCCCATTTAAATCGGTTTTCTAGTGGGTTCCTGTGAACGCGCTGGTTTAGAACGTTCACATCGCGCTGGATTAGTGCCCTCAAATGCCGAGAAAAATACTGCGGGATATAAAAAACCCAAAATGAACTACTCGCTATCGAAAATTTTATATACAGGGTTATATACATGCCCCATTTAATGTAAAAATAAGGTACATACCTTTAATTGTTTGCTTTATAAAACCCTGGGGCTGCGAGAGGTTGCGGAGTGAAAGAGAGCTTTTAAAACTATTATAATTATTATTCGAGGCCTATAAAACTAATAATAGCTTTTGCAACCGGGTCTTGCAGCGATTTTTCGTTAATGATTTACTAGGCTGAACATCTGCGATTAGAACAGCCTAGTAAAAAATCGCGTTTTAAATCCGCCCCCTCCAAACAGCGCCAAAATCGCGGACATGGCTTTGGGCAGATTCCCAATGACGATTCAGGTAGGTTTTGTAACATACCTACTATTATGCAGTAAACAACTTTTTTTTTAGTAGGTACAACTATACGAAAATATACTATCTACTACATAGATACCAATTATTTAATTAGTCATAACATACTTTTTGTTTCTGTCAATCTTATTCAACAACAGATGGTTAATACAAGCCAAACATAATACATGGGCATCTTGACATTATACTATTTAACCTTTCAGGCGGGCCGTGCCATCATCCCCTCTCCGAGCCAATCATAAGTTGCCCATTCAAGAACCTCTTCTACACCTGGTTAATGAGAGATGCCAATTGTCACATCCAAACACCCTTTTGTTACCTTGTTCAATTCCAATCAAAATTAAGTAAGAAAGGATATTAATATTTTTCTTCCACAGCTCCCTCCTTGTTGATCTTTGTGATCAACACTTATATTACAGTAAGAAAGTTTTAATATTTTCTCATTAATCAGTTGCAAAAATGGAGACATACGTGTCCGATTATAATTTGGCTGGACCCCGTCCTTGAGCTTGCAAAGGGATACCTCCTTTAGCATGCGTAGGGATATGGGCATAAACCCAACATCCTAATCATCCCACTCAGATAAGGAAGCTTGTTTTCCTTTCCGCTACAAGTTCACTGTGTTCTGTGTGAAAGTTGTTAGTTGAATTTCATACTCCAACTTCTACCTTCATCCTGTTTCTAGTATCTATCTGGATGCCTCTCTTCACTCTCATGTCCTCTATGATCCCATATAATGTTAATATATTCTTAAGTATTTCATACTACAAAGATAGTTAATAAAGAATATGTTTACATTTTGACACTATCATTATTTTATCACTAAAATTATACGGTTCTTGCGTTTCCTCCTCCTCGAGGGTTCCGTCTGAGTACTGCAGTTTACATCTGGTGGCATGTATCCAATTGGGTTTTTCTTTTATTTTTACTTTTGTGTTGTTCATGTGGTTAGCAGCACCAAATATGGTCCTTTCCACCTAGAAGAGAAAAATCTTTATTCATTGCTCACACATAAACGTGATCTTCTGGTTTAAACGAGTACATATTTCCTTTTGCCAGAGGGACCTGCGCCTGCTTAACTTTCTCATAGATTTTATGAACTGTTCCACACGTGGCTTGAGCATATCTTAAGGATTTTTTATCTTTCCATAACGGGGCTACCTTCTCGGGAGTCATCGGGGGTCGGGTTCCTGGTGTCATAGGTCGCCCCATCAATATCTCGTGTTTCTATTTTTCTTATCTCTCAGGACATACATCACTACGGGCAGGGTGCCTGGCCACAACTACCTATTTTGCTGGCATACTTTGGCCAAAGTAGCTTTTATTTTCCCATTTACCCTTTTTACCATCCCCGAGGACTGTGGTTGATATGGCATGTGTATTTCCACTTGAACCCAAGAACCTTTGACAAGTTCTGAACTCATTTACTGGTGAAATTAGTTCCTCGGTCACTGTTTATTCCCATGGGTATCCCGAATCTAGGTATTATTTATTTAATTAAAATATTGACTACCGTCCTTGCACATCCATCCTAGTGGGGTGTGCATCCACCCAGCTGGAGAACATATCAACTATGACCAGAATGTACTTAAAACCCTTTGCTGCGGACATATGTACAAAATAAATTTGCAAATTCTCAAAAGGTATTTCGGGTTGTGGTAGGTCATCAAATTGTGTAGGCGTCTTCCCTCGATTGATTTGTTGACACACCAGACATGTTCTTGCAACTTTATCAATTATGACTGTTATACCTGGTGCATACCATTGTTGGGACAATGTGTGTGTCATCTCCTCTTTTCCCATGTCAGCCTATCCATGGGACAAAAATAGGTTCCTGGGACAAACTACCCAACCATCATGATGGACCCAGACAGTGGGGTCTTGATAACACCCTGCTTTACTGCAGGAATTGTTTTGCTGGAGTGATGCGAGGCTCTGGGCATCCTGTAACTGGGTTACATCAATGCTAACTGGGAGCTTTCTTTGTGCTGCAGACTTAGTTTTAAACGCTTGTAATTGCGGGGTTTGCCTGAGGGCAATCTGTTTGGCTACATAATCAGCTGATCTGTTTCCCTTTGATACATCATCATCCGATGATGTATGAGCCTTGTATTTAATAACTGAGATTTGCTGTGGCAATTTCGATAGCATCCAGTAAATTTAAGACCAGTTTATCATGTTTAATAGTCTTTCCTGTTAATGTGATGAATCCGCTATTTTTCCATAACTGCCCAAAGTCATGAACAACCTCATTAGCACTATTGTCTTTTGCCAATATGCAGGCACCAGTCAGGGCATATAGCTCAGCTGCCTGAGCAGACGTTCCGGATGGTAAAGCATATGCCTCCAACACTTGGTGTGGCGTGATCACCACATATCCTGCCAATAATCTGTCATTGCTAGGTCAGTGTGAAGAGCCATCAGTACATAGGACCAGGTCAGGATTATCAATTGGATGACTCTTAAGTCCAGCCGGGGAGTGGCAGTGGCTTCTACAAGCAATACACAATCATGGTCACATCCTTCTTCTGGCAGTGGTATAAAGCTACCTGGGTTTACAGCAGGCGATTGCTGATAAGCACAATTTGGATGTGATAAAAGGATAACTTCATATCCTGTTCTAGTGGGTGTGAAATGCTGCGTGGCTGCAGAGTTCAATAATAACATTGTGGCATGAGGAACAGTCACTACACATGGGTGATCAAGAATGATGGGGATTGTTTTTTTATCATTGTAGCCGTCGCCACTCCAGCTCGCAAGCAGGCTGGCGTGCCATTTATTACAGCTGGTGAAGCCATGGAATAATAGGCTTCTGGTCTTTTTTCCCCCTCCATGTTCTTGAGCCAGAACCCCAGTTGCAAACCCCTTTGATTCATTTACATAGAGTTGAAAGGGCTTTTTACAATTTGGCAATCCCAGCGCCGGAGCAATAACCGTAGCGTCCTTTATATCTCTAAACGCTTGGTCACTTTCTGCAGTCCATTCTACTCTGGTGGGCTCAGTCGATACTGTTTTAAACATGGCAAGGCAGCGTCCTTTTTTAAGGTAACTTTATGTTCAGGGGCTGATCGCACTCGCCCCACATGATTCTTATGCTTTGCCCTTAGAGGATACTTAGATCAGAGCCATTGGTAATCTTGGCAGATCCTTAGTAGATGGCTGTTGCTTTTCCAAAATAGTGTCCCGTTCCTTTCTGACCCATGTGATCTTTCCTTTAGTGCCATTAAAAAAAAGTCCATCTAGACCTCTCCGTTTGCTATTGGCAACTTTAAAACATGAATTGACTTTGTCCTCCAGCCTTTTTTATCATCTCTCCTTCCTTCGCTGCTGTTGAAGTAGGTCTACTAGCTATGGTCAAGTATGACTCCGAAGTGTCTCACATTTCAAATCGATCCCTTTGGTTTTGAGAGAGGTGGACCATTATTCCTAATCCCGGGACACCAAAAAAACAAATAAGGGAGACTTTTTCCTGCTACCCGGGATTAGGGAGGCGCGTATACTATGCCATGCAATGCGTTCGCTTATGTTCTAGGCTGGATTCGACAACATACCATAAATACTGGCCTTTTGAACCCTGCACCCTTTGCTGAGCACAATGGATTTGATTAATTAATTGACGGTACGGATTGCTACTCAATTGCCAACAATATAGGAGGGACATCTTTTGCCCTTGTTCTTCCCCCTTAATTAAATTGATCAATTGATGTGTCTGCATTTGAGAGAGGTGCATAAACATACCCTCTGCTGTGCAGTGTAAAACTGCTCCCAGTTTGCACAGAGCCTGTCTTCCCAGTAACGGGAGTGGGGCCGTCCTAGAGATTATAAAAGTATCAGTAAGGGGCTTGCCATTTACTTGAATATGAGTGGGTTCTGATAAAGGTTCTATCATGGGGACACGGGCAACCCCAATAGTATTAATATTTGACTGACACAGGGATGTCCACGGATGGGGAGCACTGATGACATAGTGGCCAATTTATAAGCTTGAGCCTGTCGCGGCATCAAACAATTTACTAAAGTTTGAACAGCCAGAGGCCCATTTTCAGCTAGGGGCACTCGGCATATTCCTCCCACTTACTCTTAAATCGGGCTATAAAAGCCGGTCTCGTCTTTGTGTCACAAACATCGCACCACCTCTCCTATGTCACTGTTTTCTCGCTCCCCTCATTATAGCCTCCTTTCCTCTGTGGGCCAAGCAGTGAGTGAGGGACTAATTTCCCTGAGCCTACGGATCATTTCCTCTCCAATCTCCATTTTCTCTGGGAGGAACTGCAAACCCATCTTTTAGGGTAGCCAATGAGGTTCCACATGCACTTTTCAGCAGCACCTGCACATCCCCAGGGAGGGGGGGTGTAAATGCTGCGCATCTGATTTAACTAATTAAGAAATGCATTGGGCTTTCTTAAGGGAACTGGTGCTTCTGCAGCCATCGCGCATAGCTCAAGCTTCAGCTGGGGTCCAGTGTTTCAACACGGGGACTTCTCCTATCATAATACATGGGGACTGTATCAGTGACTTCGGCTTAGACTCTTCCTCAACATTCATCAACTTCTTGATATCTTCTTAATCGTGTCCCCTCTGAGGGTCCCCTCTCAGTGGTACTTCTGCTTCTGCTGGACTTGTCGAAGGAGCTGTGGCCCCTCTATCGGTAAACAGATCCATCCGTGACGCCAGAGGTAGAAACAGCCTCGGCACCTGACGGGGCAGCGGCCTGTTCTCCTATAGACGGCGGTTTATACGGAGGTTGTCGCTGGCGTAATGCAGCTGCCATCATCAACAGATCATCAAATTCATCCTCTAATGGGGGTTCCTTTTCCACAGGGAGTCAGGAATATATTGCTGCCACTTGCTTTGGTACTACAGGCACAGGTCCGTCATTTCCCTCTTTCTGATTAACACCTTTCTTTAGGGGCTGGTGTCTTTTCTCCATCCCCGCCCATTCTCTTATTGTTTCTATCAATTTTAGTTATACACAGCACTCCAACTATAACTAATAACACCACCACTGCAAATATAAATTGTGTTGCCATCTCACCAATTCATTTCTTTTTTAGAGATAGGTAGCTGAGATAGCTCATAACTTTCCCCCATCTGGCCAATCTCCGTTTGATCGATCAGCTAGATTACCATAACAATTTACCACGCATTGATCATCTCCATTTATTATTACCTGCTTGCGATCCCAGTCGAACAATGGGATCTCCTACCTTTTCCTGGTGTCTAATGGTCTATTTGACAATGTTCTCTCTTATCTGCACCTTGACAATGTTCTCTCTTATCTGCATCTTTCCCTCCTGGACCACCTGTTTCATTTCCTCAGACCTCCCTCTCAGTAGGATCAGATTTTTCCGATCAATTACTGTTGCCTTCTCTCATATTCTTCTCTCAAGTCTGTAAAAAAAAAGTTAGGTTTCCGCGGACAATTTCTTATTGTATTCTATTCACTGTTTGCGCGCACCTGTTTTACTCCGTCCGCAAACCTCGAAGTCACTTCAATTTCTATAGCGCGCTTTGCGGCACCTGCTTCAATTTCTCTTCTATGCCCAGCGTGAGAAAATTGATCTTCTCCGCCTCGCCCCATAGGCCTCGGCTCAGCGTGAGTCGGTTGCCCGGGGGCTCTCCCTTCTCTCTGGGAAGCCCCCCTGTCTCCCTTTCGGTTAGGACTATTTTATCATTCCCTTTTATTTTGTATTTTATTCGTTCGAATCCCGTTACAATTGGGATCCTGCCAACCAGGCCAAATTCTGTGGAAGAAATTAACTTAGAGGGAAATTAAAAGAAAATGAGAAGTGGAAACCTGCGAAGTCTCTTCCACACAATATAAACAAAAACACTGGAACTTCTCAGCATCTGTAATAGCTCTGTCCCACGGTACGAGTTCATTCCAAGAGCTTGCCGGAGTTAAAAAAAAATTAAGCTCTTGGTAAGCACGGAGAATGAACGTAGCGGGTACGTCGAGCACGGGGATGTCTCTTAGCAGCTCGTACCTCTAACGGCAGGTACTCAGGAAGACTCGCTAATGGCAGGTAAGCACGGGAAGACTCGTGAAGATTTTTCAACATGTTGAAAAATGTCCACGAGAGCCCCGAGTACCGACGAGTGGCCATTACCGTAAATCTCCGAGTTCGAATCAAGGCAAACTCGGGAGAACTTGGAATAAACTCATACCGTGGGACAGGTTTGTTTCAGATTGAAAATCCTTTGCCATCAGATAATTATGATGAAGGGGCTTTTAACTCTCTCACCACAAGTGAGATCAGGTCTGATTGGAGTGGACATAACAAGAGCTATAGCTGTTGTCATTGTGGATTTCGTGTTTATCCATCTGTGGACTTGGCTGCCTCCTTTAAACCTTTCCCTTTATACTTCTTCACTATTCCCAGTCCAACCTTTTCAATGATAAGCACTCATTGACGATGTATTTTCAGTGATAACATATAATTACAGATCACAAACGGCCTCTTATCTCAGCAACCCTATAAAAGGACAGTTACAATTCACAATTGGATATTTAAACTCGGGGAAGATAGTGATGGATGAAAATGGAAAATTAACGGGTTGATAGTCTGGTGTTGTACTTGATTAAGATTCCATTTTTTAGCAAAGTTGATTTTTCTGCTTCAAATCGGGAGCAAGTGGCCTTTGGCCTGATCTGCTAGACTGCCCCCAAAATAGTATTTGTCATTGATAAATATGCACTTATTTGGAATGTGACATTTAACATTGGTGTAGCTAACTAAATGTTACAAAGAACAGTATAGCACAAGAACAGGCCTTTTGAACCACAATGTTTGTGCTGAACATGATGCCAAGATAAACTAATCTCATCCTCCTGCACATGATCCACTCCCTACATATACATGTGCCTATCCAAAAGCCTCTTAAATGCTACTATAATATCTGCCTCACTCACCGCCCTGGCAGTGCGTTCCAGGCAACCACCACCCTCAGTATAAAAAAACTTGCCCTGAACATCTCGGGTTTTTACGTTTTTGCCTTCTCACCTTAAAACTCTGCCCTTTAGTCTTTGACATTTCTATCCTGGAAAGAAGGTTCTGACTGTCTGCCTTATCTATACCTCTCATAATTTTATATACTTCCTTCAGGTCTTCCTTCAACGTAGACATGCTTGTGACCATTCAGCAATTTCTTCTGTCAACACTTAGTAACTCTTGGAAAGTACATGTAAATGATGCCTTTATGTTACTTTTTGTGATTAGCAAGGTGATATTAAATATTCAGATTTGAAAGTAATTTGGAATTATAATGATTATTAAATGATGCAAAGCTGAATAAAATGCAGTTACTGACCTTGTTTTTTGCTGAAAGTTGAAAGTAGAAACTTGCAGCATGTGAGAAACATCATGCAATCAAATGTGCTCTAATTTCTACTTTGACTACTCCAGGTTGATCTCCTTGGGATTGCAGACACGATGCATTTTCTGCTTTTTGGAGAGCATCTAGATGTTTACAAGGAGGATTCATTGTGGATTCTCAGCCCCACATCTTACAGGTATTTTCAGTGATGTTGCTTTTTACATCGTCAAATGTTAGTGCAAAGTTGTCTTAATTGAGCATATCTTTCAATTTTTTCACCACACCTTTTATGCCACCTCTCACTGCTGCATCTAATAACTTCTATCACATCATTGCCATGAATTTGAGACCTCAGATCGGAGGCCTGTGATCAGTGGTGTGCTGCAGGGATTGTTGTCAATAACCTTACAGGTGACACCTAAGATGAGGGTTTAGTGGATAACACGAAGGTGAAACGAGATTGCAATAGGATGCAGATGAAATGGGGATGTGGGCCAAGAAACACCAGATAGAATTTAACTGGCATTTGCGTTTTGATAAGTAAAACTGGGCAGGATCACAATAAATGCTAGGCCCTTTGTTAGTGCTGTAGACCAGAGACCTATATACATAGTTCCATGAAAGTGGTGCCACAACCAGACGGTGGTGAAGGTGATGTTTGGCATGCTTTCCCTCGTGGTCAGGATTTTGAGGACTGACGTTGGGGCATAATGATGTTGGCGAGACCACACCTGTAGTATTGTGAGCAGTTCCGATCGCACTGACATAGAAGAATATCATTAAGCTGGAAATGGTGTTAAAGATATTTCCAATGATACTAGAACAGGAGGGGTGGACACGAAGCTGGAGTAACTTAGCAGGTCAGACAGTATCTCTGGAGAAAAGGAATAGGTGATATTTTGGGTCAAGACCCTTCAGACTGAGTCAGGAGAAAGGGAAACAAGAGATAAAGACGGTGATGTAGAGAGATAGAAAAAAGAATGAAAGAAATGCAAAAATGTAACGATGATAAAGGAATCATTGTTAGCTGTTAGGTGAGAACAGGATGGTTTGAATTGTTAGGTTAGGACTTTTCCCTGTCCTAAGAATTTGAAGGGTGACCTTAAAGGTATGTAATGTCATGAGGAGAATAGATAAGGTGGCTGGCCAGGCTTTGAAACTAGATGGCATGGGCTTTGATGTGAAACATTTTTCACAGAGGATGGTAGGTGTATGTAATGTGTTGCTAGAGGAAGCTGTAGGGATGGGCACAATTACCTTTACAATGCTTAAATTGCATTTGGGCAAATACATGAGATGAGAAAGTTTTTGAGGAATATGAGCCAAACGTAAGCAAATGAGGCAAGCTTGCATAGACATCTTGACTGGCCTGGATGTGAAAGACCTATTCTTCCATGCTATATCCTTCTGCCTTTGCTACCATGTAGTACAATGGCGATCAGAAATGCTACCCATGTACAAGTGATTTGCTGGATTGAGCTTGTATCCATTGTCTCACATCTGTGTTTCTGGTCAGTGCCTTGGTGCTTTTTGCCTGAAGATGTTTATGCTCGGTTCTTGACTTTGCTTCAATGTACCAGTCAGGTGTTATAGATAATTCTCATTTTGAGTGGTAGGTTGAATGTTGGAGCCCCAGTCCAGATCTTCAAACATGTGATCCAGGCATATTTCGGTAAAAAGGCAGCAAGACCACACTGTCAGAATGTTCCACCTTGCAGATGAGATGCTGAATTATGATAGAAACAAGGAACTGCAGATGCTGGTTTGCAAAAGGCACAAACAAAGTATGAGAATAACAGCGGCTCAGGCAGCATCTGTGGAGAACTTGGATAGGAGATGTTTTGGGACAGAACCCTTCAGACTTGGTGTATCTTCCCAGCTGAATGAAAGCTATTTGGCAGCACCTGTACAACCTGCAGGTTCCCATGTTCCCTGCATTACAATTATTATTACTAGGTGGTTTGTTGGCTAAATGTTTCCACATCTGTAAAATATTTGAGTATAAACTGTTTTTTTACATTTCTCCAGAATGGAACTGCTGTACATGGAGGTATGGAGTTGTTTCTTTGAAAAGATTCTAAATGCAGGAAATGCATCTTCAATGTCGATCCTGAAGGAATTGCAACAGATTATGAGGGAAGCCATTGAGGACTGATACATTCATACAGAACCTGATGTCAAGTGAATGAGGCATATTTTAAAATAAATTCAGGATCCTGTTATTTTCCATTTTAATACTGAATAAATGTCTTGTGTAAATTTGTTTAATAAATAAGCTTACTTTTTTTCCAGTAAACCGTGATCATTTCCTAACTTAAGATCCCTTCCCGCAGTGCTGTTAGTTGATAAAGAACAAACTTGATACCATTGTCCAACCTTGGCTCCTTTTCGTAACAAATTTGTAACTGTAGTGTTTCCATAATATTATTGCTTCCCTCAACTGCTACGTAAGTTAATGACCCAAGGTATACATTAACCATGTTTTTTTTAAAGCAAATATCCCAAAAAACACCTGCTATTTTTCAATGTTAGAAATACTTATGTGATGCAGCATATTGGGGAGAACATTCTTGACCCTTGAAAGGTATCTAAATGTGAACAAAATAACATGAAAATGGAAAAGGCCTTTAAACCCTCCATGCTCTTTGGCAGGATTTTGATGTCCTCACAAGCCATATTAGTCATCTTTTTTATCCCTTTTAGTTTTCGAGAGAGACTGCAGCACTGTAGTCCACTCGGTCACCAATTACAGTAGTTTGACATAGCAATAACCCATGCAAAAACAGTAATGTTGTATTCTACCAAAGGCTGAACCTAATTTCTACTATTATCAACAATTAAAGTGGCATGCCAGTTTTATGTGTATATATGTAATGAGATGCCTCTCTGATGAGGCCAAATATTTTTAAGCTGCAGACCATGCTGTTTACACATGCATCAGATCAAAGCTGTCTAGTTCTCTTGCACCTATTTATGAATGGTGGTGAGAAATGTAATTGGCTGATAAGGGGATGTGACTAAGAACATCCCCATCTCCAATGATTGAGAAGCCTAGCTAAATATGAAAGTGAATTAGAAGAAACTGAATCTGCTATACTGTTCTATGAAGTATTTTGCCATTTTCAGTAAACTATGCACAGTAAATAAGAAATATGCAACAAAAAATGACTGCTGTTTAAGGAGATATTTGGACAGGTAAATTGAGGGCCTAATGTCAGTCAATTAATCCAACCCCTACCAGTGAGAGGGCAATTAATATCAGGGCAGTGTTAGATTTGGAGACATTCTAGATATTAGAGGATTATAGAGCTGAAGGAAATTAAATATGAAATTGTAAGGCTCTTGTGAATATGGATTCAAATCAAGAGTTTGGATTCATTAATGTTTATGAAGGATGAAAGCAAGACAGCACTGTGGCGCAGCGCTAGAGTTGCTGACTCACAGCGTCAGAGACCTGGGTTCTAGCCCGACTATAGCTGCTGTTTGGGTGGAGTTTGTAGGTCCTCCCTGTGACTGGGCTTCCTCCAGGAGCTCCAGTTTCCTCCCATATTATAAAGACGTACGGGTTTGTGGGTTAATTGGCCTCTGTAAATTGTCCTTGCAGGATGACTGCTGATCAATAGACAATAGGTGCAGGAGTAGGCCATTCGGCCCTTTGAGCCAGCACTGGGATGGGATCATGGCTGATCATCCCCAATCAGTACCCCGTTCCTGCTTTCTCGCCATATCCCCTGACCGCTATCTTTAAGAGCCCTATCCAGCTCTCTCTTGAAAGCCTCCACCGCCCTCTGAGACAGCAAGGATTTGGTGGGCAGAGGGGCCTGTTTTCCATACTGTATCCCTAAAAACTGGCAGGAGTACGAAATTGCTTATCCTTTTATATTCAAGCACTCACCTGTTCTAAATGAGTATTAAGTAGTTGGGTGCACAGGCAATGAAGGCTTGAATTGGATTTTCAGTAATTGTACTGAAATTATTAGATTGAATAGAATGGGAGGTGGTTTAATCGCATTTTTGAAGCCAGATCATGGTTGTATTCAGGCAACATTATCTTGTGTTCATTAACGTGATAACCTATCCATGGTTCCTGTTTGGGGATTTCTCTGACAAAACACTGCCCATTACCAGAATCATTAATTGAAAATGGGAATACTTTGTAAGAAAATAATTTCACTCTGCATTTGTACTTTGCACATGTGCCAATAAAAAGCACCATAAAAATAACCATTGAAGCATTTGACATCCAGGGTTGTCGGGTCAAAAGCCGAGTGCCATTATAGTGATGAATGTCGACTCTCAAGCCATGGTTTTAACCTGCGTTAAAAACAAAAATCCTCTTAAATTTTACTCTTGCTGAAAGTAACTAAATTGTGTCAAGAGAGCGTGATAACTGACAGACAGACCACTTATGGCACAGATAATTCCCAGAGACATAGACAATAGGTGCAGCAGTAGGCCATTCGAGCCAGCACTGCCATTCAATGTGATCATGGCTGATCATCCACAATCAGTGCCCCGTTCCTGCCTTCTCCACACACCCCTTGATTCCTCTAGCCCTAAGAACTATTATAGATTCTACCCACCAGCAAAAAAAATAAAAACAGTATTCGATTTATAATGGGCCCTTGTCAGCCATCTAATTGGAAATGTTGTAGAGAGTTGTCAGACGGTCCTCAGGCTTGGTTTACTGGGATATAGTAAACTAAGTATTTTGTATTCCTTGTAGAGTGAACCAAAGTGAAAGTTGGAATTGGGCACTGTGGGAATTTGGCAGTGCTGGACCTAGAAGACGTTCTGAACTTGGATATTACTCCTGTTAATACCCACATGCACTTCATTTTTTACATTATACAGTAGCATACATTTTCCAGTAGACCCACTGAGTTTAAAAGGGGGAAAACACCACCATGGTTCTGGCTGCAAATTTCCTTGTGGTCCTGACTTCAAGTATTGCAAACTCAGCCCAGACTGCACATCAGATCCTGGATACATCCTGCTTGTACTCTGGACTAACAAATGAGCTAGATTGTAAACCATACAGATCTCTGAATGATTAGATGCTGGATTATCAGTTTTACAGAAGTATTTTTGTTTTTCAATACACTGCTCTTTCACACTCAAGCGAACTTAGTGTTGGTGGCATTAGACAAAGTTTCTACCAAGCTCAGGGATTTGTTCTCAACAGAGGCAACAATTTTTCTCTTTTGGCTAGGGAACAATTGAATTTTATCTGTCAAAATGAGCTGTCTCCATGATTTGCACATTTTGGGCAGAGGAACTTTAGAGATACGACAAACAATTAAGCCCTTCAGCCGACTGAACCCCCACCATCGCCATCCCTTCGCACAAGTTCTGTTATTCTACTTTTTCATCCAATCCCTACTAAGGGCAATTTACTATGTCTCCACTATGTTGATTAAGTAAAGGCTCTAGAATCATCTTTGAGATTATTTAATTTTTACATTTCTTTTTAGTTCAGAGACAACAGGCCTTTCAGCCCACTGAGTCCACACCGACCAGTGATCCCCACATTCTACCACTTTGGTACACTTGGGACAATTTTACCAAGCCAATTAGTCTATAAACCTGTACATCTTTGAAGTTTGGGAGGAAACCAGAGCTCCCAGAGTAAACCCACGCAGGTCACGGGAAGAACATACAAACTGTACAGACAGCACCCGTGGTCTGAAAGGCAGAAACTCTACCATTGTGCCACCTGACAATCCAATCTCTATAATACTAAAACTCTCCCAAAAAGTAAAACTTTTGTGTTTGTGCTGACGATGTGCCAATCTGCTTTTGCTATCTTCTTCCAAACGCTAGGCCGCAGCCTTCCCATTTTCACATCTCCTACTCACATTTTCCCCGTGGTGGCGATAAACATCTTCCAGTCATATTTCCGATGATATTACTCTTTAAAAATTTTAAAACTCACCCATTTTGGGAAAAAAACCCCGAGTGACGTCACAATGCACTTGCAAGGCAGGACGGGACACACCAGCGCTCGTGGTGGTGGCTGGTGGCGCCCGACACATGGTGGTGCCGCGGGCCCTGGCTGGAGCCGAGCCTGGTGCTCAAGCTGGAATGAGAGCCGGGGATGGGGCCATGGCCGGGGCCGAGAAATAAGCCGCCGCTGGAACCAAGGACGAGCCTGGAGATGAAGTTGGGGCCTACATTGGAGCCCAGGTGGCGGCCGAGCTGACGGCTGGAGTCTACAGCCAGGGCCACGCAGAGTACGAGAACCAGGCTGAGTTCCAGGCCATGGCGCTGCTCTATGACCCGAATAGGTCCTGGGGCAGGGAATGGGAGTGAGGGGAGGAGGATGAGGGAAATTAAGAGGCGGTAGATGGGTCGGGGAGTGGGGTGGTAGAGGGAAGATTGGGGGGGGGGTTGTTGGAGGAGGGAGTTGCCGCCTCCTCATCTACCTTCACTACCACCCTCCCCCACCTCTATCCCTCCCTCTATTGCCCCCTCCCTCACCTCCCTTCCCCCTCCCCCCCCCTCCTTCCCTCTACCCTCTCCTCTTCCCTCTCTTGGGATTGAAGGGGGGGGGGGTGGGGGGGGGGTGGGAGGAGAAATGAGCCGCGTCTGCGCAGTTGGGGGCTATGTTTTAGTGGTGCAATATTGCGTTTGGGAACGGATGAGTGTTGGAATCTTGCATTGTGGGACCAGTCTGCACTTGGTCTAGTTAACATATAAAACTACAGGGGTAAATCAATAGGAAGAAATCTCACCAAAGAACTGTGAATAATTTAGATGGTATTGCATCCAAATGGACAAAATGAAAGACTACTTCCTGCAAGTTGACTTGAAGGAACAGACTGTAAAGTATAACAATACATTGGATGAGGTCTCTGCACTGTGGGTTACGCAGTGTGCTTGGTGCAGTACTGAACCACATTGACCTTGGTTTATGATCAAAGAGTCTGCAGGTTGTTTTGTTTAATTTAGAGATACAGCACGGAAACAGGCCCTTCGGTCCACCGAATGCGCATCGATCAGTGATCCCCGCCTATTAAAACTATCCAGCACACACTAGGGACAATTTATACTTATACCAAGCCAATGAACCGACAAACCTGTACGTCTTTGGAGTGTGGGAGGAATCCGAAGATCTCCGAGAAAACCCCCGTGGTCACGGGGAGAACGTACAAACTCCGTAAAGACAGCACCCGTAATCGGGATCGAACCTGGGACTCTGGCGCTGCGAAGCAGCAACTCTACCGCTGTGCCGCCACTGCAGGTTGTAAGCGGCAGTGTTAAGTGTGTTGCAATTGGACAAATTATTGCAATAGGAAAGGACAAGTTAAAAAAAAACAACTGCTCCTGACCGTTACCTCACTTAGAGTAAATTTATTTAGAAATGCAGTTATATACATAGTACAATTAAAATTAAATTAACTTTGTACAAATATTAAAATACTATCTTGACACCCATTGCAATATACAGGATTCCAAAGAAACCTTAAAGCAAAAGCCAAAGATGGACAGGTCTGAGTGACCCCAACACATTCCCAAGCACCACTCCATTACACTAACAGGCAAGTTACAAGAAACAGCGCACTTGTCTCCGTATCAGCAGCAGTACAACCCCCGCTGCACAATGCCATCCTCTTCCTCATTTGGAAACGCTAGAGAATGTATATTTACAAAAGAAATGGCCAATCCCACTCAATCCCTCCTCTCCTCTACAGCCAAGAGTCCAAGGTACAGGCGTGTTACAAAAAAAAAAAAGCAAGTCAACCCAAGAACACGATTTGGATGCACATTCACACGTCTTGGCACACTGGAAGCCTCTCGAACATCAGGGCCAGGAAGATGGGAACACCTGGATTCTGGCTAAGTTCACTGCAGGTTTGATCTCGTTGCTGTGGATGAGGTGTGGGCTCATCAATCCCTCAAGGCATGGTGAAAATGTAAAATTTACTACCATAAGGCAAAGTCAAAAAGAAACGCTGATAGGGTTAGAATTAGATTGGTGGGCAAGATAGCAGGATAAATATTGCTATGGTCCACAATGACTGGTGTCCTATAAAGGTTTCTCTGTTCGTCAACAAACACATTTTGCACAATTGCGGGAAACCTAGTTCCGACTGGTCAGGAGTTTGGGTGGATATAACTATACTCAGTAAAACTACTGCACACTATGGGACCAGAGCGTAATTTGCTGCTTAGCAGCCACCCAAGCTACAAAGCAAAGAATCAACAGATTAGTGGGGCCCTTAGATGTACAGAAAATCACTGCCCTCATGTGGAGGTTTCACAGAGAGTAAGTTTATACATGGGCTTTGTGAAAGAGAACACCGTAATCTTCGTCTATCTGGTCAGCAGTCATCAGCCAGTCATCAAACGAGCAGCTGGCTAGATCTACTCCCCATAGTCACATGTTCCTAATCTTTCCCCATTTCCATAACCTCCTCCAGAATCTTAAATTCTGGGATTTCCTCCCTAAAGTTCACTGCCTCTCTACTCCCCATAGTCACCCCACAATCCCATGCCATGTTAGGAAGATATTTATTTTTCAGTTTTGTGGCAACACTCCCGTGAAGTGCCTCAGGAAGAATTATTTTGTTACAGTAAATAAATACAAGTGTATCGTGCACAGATGCTTTGTGAGGACAATATTTAAAAAAATAAAGTGATATGTCCATGTCTACTGTTGAGTCATAACCTGGGGCCCAAAATCTCCTAAAGTGAAGGCTAATGCAAGTAAAACACACACACACACACACACACCATTTAAATCTGCAAGGCAAAAAGATTAAATATATAGATTCCCAATTTCCCTTTTATTTACACCACATGAGGGCGAAGAATATCCACTGGTATTTGGTAATCCAGCCATGGAAGTTTGCAGGCATTTGGAGTGGGTGTGAGGAGGATTTCAGATGTGGACGCCCCAGCTTTGATCTTCGCTTGAACTCATGGGGTCGGCTTTAATGGTTCATCTGTGATCTAGGGTGGGGAAAAGGAGCAAGCCGCACAATGATCTCACGGCTGAGATATAGCTCACCTGTCAGCCTCTCACATGGTTGTGGATGCAAGTCCATCTCTAGAGACTGAAGCACAAGTCCAGGGTGGGCACAACCCAGTGCCCATCTGTGACAATGCTGCACTGCCATTTGCACAGTCATCAGGCGATGTTAGACTAAGGTACCATCTGCTCTCGTGGGGAGATGCAAATTAGCCCAATGTTTCTATATTGGTAAAGAATTTAAATTTCAAACCAACAACTCTGAAACGTATCTTTTTGGTGCTCTTATGAGTGACTAAATAGTTATGACCATTAATTCACAATGATTGTGACTATTAATAGTTATGACTATTAAGTATCTAATTTGGTGGTAAAACGTTTGAGGCATTGGGACATCGTGGACTAAATACAAGTTATTTCTGTTGAAGAAACCAACTCTCTACCACCATTTCATCAATCATGCAAGCTTTCCTGATCCCAGATCAATACTTGTGTACTACAGGTGTCGGGGATTATGGGGAGAAGGCAGGAGAATGGCTATATTTAAGAGGGAGTTAGATGTGGCCCTTGTGGCTAAGGGGATCAGGGGGTATGGAGAGAAGGCAGGTACGGGATACTGAGTTGGATGATCAGCCATGATCATATTGAATGGCGGTGCAGGCTCGAAGGGCCGAATGGCCTACTCCTGCACCTAATTTCTATGTTTCTATGGGGTTCGGAAGGAGAGATAGATCAATCAGGATTGAATGGCGGAGTAGACTTGATGCGTTGATGGCCTAATTCTACTCCTATCACTTATGACCTTGTTTGTGAACTGTGTCCCTCTGCGTGAATGGTTACCTGCTGAAATGCTGAATCTGGTTTTCCGAGGCCAAGTGTGATTTATTAAGTGGCCAGAGAACCTGGGAAGAGGATGGGAGGGGGGGGTTGAAAAGTGCTAAATGGATTCAGCACTGAGCAATTTTCACCAAATGTCACCCACTGATCACTATATCTCATGTTGTCCCTCGCAAACAGTGTGTGCTTCATGTGTTTTATATTGGTTCCCACCTGAGACAGCTTTGAAGTGAGAGAACACTGCAAGAAAATGAAAAGCTGTTCACTTTGGTCAGCAGAACAGAAAACCAGAATATTTCTTGACGGTGAGAAGTTGGCAAATGTATGGAGAATCTTGGCATGGAACTGGAGATGCTGGAATCTTGAGCAAAGTACAAAGTGCTGGAGGAACTCAGCAGGTCAGGTGTATCTGCAGAGGGAATGGACAGAGGACATTTCGGGTCGGTACCCTTCTTCAGATTCAGGAACTAGGCATAGAAATTCATGAAATCCAGGAAGTTAATGTGCATTGACGGTGGGAGTTAAAGATTAATGGTACGTTGGCCTTTAAGGCAAGGCAGAGCGGTGACACAAGAGACTGCAGATGCTGGGATCTTGAGCAAAAAACTATTTGCAGGAGGAACTCAGCGAGTCGGGTAGCATCTGTAAAAAGGACAGATGATGTTTTAGATCAGGACATTTCGGGTCCCAACCCAAATGTCCATTTCTTTCCACAGATGCTGCCTAATCCGTTGAGTTCCTGTTTTTTTTTTTTTACAAGGCAGAGGGGATACAATTGGACTCTAATGCAAATACATTGCAGTTTTATGAGCACTGTGCGCTGTTTTGGCCCGCATACCCAAAGAAGAACAGTGTGAATTAATTAGATTGATTCCTGGGATAAGGGGATGTCTCACCAGATTGATGAATACTGTGTTTTAATAGAACGAGACACGAGTGAAATGAAACTGGCCGGAGTGCCCCCATCTAGGAGGCATGTCTCAGGAAAAAGGATCAACTATTCATGATCACGACATGGTAAAATGAGACGGCTGTAAATCTTTGGAATTCTCTAGCCCAAAAGGCTATGGATGCTCAGTCATTCAACATGCGCAAGACGGAGATTGTAGTAGTTTTGGACAAGTTGGGAACTAAGGGAGAATTGTGCAGCAAAGTAGACAAGGTACAGAATCGGTCATGCTGTTATTGCACGAAAGACCGTACGATCTAATGCAGGTTCTGCTTTTGTTCTCAAGTTTCTATTAGCAGCTGGAGATAGGCGAGCATGCCTTTAAAGTGGACCGGGCAGCAGCTGAATAAGATGGATGCAAAAACGGCACTGAGGGCCAAACCAGAAAGTGTGGATAAAATGCACAGGTCAAGCTCTCACCCACCATGTTCCATCAAACCCCAGCCCTGCACTGCAAATATCAGGGTTATTCATCCCTTGCTGCACAGTCACCTCGCCCAGAATTAACCAGCGTGAGTGAAGGCAACCTCTGGGTCACACCGGTTAATTCCACTGGCAGAACATACCCAGAACAAACAGCGTCACTATCACGTCCCTGTCACCAGTGGGCAATGAGCATCTCTCTGGCTTGGGGTCTTGGAATAGAGTGAGTGAGTGAGCTGGAGATGGAGGATCAAGTGCTGAAGAGGATGGTGAAGCTGAGCAGTATACCTCGCACCCATCATGTTAAGCGTCCTTGAGCAGTGGAATATCTGAAAGAAAAGAGAACAGGGTTTGAGTGAAGCGCAAATGGGTCAAGAGACAAGCTAATCATTCATAACCTTACAGCAAACAAGAGAACATACTATCATCTCTGGAGGGAAGGAATGGGTGACATTTTGGGTCGAGAATGGTCTCAACTCGAAACGTCACCCAATCCTTCTCTCCAGAGATGCTGCCTGTCCCACTGAGTTAAACCAGCATCTGCAGTTCCTTCCTACACATACTATCATCTCCCCGGTGTGAAAGGCAGCCTTACCCCACACTGCTGCTATAGTCACTTCCAGCCCCAAAGCCCTAAATATCTCGTACCTCCTCTGATTCCGCAAATCTCTTTCCCCTTAAAGACTTCCAGTTTCCTGCCCTGATATCCGGATCGAGGGCCCGCGCCGCTGACCGGGAACCCACCCGGAAGGCCCGTCTGGCCACCCCAGAGAGGAAAGAGTCAGGCGGAGGAGCGGTGAGCAGACCGGCTGCAAGAGGCTGAGCGAGTAGACTGAATGCCGGCTACATTGGTGGAGGACACCAACAGCTACACTTGGCCGAATGGCCTCCTGCCGTCTCTTACAGGTTCCACATTATTGTTCTGACCCGTGTTATTTCCCCCCGTTGATTACAACCTGATGTGGGGGCAGTGAGCAGAGCGAGCCACACGCCATGTTGGTCATCAAAGTAGGACCTTGATCTGTTGGGCAGGTGGGCTGAGGAATGGTTAATGGAATTTAACACAGAGAAATGTGAGGTGTTGCATTTTGGAAAATCTAACATGGGCAGGACCTATACAGTAAATAGCAAAGCTCTGGGGAGTGTTATGGAGCAGAGGGAATTAGGAGTGCAGGTGCATGGTTCCTTGAAAGTGGCATCACAGGTAGATAGGCTTTCGGCACATTGGCCTTCATCAGTCAGAGCATTGAGTATAGAAGTTGGGAGGTCATGTTGCAGTTATATAAGATGTTGGTGAGGCCACATTTAGAGTATCGTGTTCAGTTTCGGTCACCATGTAATAAGAAAGATGTTGTCAAGCTTGTAAGGATTCAGAGACGATTTACCAGGATACTGCCAGAACTCGAGGAGACTGAGATACAGGGAGATTTTGAGCAGGTTAGGGCTTTATTCCTTGGAGCACAAGAGGATGAGGGGTGATCTTATAGAGTTGTACAAAATCATGAGATGAATAGATTGGGTATTTTTCCCAGAATAGGGGAATTGGGAATCAGAGAACATAGGTTTAAGGTGAGGGGGGGAAAGATTTAAAGCAAACTGAAGAGTAACTTTTTATACAAAGGGAGGTGGGTGTATGAAATGAGCTGCTATAGGAGGTAGTCGAGGCAGGTACAATTGCAGTGATTAAGAAACATTTAGACAGGTACATGGATAGGGTGGGTTTAAAGGGATATGGACCAAAACCAGGCAGATGGGACCAGTGTAGATGGGGCATGTTGGTCACCATGGGCAAGTTGGGCCGAAGGGCCTGTTTCCACGATGTATGACTCCAGGATTCTATATCTAATTCACTGTGTACTTGGAGATTCTAGACTTGAGAGCGTGGAACGAGTCTTGTCCACCAGATGGAAGCACTGATGAAGAATGACATAGCTGAGGGCAGTGAAAAGGCAGAAACAAGAGCTCAGTAACCGTAGGCATCAAGTTAATCCAGAGACACAAGGGACTGCAGATGCTGGAAGGCTTCTAAACCAGGGTGCCGACTAAAAACGTTGTCTGTCCAATATCCTCCACAGATGCCACTCTGGTAGTTTTCTTTTTTGACCGAGTTAATCAGGCCCTGATCACAACCTGGATACAAGGAACTGCAGATGCTACTTTACAGAAAAAGTCACAAAGTGCTGGAGTAACTCAGCGGGTCAGGCAGCGTCTCTGGCAAACATGTTGCCTGACCCGTTGAGTTACAGTAACACTTTGTGTCTGATCTTAAAATGCCCCTAATTCAATTCACTAACTTCCAGAGGCTTTCGGTCAACAGCAGCCCGACTATGATCCAATTAGCCCACCAGTTCTGCCCTGTAATATATTACACAGACTTAATTTGATACAACATCTAAGCCTGTACGTTAGTTAGGAGCTCCTATACATCCGCCTAGGCATACACGATCTCCTGGTTGTCAGAGTGAGGCGACAAGCAAAGTGGAGGAGCATCACCTCATATTTCACTTGGGCAGCTTACAACCCAGCCGTATGAATATTGATTTCTCGAGTTTCAAGTAACCCCTGCATTCACTCCCTTTCCCCGAACCCCAAAGCTAGACGTTCTACCAGTTCCACTGTTCACATTATCACCTCTACCCCAGCCAACAATGGGCCATTGTGGGCTCCACCCTTCCTTGGTCATCTGTTGCCGACCCTGCTTTGCTTTGTTCTAGTCCTTTTGTTACCTCCAGTTCCCTCCCTTCTACTTTCGGTTTGATGAAGGGTCCCGACCTGAAATGTCACCCATCTTTTTCTCCAGAGATGCTGCCTGACCTGCTGAGTTACTCCAACTCTGCCTTTGTTCAGTCTAAGCCAAGCTTATGGACCCCCCCCCCCCCCCCCACCTCTAGTGCAGGTATACACGTGCCTAGGCATTGTGGGAAATGTTGGTCACCGTGGGCAAGTTGGGCCGAAGGGCCTGTTTCCACACTGTTTGACTCCAGGGCTCCATATCTAATTCACTGTGCACTTAGGGATTCTAGACCTCCCTAAAGGTATCATGGTGCATCTACTACTAGGTATGCAACGTGAATCCCATTAGATGCTGTGAAGATCAGAGCGTAATACAGTGTGGAAACGGACCCTTCGGCCCAACTTGCCCACATCGGCCAACACTAGTCTCACCTGCCCGTGTTTGGTCCATATCCCTCCAAACCTGTCCTATCCATGTACCTGTCTAACTGTTTCTTAAATGTTGGGATAGTCCCAGCCTCAACTACCTCCTCTGGCAGTTTATTCCATACACCCACCAACCTTTGTGTGAAAAAGTTACCTCTCAGATTCCTATTAAATCTTTTCCCCTTCACCATAAACCTATGTCCTCTAGTCCTCGATTCACCCACTCTGGGCAAGACACACTGTGCGTTTACCAGATCTATTCGTCTCATGATTTTGTACACCTCTATAAGATCACCCCTCATCCTCCTGCACTCCAAGGAATAGAGCCACTGCCTACACAACCTCTGCCTATAGCTCAGACCCTCTGGTCCTGGCAACATCCTTGTAAATCTTCTCTGCACCGTTTCCAGCTCTGGTGAACCTCCCCGACCACCAGCTTTCAGTGCCCGTAGAGACAACATCAGGCCAAGAGGTTCCCCGCTCACCGTCAGTAGATCCTGCGGGGGAGTTGAGAGACAGGAGACTGTGGACGTCACTGCTCTCCGAGTCCTGAGTGTCGGAAGACTGTGAGAGCCTGAGTGGTCCCCGGCGGGAATTGTCGGGCAAGGAGGGTGCGGGGTGGTGGATGAGTACAGTCTCTGAGCGGCTGCTGCTGCTGCTGGTGATGTAGGGCTGGGATGGGCCGGGGCCACCGTCCCCCCCTCCCCCGGGGCGGGGGACTTCTGCTGCCGCCTGCGCTCCGGGCGCCGGGCCTTCGGCCATGACGATCTGCACCCGCGAGCCGGAGGGGGCGATGGCGGCGCCCGAACTGCCGTACACAGCCTCTTCATAAGAGGGCAGCGAGACGGGGACTCCGTCCACCACGATGGAGACCTGGTTGCCGGACACGCCCTGGTCCCGCCTGGCGGCACAAACACACGTCCGTTAGTCAAATTCCCCATGCTCCCCGCAAACCTACTCCTCTTCCCCATGGCATTCCCTCAATACTACCTATTCCCCACTCCCGCTCTTTCCCCCACGCCACCCATACTCCCCGCCAACCCACTCTGCTCCTTCATGGTCTCTCTCACTACTACCTACACCCCACACGCTCCCCCATTCTCCCCCTGCACTCCCCTCCCCCTCGCGCCCCACTCTCCTCTCTCACGCACCTCCCCGCCAGACCTTCCCTCACCTGCTGTGGTGGAACGACTTGAGTTTGGGTTGCAGCAGAACAAAGAGGACGACCAGGAGGAGGATGAGGGCAACAGAGCTGGCCGTGGACGCCACGATCGACAGTGTCGGCACCCCGATATTCTCCCCGCTCTTTTTAGCTAAACGGAGAAGGGTAAACAGAGTGAGCGCACCACGTGAGAGGCAACCAGAGCACCCGTGCAGTCACACGGAGAACATGGAAACTCCACACAGACAGCACCAGCGGTCAAGATTTAACACGTGTCTCTGAATAGGAAATGGAGAGTGCTGAAGGTGCTCAGAAGGTCAGGCAGGGACAACATTTGTTAAAACCGGAGGGATCAGGTTTGTGGAAAGGGAAATAAAGTTGGAAAATGCATGAAATGCCCAGCGGGCCAGGAAGCATTTGCAGAGAGAGAAACAGAGTTCACGTTTCAAGTCAGTGAACTTTGATCAGAGCTGGGGAAAGTTTGAAACTGGATACGTTCTAAATTGTAGAGGAGGAGGACTCCAGAGAACAAAGGAAATGTCTGTGAAAGAGAGGTGGGGTTGGGAATGAAACCAAGACAAACAGAATGACACAAGTGTTGCTGCCTGAGAAGAGGGTGATGAGTCTCTTAATATCAGCCAACCTCCAGAGGAGGTATAACAATCATTATATCAGTAAAACAGGTACATGGGCAATAAATTATTTGACAATTTTTTGAGGCAAGGTACATGGACACAATTCATATGATCATAAAACACAGGAGCAGATTTAGGCCATTTGTTACATCGAATATCTGAGATTTTCATAAGGTTACTTCATCTAATTGAAGGTTAGTTCAGATTCAGGTGGTAACCTTCAATCTTATGAAGTAACCTTTGACAATCTCAAAGAAAGATTTAAGTTTATTGTGAAGGAAAGAACTGCAGATGCTGGTTTAAATCGTAGGTAGACGCAAAATGCTGGAGTAACTCAGTGGGACAGACAGCATCTCCGGAGAGATTTGTGATCAATTTGTGAGCTTAATATCCCTTTAAGGTATTCATGAGGTTATAACATTTGCCCATGCAATGTTAAACCATTCATGCTATTGCTATGTACAACTGCAGGCCAAAATAAGTCAAACATAACGTAGGGAGTGAGTCAAGGGCCACAGAATACCAAGCATTATTGTACTGAACAGCTGACATCTTACTCGGGTGGACTCTCTTCCCAGTTAAAGGTCAGGAGATGAACAAAGGAGGGAGTGGGCAGTAACTTGCACCGTCATCTTTTGTGACCTTTGGCCCTGGTTGTAAATGTGCACGACTTCTCATCTCAAGTAAATCTCAATGCACTTTTGAACCAATTAGGAGCTGATGATACGTTTACGATAGAACTTTATTTATCCCAGGATGGAAACTGGTCTGCCAACAGTCACAAAACACAACAACAAAATACATGAAACGTGGAATTAAGGAGATCCAGGTAGATTAAGGCGGACTTAGCGGAGGTGTTCAGCAAAACGATTGCTGAGCCTGTGCGGATATAGCCACAGGGAAAAAGGATCTCCTGTGGCGTTCTGTGCTGCATCTTGGTGGAAGAGCAGGTACTGGACTTTGTGTAGTGATCACCCCGTACACTAGCACTCTCCCACACACTAGGGACAATCTCACCGAGGCAACATGAACTTACAAACCTGCACATCTTTGGAGTGTGGGAGGAAACCGAAGCACCCGGAGGAAACCCACGCGGTTTTACAAACCCTGTACATACAGTATCTGCAGTTAGTATCGAACCAGGGGCTGTGAGGCAGCAACTCTACCACTGCGCCACCCTGAATTGCAAGATGGGCCCAGGTTGAAGCCAGGAGCCCGACACTGACCTGGATTTAGTCTGCAGCTGACCTCCATGGCGGGCTCCCATTCTCCACTCTTGCAGGTCAGGTACTTGTAGTCCCCCTTCAGTGTGTAGCCCTCATGGCAGAAGTACTCGATGACCGTCTTGGGCACAAAGTCGTTGCAGGTGGATGGGTGGCAAGCAAAACCCCCATTTTCCGGTTGAAAAGGGTGCCGGCAGTTGGCTGTGAAGAAACAGGACAAGGATCAGAGAATGCAGGGAGCTGGGATTCACAGACAGCTCTTCAGTGAGCTTAGTTTAGAGATACAGTGCAGGAACAGGCCCTTCGGCCCACCAAGTCCACACCCGACCAGCGAACCCCATACACTAACACTATCCTACACACACTGGGGACAACTCACAATCGTTACCCAAGCCAATTAACCTACAAACCTCCACGTCTTTGGAGTGTGGGAGGAAACCAGAGCTCCCGGGGAAAACCCACACAGTTCACGGGGAGAGCGTTCAAACTACGTACAGACAGCACCTGTCGTGAGGGTCGAACATGGGTCTCTGGCGCTGTATGGCAGCAAGTCTACCGCTGTGCCACTGTGTTGCCCAAAGGGCTGGAGCTGGAGATGGCATGAGTCCATGCTGCCAGTGACACAGCTCATATCCTCAACTGGTCTCCTCTGGTCCACGTGACCTTCCGAGACTACAAAGGCCTCCCCAACACCGCCACCTTACTTGGCCTCCCACCCCACTGGGATCCTCCAGGCTGACCACCCATCCCCACCTGCTCAGCAGTCTTCATCTAATGATGCCATCCCTCTGAGCCATCCCTCACCAGAGTCATAGAGTCATACAGCATGGAAACTGGTCCTTCAGCCCACCTTAGGCGGCATCTGGCCCAGTGGTTGCCGTAGCAACAGCCACGGGACCTCTTCAGACACCCACCGGGGATGATTAAAAGAGGTCGTCATTCAGAGCTGGGCAGTAACCACGCTCGAGGCACAGGCCAAGGCCGAACACGGTCATTCATTCACCAACAAGACAATTAATCTCCAGTGGGAATCCCCATCAGCTCAATGCTAAAAGCACTGCAGATAAATAGATTATTGGTTAGTACGGGTGTCAGGAGTTGTGGGGAGGAGGCAGGAGAATGGGGTTAGGAGGGAGCGATAGATCCGACATGATTGAATGGCAGAGTAGACTTGATGGGTCGAATGGCCTAATTCTACTCCTATTCCTTATGACTGTTGGGTTGTTTCCAGCTTCAGGTTCCTGGGGGTCAACATCTCCGATGACCTCTCTTGGACCCACAATACCTCAACTCTGGTCAAGAAGGCTCACCAGCGTCTCTTCTTCCTGAAGAGACTGAAGAAGGTCCATCTGTCTCCTCAGATCCTGGTGAACTTCTACCGCTGCACCATCGAGAGAATCCTTACCAACTGTATCACAGTAAGGTATGGCAACTGCTCTGTCTCCGACCGGAAAGCACTGCAGAGGGTGGTGAAAATTGCCCAACGCATCACCGGTTCCTCACTCCCCTCCATTGAGTCTGTCCAAAGCAAGCGTTGTCTGCGGAGGGCGCTCAGCATCGCCAAGGACTGCTCTCACCCCAACCATGGACTGTTTACCAGGGAGATGCTAACTGCATTTCGTTGTCTCTGTATTGTACACTGACAATGACAATTAAAGTTGAATCTGAATCTGAGTAGGAGGCTGCACCTACACCACTCTGAATCAAGCTGGGACATTGCGGGCCAAGACATGGTCTCTCAAGATGTGGGCGACAATTATAAGAGGAGATTGTATAGTTTAGAGATACAGCGTGGAAACCAGCTCTTTGGCCCAGCGAGTCCGCGCCAACCAGCGATTCCCGTACAGTTACACTATCCTACACACACTTTGCAATTTTACTAAGCCGATCAACTTACGAAGCTGTACATCTTTGAAGTGTGTGAGGAAACCAGAGCATTCGGGGAAAACACGCACGATCAGGGGGAGAACGTACAAACTCCGTAAAGGGAGCACTTGTGGCTAGGAATTGAACCCGGGTCTCTGGCGCTGTACAGCAGCAACTCTACCGCTGTGCCACCTTCCCCATCCATATATATAAGTATATAAAATTATATGAGGCTTAGAGAGAAATGACAGTCAGAAGCTTTTTCCCCCAGGGTGGAAATGTCCAACACTAGAGGGCACAGCTCTTAGGTGAGAGGGGGAAAGTTTAATGGAGATGTACAGGGCAGGTGTTTGTTGCACAGGGAGTGGTGGGAGGGCTTGAACGCAGTGCCAGGGGTGGTGGTGGAGGCAGATACGATAGTGACATTAAAGAGACTTTTAGACAGACACATGGAAGCACAAGGAATAGAAGGATCACATAATCACATACAATGCAGGCAGATCATTGAATCTGAATCTGAATCCGAGGCAGATCAAATCAGTTCAACTTGGCAGCATTCATGTTTGGAACCAACATTGGTTGCTGCCTTCTTTAGTCAGAGGGTAGTTAATCTGTGGGAACTCATTGCCACGGAGGGCTGTGGAGCCCGTCAGTGGACATTTTTAATGCAGAGATAGACAAATTCTTGATTTCAATGGGTGTCAAGAGTTATGGGGAGAAGACAGGAAAATGGGATTAGGAGGCAGAGATCAGACATGATCAATGGCGGAGTAGACTCGATGGGCCAAATGGCCTAATTCAACTCTTATAACTTGTGAATTAGTGACCATTGTGGGCCAAAGGGCCAGTTCCGGTGCCTGTACTGGTCTATGTTCTAATTGTCAGCTGAGGTTCAGTTGGCCACTTGTCCACCTGTCGGGCAGGCGGCTGTGGGTCAGAAGTCCCACACCAGAGACTGGAATATAAAACCCAGCCGGTCATCCTTAAACAGCCCAGAGGGAGTGTCATCGGAGACTGGTATAAAAGATCCTACGGCTCCATTTTGTACAGCCTCTTGGTTATGAAGCGTTGATCAGCTGTGTCCACATTGGCTACAAAGCATTTCTACATTAAGATTAAAAAATAGGTGGCAGAAGCATGATATCAACACCTTATGTCTGAAGAAGGGTTTCTACCCGAAACGTCGCCTATTTCCTTCGTTCCATAGATGCTGCCTCACCCGCTGTGTTTCTCCAGCATTTTTGTCTACCTTCGATTTTCCAGCATCTGCAGTTCCTTCTTAAACACCTTATGCCTGATCTGCTACTCGGTAAGCTCATGGCTTCCTTGCACTAACTCAATATGTAAAAGTCTGTTGGTCTCTGTCCTGAATATCATCCGTGACCGAGACTCCACTGTGCAGAGAATTCCAGAGATCCGCCACTCGTTAGACGACAAGATTGCTCCCCCTGTCTGAGTATCTAACCCCTCATTACAGAATAATCAGACTCCTAAAATACCTCATTAGTTGTCAACCGCGCGTGGCTGGGTGCTCCTTGACAGGAAAAGTCTTGCAAAAATGCAAGATCTTCCTTTTCAATCACAAACTAGCTCGCTGCTACAGCAGAAAACAATATCACCAAAAGTGCCCTGGACAGCTGCCACATTCCTGTCCAAGTACGACACAGCCCATTGTTAGAGGGATTGAGATCAGACAATGCGCAGGACATGGCTGGGTTAAAAGCTGATCTCACCCTCCACGTTCATCAGACTGAACTGGGCATGAGAGACTGACAAGGGCTGGAGGTCAGCCTAAGATAGACACCAATTAATACGAGGGGAATGATCGCACACAGCTCACAGGCAGGACAGGGCAGAAATGAGTGGATAACCACATAAAAAAGAATAATCACACGCACGAACGTCCTAGACACGCACACACACGCACCAAGAATGAGATATAGAGGAATGGTACACAGACACACAGGAAAGTGATAGAGATACAGACAAAGACACACAAACATGCCGATGAAGGGAAGAAAAATAGACGTACTCCCGCACAGGAAAGGTAGTGACATAGCTACACACAGACACACCGGAATGTGATAAAGACACAAGACCACACACACACAGGAAATACAAATAGGAAAGAGATGACACACACACACACACACACACACGCCAAAGAAGGATACATTTGAGACAAGAACAAGGCAAGATTTCAGAGCAACCCATAAGCATTACAGCAACAATCATGAATCATGGCCACATTTGGGAATCATAAAGCTATTTGTACCAATACATCCTGCAATGTGTTAACAAACGGTTTGGCTTACACTAGGGACTTGGGCTTTGTTTTGATTTTGCACCATAGTGGGTCTTTTTATGATTCAACTTTTTTTAATCTATTGAACACTGTGTTTACAATGCTGTTGTGGTGCAGCAAGTAAGAATGTCATTGTTCCGTTCCGGGACATATGACAATAAAGCACTCTTGACTCAGGGAATAAGTCAATCATTTTAGTCATGTTGGTTTGAAAATAAAACACTACGCAACACACTGGCAGGATGTGCCCTGCTCCTAAATGCAGGCACCTGAGAACACAGGCTTGGTTTAAACATCTTATCAAGCGGTGGCGTTGTGACTGCGAAGACCCCCTCTGTACAGCGCTGGGAGACCCGGCCTTGATTACCTGCTCAAGTTAGGACGGCACACTGTGACGCAGCAGTAGAGTTGCTGCCTTACAGCGCCGGAAACACGGCTTCGATCCTTATTACAGCTGCTGTCTGTACAGACTTTGTACGTTCTCCCTGTGACTACGTGGGTTTTCTCCAGGTGCTCCGGTTTCCTCCCACACTCCAAAGACGTACACATTTGTAGAGTAATTGGCTTTGGTAAAATTGTAAATAATCTCTAGTGTGTAGGGTAGTGCTAGTGTAAGGGTGATTGCTGGTCGGCGCGGAGCCGGTGGGCCGAAGGGCCTGTTTCTGCGCTGTATCTCTAAAGTTCCTGCACAGAGACACTCACACCGAGTTGGACAAACTTCATTTCATAAAGGGCCTGTCCCACTGTACGAGGTAATTCAAGAGTTCTCCCGAGTTTCCCCTGATTCGATCTCGGAGAATTACGGTAATAGCCGCTCATAGGTACTCGGGCTCTCGTGGACATTTTTCAACATGTTGAAAAAACTTCACGAGCTTACCGCGTTTCCCGGGTACCTGCCGTTAGCGTTATGAGCCGCTAAGAGACGTCCCGATCTCCGACGTACATTCTACATACTTCCCGAGTTTGATTTTTTTTTTAAACTCGGGAGAGCTCTTGGGTAAATTCGTATAGTGGGACAGGCCCTTAACTGAGAGAAACTCTCTCAGGAACAGGCAGAGTGGACCATGCGGCCGAGGGAATTCAAGAGGGAGCGGCAGTCAGCAAGGCACTGTGTTTGATGAAGATAAGACACAAAAAGCTGGAGTAACTGAGCGGGACAGGCAGCAACTCTGGAGAGAAAGAATGGGTGACGTTTCAGGTCGAGACCCTTCTCCAGACTGTGTTTGGTGAGCTGTGCAGCAGGGCTGTAGTTCTGTTTCACTTCCCTAACCATGGAGCCTGACGCAGCTGTACTCCTGCACCGTGTAAACACAATCAGACCTTTGTACCAACAGCACTGAGAATGTGAGCACTTGTGCAGCCCCACAAAGATCTGTTTTCCTCTCCATGAGATGGGACAAAAAGATAATGACTCCAAACGGCAATCACAGCAGTGAGCCACTGAGTAAAGGCGTCAGAGAGAGGGGAGAAGCATGGTTCCAGTAGTGGGAGAGTCTAGGACCAGAGGGCACAGCTTTAGAAGAAAAGGACGAATAATAGAGTCGAGGAGGTTCTTTAGACAGAGGGCGGTGAATCTGTCGAATTCATTGCCAACAGATGGCTGTGGAGGCCAAGTCATTGAGTATTTTTTTTTAGAGATTGATAGTTTCTTGATCAGTAATGGCGTCAAAGGTTATGGGGAGAAGGCAGGGGAATGGGGTTGAGGGGGAAAATAGATCAGCCGTGATTGAATGGCAGAGCAGACTCAATGGGCTGAATGGCCCTATTCTGCTCCTATGTCTGATGGTCTTTTCTTTGGAAGTGAACCGTGGTGCAATTGGGGCTCAAATCTCCATTAAAAATGATTCCCTCCCTCCATCCCCCAACATTATCTCCCTCCCACACCCTAGATAAACTCAATGGAGTCAAGTTTCATCAAGAACAGGCCAGAGAGGGGGGTGTGTGTGTGTGTGTGTGTGTGTGTGTGTGTGTGTGTGTGTGTGTGTGTGTGTGTGTGTGTGTGTGTGTGTGTGTGGTGTGTGTGGGGTGGGGGGGGGGGTGAGGGGGTGGAAGTTCAGCATCTCAGAGGTTTCCACTTTGTTCCCCCTCCCAATGGTTTAACTGGAGCAGACAGGACCTGTGCCTGTGACAAGATGAAACTACCTAGGGCAGAGGAGTGGATAACGAACCAGGCAGGCCAACCTACTTAGTCATGGTAGCTTGCCCAATACTGGAGCAACTATCAACATGCAACGACATATGCAATCAAAATGCACCCAGGCACTTCACAAGAGCAGAACTAAACCATATGGGGCACAGAGCCACGAGGAAATCTTAGGGAGGTAATTAAGTGCACAGAAACTTGACCCAGAAGATAAGATTATCTCACCGTACCTCAGTGCATGTAACAATAAACTAAACTGAGATTCTCCAGAGGATTGTCACCAAGGAAAAAAAATGCCAGGCTGCTGCCCCAATATTGGGGCCGTGCTATCAGTATGACTGTCTTTAAGATAAGATTGTAAATGTTGAGAAGTATGTAGGAAGGAACTGCTGATTTCTTGATTAGTACGGGTGTCAGAAATGATGAGGAGAAGGCAGGAGAATGGGGTTAGGAGGGAGAGATAGATCAGCCATGATTGAATGGCGGAGTAGACATGATGGGCCGAATGGTCCAATCCTACTCCTATCACTTATGATTTTACACTGGTTTAATCCGAAGATAGACACAAAAAGCTGCAGTAAATCAGGTCAGACAACATCGCTGGGGATAAGGAATAGGTGACGTTACAGGTCGAGACGATGTTGGTTTCATTTTTATCTGACGTGAAGAAGAAATCCCCGAGGCACCACTTTCAGTGGGGATTCTTTGTGCCCCGGCCAATTTTTTCTCTCAGTGAACCGGTTAAATAAAAGATCTGACCATTGAGAGTGTGGTGAATGCCATTGTGGCTGGTCTGTTTCCTACTTACCAGCTGTGGCCACTATACAAGTGGTCTGATTGTAAAGTGCTTGAAATACAGTTATGCCTCAAAATATTCCAAGTTCTTATCTGCCACTTTAACAAGGAAATTAATGAGGTGGATACATTTAGTTTAGTTTAGTTTAGTTTAGAGATACACTGGCACCGGGACCAGCGATCCCCGCACATTAACACAAGCCTACACACACTGGGGGCAATTTACATTTATACCAAGTATACAAACCCAAGCCAATTAACCTACAAACCTCTATGTCTTTGGAGTGTGGGAGGAAACTGAAGATCACAGAGAAAACCCACGCAGTAATGGGGGGGGGAGGGGGAACTTAAAATTCCTTTCAGACAGCAAGGAATTGAGAATTCGGGATCGAGCCTGGGTCTCTGCCACCGTGCCGTCCTTAGGAATTTAGGGAGGGAATTCCAGAGTCTGGGAACAAAAAAGTCAAAGTTGCATCAATGAATAGCAGTGTCTTGGAAGCGAAAGGAATAGGAAGAACAATTAGGAATAGGAAGAACTGAACATTGCTGGAATCACTCAGCAGGTCAGGCAGCATCAGTGGGTAGCAACACAGATGGCTGATCTAGCACTCTGGTGCCAGGAGAACAGCCTCCTCTTGAACATCAAAAAAACGAAGGAGCTGATCATGGACTTTAGGAGGGCACATCATCCGAGGACGTACACTCCATTGAGTATAAATGGGGATCCTGTGGATAGGGTGAACTGTTTTAAATATCTGGGAGTCCACATCTCTGAGGATATGACATGGTCATCACACGCCTCAGCACTGGTGAGTAAGGCAAGGCAGCGCCTTTACCACCTCAGGCAATTGAGGAAATTCAGAGTGTCTCCGAGGATGGGCCAGTGCTTCTACGCAGTCGGCGGTGGAAAGCATCAACCCCGGGAACATTACCATCTGTTTTTCAGGAATTGCTCTGCCAAGGACAAAGAAGGCTCTGCAGAGAGACTGTTCGTTATTGGTACAAATGACGCACTATGGGAACTTCACTCACCCCTGCAGGAACTATACAACAGGAGGTGCAACTCCAGAGCAAACAAAATCATGAGAGACCTCTTCCACCGCTGCAACAGACTGTTCCAGCCACTACGGTCAGGCAAACGCCTCCGTTGCCATGCAGTGAGAACGGAGAGGTTGAGAAGGAGTTTCTTCCCAGAGGCAATTCGGACTGTAAACGACTTTCTCACCAGGGACTAACTGTACAGAACGTTTTTCCTTCTTTATTATTTATTATGTAAAATAATATGTGTGTTATGATTGTGTTTATAATTTGTTTGGTTGTTTTGTTGTTCCGCGAGCATTGACACTTTCATTTCACTGCACATCTCGTATGTGTATGTGACAAATAAACTTGACTTGACTTGACTTGACTTGACTTAAGAGCCAACTTTTCAGGTCAACATTTTGAATGGTCTGATTCACCAGAATAGCACAGTGAATAAAGTACACATTACAAGTACAGTATCTCAGTACACATCACAATAATAAATCAATACTAACATCACTCAGCCCCACAATCTTATCTTATGCTACCATTGGATCAAAGCTAAATTGTATCTTAATTTCATTTATCTGTCTTTGTTCCTACCTTTCCCAAACAAATCTTGTCAATTTCAATTGTGACTTTTTGATGACCATTTTTTGGGAGGGGGTATTGTGTTATCCGAGTACTGTGTTTGCAGACCTGTCATGCTGCTGCAAGTAAGGATTTCATTGTTTAGTTGGGGTGGGAGATTGCAACCTTCACGTGGTCCGCCTTGTTTCGTCTAATGCAATCAACCCAACGTGCACAAACAAAGAGATGTAGTGTTTTGGCGACTTTAGGCTGTGCACGCCATACGCAAGAAGACGACTGTTCAGTTATTGGTACAAATGACAATTAAATCTTGACTCTTGTCCCTGCAGCTTTTTAGAAAGGTTCCCACTATTCTTTATGCGAAGACCTTCCTGACTTTAATCAGTAGGTTGGTCCAATCCTTAGACAATGAACCTCGTTATGGACTCCGATACTGAGTAAATCCCCCAATATAACTTTCAAGACATTTGAAACAGCTCATTTATATCATCCTTTACCTCTTCCACTGCCAGAGCATTGTATGACATTACACTATGCATCCTGCCCATGCAATTTAATCCAAACTCAGTGAACCCCCTATTTGCTAATGAACTCCAATTCCAAGTTCTTATCTGCCACTTTAACAAGGAAATTAATGAGGTGGATACATTTAGTTTAGAGCTACGTCCGGATGCTCTTTGTGGATTATAGCTCAGCTTTTAATACAATCATTCCGGACATTCTCATTGGTAAACTGGTCACTCTCGGCCTCCCCACTGTCACATGTGCCTGGATAAAGGATTTCCTCACCAACCGGCCCCAGACTGTGAGACTTGGCCCCCACCTCTCCTCCACTCGCAGGTTGAGTACCGGCTCCCCACAGGGCTGTGTGCTAAGCCCCCTCTTATACTGTCTCTACACCTACGGCTGTAGTCCGGCCCACAACAACAACCGCATCGTCAAATTTGCTGACGACACTACTGTAGTCGGACTTATTTCAAAGGGAGATGAGGCAGCCTACAGAGAGGAAGTCCTGAAGTTGACAACCTGGTGCTCAGAAAACAATCTGGCTCTGAACACCAGGAAAACAAAAGAGCTCATTGTCGACTTCAGGAGGCACAGCACCGACTTAGTCCCCCTGCATATCAACGGCGAGTGTGTGGAGAGGGTAAACACCTTCCGGTTTCTCGGCGTCCATATCGCGGCTGACATCTCCTGGACAGACAACACGACAGCGGTCATCAAGAAGGCTCAGCAGCGGCTGCACTTCCTGAGGGACCTCAGGAAGCACAACCTGGACTCTAACCTGCTGCTGACCTTCTACCGCTCGTCCATCGAGAGCCTGCTGACATACTGCATTACAGCATGGTATGGCAGCTGCACCATGGCAGACAGGGAGAGGCTTCAGAGGGTAACTAGGACAGCGCAGAAGATCATTGGTTGCCCTCTCCCCTCCCTGATGGACATCTACACCTCCCGCTGCCTTAGCAGGGCAAAGAAGATCATCAAAGACAGCTCCCATCCTGCGTTTGGACTGTTCGACCTGCTGCCCTCTGGAAGGCGCTATAGGTGCATCAAATCCAGGACAAATAGACTCAGAAATAGTTGCTTTCCGAAAACTATAACTACTCTGAATTCAAATTCACACATGCACTGACTTCACAGCCCAACACCCGGACTTCCATCTGTATATATGTATATAGCGCTGCAGAATTGTGCACCTATCCCCCCCCCCTTCTCCCTTCTGTTTTTGTTTTTCTGTTTCTTGTTTTTTGTGCTAAATTGTATGTATGCACTGAGTACGAGCAGCTTTCAGTTTCACTGTACATGTATAGTGACAATAAATGGCATATCATATCAACTCAATGACTGGTGAATCTGTGCAAATATAATCCCCTCTCACTTTTCGCTCCATCTTCCCCATTTTTTTGTTGCACTTCCTTTGAATGTAAAGCAAAAGGAACCAGAATTTCACCCTGAAGGTCAAGGGATTATCCTGGGAAATCACCCCAATTGCAACCTGATCTGGGAGGGTACTACCTTTGTGTTGGTCCTTTGCTTAATACTGCTCTACAGCGGCGAGAAGCAAAATTAGTGTATAATTTAGCTTAGTTTAAGAGCAATGATCACCTGTACACTAGTTCTATCCTACACACTAGGAGCAATTTAGTTTAGTTCAGTTTATTATTGCCCTGTGTGCCGAGGTACAGTGAAAAGTTTTTTGTGTGGTATCCAGTCGGCAAAAAGACTACACATGATTGCAATCAAGCTGTCCACAGTGCACAGATACAGGTTAAAGGGTGTAGCATAGTTTTAAAAGATTTAAGAGAGAGAAGTGGTTCCGCTATCATTCATTGAAATCGCTCCAGAGACCAGCAAGGAAAGAATCGCCTGGCTTCGGCTCCATTTTGCCTTGCACGATTCACAGAAACCAATTAACCTACAAACCTGCACATCTTTGGAATGTGGGAGGAAACCAGAGCACCCAGAGAAAACCCACACATTCACGGAGGGAATGTACAAACTCCGTACAATCAGCACACGTAGTCAGGATCGAACCAGAGTGTCTGGTGCTGTAAGGCAGTAACAGTACCGCTACGCCACCGTGCCATCCCGCGCCGACTGTCGGGAAGACACAAGGACAGGGGATCTCCTGTTCCCAACCTCAGCCTCCTGGATCCAGTGCTGGCAGCCCCGGATCACTGCACATGGACATGGCTGCCAACATGTCGCAGGAAGGCCGCACTGATTTGAAAGACTTACGGGCACACCAAAGAAAATTCACATCACGATGACCAAACCTCAGCACCTGAGACTAGCCTCAGACGAGAGTCACCCTGTACAAAAACTCGACACAAAGACCGATCCCACTGAACAGCACACAATTGAAAATGTGTGCAAGTCATTCAGACATTGAAGAAGTTTTTGGCTGAAATAGTTTAAAAAAAGAGGAACTTGCATTGAAGAGGTTTGACAACACACAGCATAAAGTTCTACACTTGCTCATCTTCGCCTGAAATCTGAAGAAGGGTCCCGACCCGAAACGTCGCCTCAATTGGTTCATTTATTAATGTCCTGTGCATTGAGACAAAGTGAAAAGCTTTGTTTCCATGCTACCCAACCAAAAGACTATACAAGAATACCTATCCTTGTTCTTTAGAAATGCTGCCTGGCCAACTGAGTTACTCCAGAACTTTGTTTCTTCTTTTGCAAACCAACATCTGCAGTTCCTTGTTTTTATATTTAAACTCCACACCTTCTACAGGATGCTGCCGCTGCACTGTGAGCCATATGGTGCGGGTCTCCCAAACGCAATCTCCACCTTCTGGGGTGGGGTTGTCAAAGGCACTCAGAAATTTCACAACTTACGACGTGTGTCTCTGTCTGGAACCCCTTCCACCGCTCAAAGCATCCATTCTCCCCACCAGGGGCATGCATAGCTACAGCATGCACCATGCACAAAATGCACTGCAAAAAACATCCCCTGGTGACTCCCAGGGCACCTTTGTTCACAAACCTGATATATACCTCCTGGAATGAAAGGGCAAAGTAGTAAGCAGCTGGTCTCATTGTTGTCTCCAAGCCCTTGCCCCTTCACTTTCCCTTCCTGATGACAGTGGAAGTCCAGCAATTGCAGAGATGCATCTGGGCACAGAGGTCCCCATTTCAGATTCAACACCAGCCATGTACAGGTCCGTGGCAGGCAGTGGAAGAGACTGACCGAAAGGGTCATAAGTAATAAAAAAAACAGCTACAAGCTCGTACTCTGCAGGCTGATCAGTTGTGTGAAGAGAATCTTCAGTCCGACTCAGTGACACAGCACAAAAACTGGCCAGTACTAAATACTAGTATCTTCACGAATCCCATTCCGTTCCCTGCACATGTTCATTCCATCACTCACCCGCACACTAGGGGCAATTTACAGTGGCCAATTAACCAACCAATCCAAAAAGAGACACAAAGTGCTTGAGTATGAGTGCTCATGGACGAGTCACACCCTGGCCACTCCCTCTTCTCCCCTCTCCCATCAGGCAAAAGGTATAGAAGTGTGAAAATGCACACCTCCAGATTCAGGAACAGTTTCTTCCCAGTGGTTATCAGGCAACTGAATGGGTCATCCTACCACAACTAGAGAACAGTCCTGAACTACTATCTACCTCATTGGTGACCCTCGGACTATCCTTGATTGGACGTTGCTGGCTTTACCTTGCACTATTGCCTTATAATGTATCTATACACTGTAAATGGCTCGATTGTAATCATGTATTGTCTTTCCGCTGACTGGATCACGCGCAACAAAAGCTTTTCACCGTACCTGGGCACAAGCGACAATAAACTAAACTGAGTAACACAGCAGGTCAAGCAGCATTGCTGGGAAGCCTGGATAGGTGATGGTTCGAGTCTTACTCTAGCACTTTGCATGTTTTTTTTAAAATAAACCAACATCTGTTGTTCCTTGCAGCCACAACCTACCAATCCACACATCTTTGGGATGTGCGGAGAAACCAGAAAACCCTGGGGAAGAATTTCTACTGTAGCCCAAAATCCCAGAAGCAGATTAAATGTCATACCAATCCTCTTTGTTCAATAAGCTCTTAGCTGGAATAAAAGGGTGCACCCAACCTATCAATTATTAATCAAGTTGCGATCAGTTGAAACCAAAATGCAGTCACAGTTCACAGCTTCGTCGGTATCAGAAGCTCGGTAATTTAAGGCCCTGCTCCAGGGACTTTGATGCATAATCAGGGCCGACATCTCAGTGCAATGCTGATGGAACATTGAACCGGCCGGGTGTGCTGCAATAAGGATCAGACATTAAACCCAAGTGCAGTTTGCTCTCTACATGTGCATAAAAGAGCCCAACAGCACCGCTTCAATGAGACCAGGGCTGTCCAACGTAATATTAACTCCCACAAGTCAGCCAGGATTAAAAAGGTTACCCTTGGCTCCAAATCAAAAATGAAAGACAGAAAACACTTGAAACAGCAGGTCTGGATACACCAGTGGGAAGTGAAGCCATTAATGTTTAATGCAGAGGAGTCAGAGTTAACCTTTCAGTTCTGACGAAGGATCTTCAACCTGAAACGTTAACTGTTTCTCTTCCCACAGCTATGTTACCGAGACTGGTTAGCACATTGCTGTTACTGGCATCTTGCTGTGTAATGAAAGATAAAGTTGCATTTACATACCTCCTTTTGTGTGCGTTTTTTTTCATTTAAAATTCCCAAACGCAGTCGCCAAAGACACAGCAACAAAGTTAAAAAAAAGCAAGGAGGAAGTTCAGCATCCAATTATTGTAGAGCCATTTCATAAAGCTGTTTTGGAAAGGTTGATTCAGAGGCAAGTATTAGCTAGACATCTTCCTTACACAAAGGAAGACAATGTGCCGGAGTAACTCAGGTGGTCAAGCAGCATCTCTGGAGAACATGGATAAGTGACATTTTGTGTCGAAACCCTTCCTCAGATCCGTACTCCAGCACTTTGTGTCCTTTTGTGTATTAACCAGCAGCTGCAGTTCTTTGTTCACTCCCTTGCACTTCCTCTAAACACTGGAATTTCCTGAACCTAAGAGTGTGTCTGTTTAACCATTCCCCCCCACCCCAAAATACAGCATCTCTGACAGTGCAGAGCGCTGCAGGTTAAGCTGTTTGAAGAGCATCTTGAATCTGACTCAACGAGAAAGTGTCAAAGAGTCACACATCACAAGAACAGGCCCTTCAGCCCACCAAGTCTATTCCCATCACCAGGCAGTAGAAACAAGGAATGGCAGATGCTGGTTAGAAGTCTCCACAGAAGGCTGTGGAGGCCAAGGTATTTTAAGGCAGTGATAGAATGGGGTTAGGGGGGGGTGGGGAAGAGATAGATCAGTCATGATTGAATGAGTAGATTTGATGGGCCGAATGGCCTAATTCTGCTCCTAGCACTTATGACCTTATGAACCCGAGTTGCTGGAGCTCTGAAGCAGCAGCTCTCACCAACTACGCCACTGCACTGCTTGCTTCTTGTGCTCCCGTTACACTTACAAGGGCCACTTTCCCACTTACATTTAAATTCACCGACTGTTTCCCATGCTCCCTTTCAAGTTCACTGGGAAATATATTATTCTGTGTAGGAAGGAACTGCCCATGCTGTTTTATACCAAAGATAGACACAAAGCACTGGAGTAACTCAGCAGGTCAAGCAGCATCACTGGAGAAAAGGAGTAGGTGACATTTCGGGTCGGAGCCCTTCTTCAGACTATTAATCTACTGTATAACAAGCAAGAAATGAAACAAGTGCATTTGGGTATTAATAGACGTGACATTTAACAGAAACTCTGTGGGCCTGACACCACCACAGACACTGGGGAGTCTGATTATTGACGTTGTACTTTAGTTAGCTCTGTAGCACTGAGGGAGACTTGGAAGTTACGAAGGGTATCAGAGGAAGAGTGGCCTCAGGACATCTCAGTTAAATAGTTTTAGGATACTGATGGTCGATGGTGAAATATTGACCAAAACACAGGAGAGTGCCCATCTCCCATCACCCCAACTTGAGAGTGAAGATGGGCTGTCAGTTCAACAGCTGCTCCAACAGTGTCAAACTCAAGGCTCAGGCACTTTACCCATGAGACAGCGAGGCACTAGTGAATGCCATTGAGTGTTGGTTGGTACCCATGTAAGATCCCTCCCCACCAGCTTCCCCCACCACCTGAATCAATGGAACCAGAGCCAATTTAACAGGGTGGAATAATGCAAAGACGAGGCGTGTCTTAGCAAAGACTAGATGGCATAAACTCCTTGCGAGGTCACGCACTGCAAGGTCGCACGGTGGCGCAGCGGAAGAGCTACTGCCGAACAGCGCCGGAGACCCGGGTTCGATCCTGACTATGGGCGCTTGTCCGTATGGAGTTTGTACGTTCTCCCCGTGACCTGCGAGGGTTTTCTCAGAGATCTTCGGTTTCCTCCCATAGTCCAAACACATACAGGTTTGTAGGTTAATTGGCTTGGTGTAAATGTAAAATTGCCCCTAGTGTGTGGAGGATAATGTTAATGTGCGGGGAACGCTGGTTGGTGCGGATACGATGGGCCGAAGGGCCTATTTCCGCGCTGCATCTCTAAACTAAACTAGACTGTTGACCAATTATTTATTTATTTTTTTTTTTTTTAAATCGCTTGCTCCCCTTATAGTAATTATACCTCTGTGAGGTTGGCCTTTTCAAGAAATAAATAAAAGCCCAGTAGAATATTCATACCAATGTAATTACTGCAGACTGCAACTACAGTGAAATTCCCACATTGTGGGATGACTTGGCTTTAAAACGGCAGCAGTTAATTATCTTGGGAGAGGGAGAAGCCAATAAATTGTATTTCTCAGCAATGCGTAAGCAAATGGAGCCAGTTCACTTCCTTGTAATAAATAATTCTTCTGAGAAATGAGTATGCATGTAACCCTTTCACTGCCTTCACACTCTGCAGCCAAGTACCTTTGAAGTGTAAGTCGCTGTTGTAAAGTAAAGAAACAAGGCACTGCGAGATCTTGCACACACTTTGATCATACCCAGATAATCTATCTCTGCAGATAGACATAAAAAGCTGGACAAAAGGAATAGGTGACGTTTCAGGTCGAGACTGTTCTGCACACCATCCCCATGTTGTTGACCAAGAGACAAATGTTAACCAGGGCACTGGGTGGTGCGTCCCTGCTCTTTGACACGGTGTTGTGGAATTATTTATACATAGTGGAAGTCAGGGTTTAGTGTGGGGGGGGGGGGGGAAGCAGTTATATTACCACATCACCACACCAGGTACGAGTTCAAATCCCTCCACTGGCAGCTGTGGAAGTTACTACATGGAAGAGTACAGCACGAGAACAGGCCCTTTGGCCCACAATGTCCACACCGACATGATGTCAAGGTGGCCTAGTTCCTCAGCCTGCACTTGATCCATATCCCTCAATTCCCTGCATAGACACGAGTCTGACTAAAAGTGACTTGTGTGCCATTGCCGTATCCGCCTCCACCACTAACCACCACCCCCATGGCCATGGGTCCCAGATTACCACCCGGGCAGTGGGTACCGGACCTCCACCACTCACAATGTAAAAACTATGTGCACATCTCCGTTAAATGTTTCCCTCTTGGGGGGAGGGGGGGATCCACCCTATCTATGTCTCTTGCAATCCAATAAACATCTAAGATCTCCTTTAAACCTCCTGTGCTCCTGAGGAAACAATTTGTCCTTCCAACTAATAACCTCTAATCCAGGCAACAGTCTGGGAAACATCTTCTGCACCCTCTCCAAAGCCTCCAAATGGCTGATGAAGGGCCTCGACCCGAAACGTCACCCATTCCTTCCCTCCAGGGATGCTGCCTGTCCCGCTGAGTTACCCCAGCTTTGAGTCACTCCTCCATATCTTTCCTGCATGGGGCAACTAGAAGTGCGCAGAATAAACATTTTTTATTCATTTTATTGAAAGAAATGTACTTATCAGTAGTGATGATCACAAACTACCAGATTGTTTAAAAACCCCATCCGGTTCCGTTATGTTGTTTTGGGGGAGTAATGGTATAATTCTGACGCTGCCTGACCTACATGTCAATTCAGACCCAACAACGGAGTTAACTCTTAAATGGCCGTCAAGTGAGTCACTTAGGAATGGGAGATAAATGTTGGCCTTGCCCCTGGTGCTCAAATGCCGAAAGCCAAATAACTTTAGAGGTCTCTATTTTTTAAAATAAATAAAAAATAAAATTGTAGGGAAGAAGCATCAGATCAGGCAGTATCTATGGAGAGAGTAGCAGAGCTACTCGGTCTTGTGAAGGTTCACAGACAACCGTTTTTCTTGCTGCCTGACCTGCTGAATGTTTCCAGAATGTTCTGTTTTTGTGTGGGATTTCCAATCTGTACACTTATTTTGACGTTGCTTTTTCTCATAAACGTCCACCCAAGCCACAATGCAAGGCTGCCTCGCTGCTACCACGGGGTTCCATGGCAACGGTGATGACCTCTGCCCTCTGTGGCCCTGGCCGGGCTGACAGAGCAAAGTGCGGCCTTCAGAGAGGCCCAGCTGCTTGCCGTCTTCAGCTGCCGCCAGGGCCTCTGCCTGCAGAGCGGGCCCCGTCTAGCACCAGGCAGACGGTCAGTGGATGCTTCACAAAGCTTGGCAGCTGCTACGCTCTTTTCTCTCTGCTCTCGAGAGGGATGCGGGTGTTGAGAATGATCAGGAAAGAGGGCCGGTGTATCTCGGTCCCGCAGCTGCTGCTGCAGCAGGATGTGGCTTTGTCTATCCCTGGGCGTGAAGCTTGAGGCACAGTCCACCCCCCCACCAACCTCCCCGCCTGTTGACGCAAATGAAAGTGGTGACAAACCCCAAAAGGTTGCTGCCATGCTCTAAACACTGATCGAGCCAACAAGACACTATAGTTCACTCAAAGTGCAGAATGCTGGAGCAACTCAGCCGGTCAGATCCGGCAGCATCTTGGCAGGGACGAGCCAACATTTCTGGTCGGGGCCCATCTTCAGACTCTCACTCTACCTCTCACCATCACTACATCACCTTGCTCTTTAAAAATCACACATTGCAGCATCATTAGTCTTTGCCCCTTGCCTGCTGAAATTCTATTGCAACAGGACTTGAGGTTTTCACAGGAATAAATGTTAAAAATTCTCTCTCTCATGCTGTAAACATTACACCTCTTAGTAAAAACTGATGCGTTGTTTTCGCCTCATGTTTTTCATTAAAAGGAAAGACATATCGCAGCTATGTTAAATAGCAGTGTGCACTTTGGTATAAACGAGGCTGATGCGAGAACAGGAAGCTTTCTGGTGAGCAAAGAGCTTTAAACTCCCTCCCTGTCGCAGCTTATGTGTATCCATGGCTGCTGAGACAATTCACAGCCAATGAAGGTGTTGAAATGTGGCAGCTGTTGAAGCATGGGATAATGAAAGGGAGAAACCAGTTTTTCTATTCAGGCAGCTGGTGATCTATTGGTAGCACTGGAGGAAGCACTGCAGCTTGCAGAGCTGGTGCCTCGCAGCTCCAGTGACCCCCCCCCCCCCCCCCCCCCCCCCCCGGCCTCCATTCCATCCTCACCTCCAAGGCTATCTGAGTGTGTAGTTTGCATGTTTTCCCTGTGACTGTGTGGGTTTCCACCCCGAGCTCTCGTTTCCTCCCACGTCCCAAAGAGCTGCCGATTAGTAGGTGAATTGGCCACTGTCAAGTGCCCCGAATGCACAGGTAAGTGGTGGTCTCTGGGAGGAGCTGATGGGCCTGTGGGGAGAAGGAAATGGGATTAGTGAATGTGGGTGCATTAGTCTGAAGAAGGGTCTCAACCTGAAACGTCACCTATCAATGTTCTCCCGGGATGCTGCCTGACCCATTGAGTTTCTCCAGCACTTTGTATCTCTTTTTCTTGTTAAGATCATAAGTGGTAGGAGTAGAATTAGGCCATTCGGCCCATCAAGTTTACTCCACCATTCAATCATGGCTGATCTATCTCTCCCTCCTAAACCCATTCTCCTGCCTCCTCCCCATAACCTCTGACACCCGTACTAATCAAGAATTTATCTCTGACTTAAAAATATTCGCTGACTTTGCCTCCACAGCCTTCTGTGGCAAAGAATTCCACAGTTTCACCACCCTCTGACTAAATAAATTTCTCATATCCTTCCATAAACGACATCTACATCCACTCTATGCAAGTCTTTCACTATTCTGTTTGTTTCAATGAGATTCCCCCTCATTGGGTTTGATCCTGACCACTGTGGAGTTTACACATTCTCCCTATAAACACATCCCAAAGACAAGCAGGTCGGCAGGTTCCCAAGGCACTGTAAAGTCTGGTAGAATCCAGCAGCTCCACCACACTGCCTTGTTGGAGTTCAGCTGATCCAGAGAGCAAGGTGCGGGGGCTGTGGTTAAAGGAGAAATTATATAGAAATTCGTCTAGATAATGATACCAAAAGAACCACAGGCTGCTGTTTAGGAGGGGCTGGCATAAACAAGATGCTTGAATCGATACCAAGATGAGAGAACATTGATAAGAAGCGAGAAAATTGACAAAAGTGATATGTGTAACTCTACCTAATGCTTGTGGAAAAACCATGCAAGCACATCATGTATTTCACTCCATCCTTCATGCCAGACAATCTCAAGAAGAGTTCCAACCCCAAACATCACCTATTCCTTTTCTCCAGAGATGTTGCCAGATCCACTGAGTTACTCCAGCATTTTATGTCTATCCCTTGGGATCAAGGAGGACTTGCTTCCAGCGAAAGGCTTTCGGGAAGCTGAAGAAACCAATGTGGAAACTCCAGCTTCTGCCTGGCATGGGCTAGGACACTTACACAGTCGCCCATTCCTTTCAGTGTAACATTCTCCTGACAAAGTGGGGCTCGACAGAGAACGGGAGAGCTAGCAAGTTAGAGTAGCTGTAGCACAGTATGTAGTACCAGAAAGTGCAGATGATGGGACATAGCCAATGATTCAATGATATTTTATTGCCACATGTACCTAGATACAGCAAAATGCTTAGTTTTGCATACAACCGGGTAAAATCATACAGCAGACATCACCTCCGTACTACACGTGTCACCACATTGGCCCCGACAGAGATACAAAGGTTCACCATACGGCCTTATCTTTGCTCCCTACCCTCTGCCAGCCGCTGCAAGTGGCAGCAGCCCCACTGGGACCCCCCCTTCCTTCTCAGCCATTCACCCTTCCTTCTCTCCCCCCCCCCCCCCCCCCCCCCCCCCCGCCGTTCTTGGCAGTCACCCGACGGAAAGCTCTCAGCATCCCTCCCCGCTGTCAGATGGCTCGGGGAAAAGTCCACGGTGGGCAAGCCAGGCTCACGGGGAGAGTCCCGTCGCCAGGCCTGCTGGAAGGCTTGGACCTGCAGGTCGGGATATTTCTGGTCCCTGGCTCGCTGGAAGACGGGTGCAGTCACAGGGACAAGGTACAAGATACACTTATTTATCACATGCACCAATTGGTACAGTGAAATGCGGTTCCAGGTCCCAATGCTGTATATATTCCTTCAACAATGAGTGTGTGAGACTGTGAGTGCATCTACTGTAAACAGAGCAGATTGGGGCCTGAACATGCAAGTCGTTTCCCAGACACCAGCCTGCTGCTTCCCTCCACAGGCAGACGGATGAGCTAATTTCCTGGGCATTGAACTGTCGATTATCTGACGCAGACAATGTTCAATCTCTGCTTGTTTTTGAAAAACAATGCACCACCTACAGAGACTTAAAGGGCCAAGGGCCTGGGTTGAGTCACTAACCCACAGGGAAATATTTCACATTGGTTATCAGCAGGAAATTTAAAATTACGAAATGCGGCTTAGCCGAGTGATTTTAGCTACAATTCTTCAATAAAATTGATGTTCAACCCTACCATGGTCTGTTGAGAGTCTAGGGTTTAGAAACATGCCCAGTGTTAGTTTTATTTCAGACGGAATGTGGAATCAGTGCAGTTGGGGACGGACCTCTGTTGTACAGTAAACCCTCCCCCACATGTCATTCTCCTCTCTGTCCTCTGGAGGGAGGGGGGGGGGGGGGGGGGGGGTGATGCTCTGGATCAGAGGAGCCAAGCACTCCACTCCTCGCCAGTGCTGCCCACACCAACCTTGGCTGCAGGAAGGTCATCAGATGTCCCTTCTCTGCCCAGCAATATTATACTGAACCAGACCTCATCCAGTTCCTTCACACAAAGGGGAGACAGTCATAGAGCAAGTCATACAGTGCAGAAACAGGCCCTTTGGCCCAACTTGCTCACACCGGCCAACATGTCCCAGTTACACTAGTCCCATCTGCCTGCGTTTGGTCCATATCCCTCCAAACCTTTCCTATCCATGTATCTGTCCAACTGTTTCTTAAATGTTGGGATAGTCCCTGCCTCACCTACCTCCTCTGGGAGCTTGTTCCATACACCCACCAACATTTCTGTGAAAAAGTTACCCATCAGATTCCTATTAAATCTTTTCCCCTTCACTTCAAACCAATGTCCTCTGGTCCTCAATCACCTACTCTGGACAAGAGATTCAGTGCATCTACCCGTTCGACACCTTTCATAATTTTATACATCTCTATAAGATCAACCCTCATCCTCCTGCACTCCAACAAATAAACAATAAACAATAGATGCAGTAGGTCATTCGGCCCTTTGAGCTAGCACCGCCACACACACACTCTTTAAAGCATCCAGAGAACCAGCCTCCACCACCCTCCGAGGCAGATAATTCCACAGACTCACAAGTCTGTGCGAAAAGTTTTTCCTCATCTACGTTCTAAATGGCTTACCCCTTATTCTTAAACTGTGGCCCCGGTTCTGGACTCTCGCAACATCGGGAACATATTTCTTGCCTCTAGCATGTCCAAACCCTTTATAATGTCATATGTTTCTCCCCTCTCATCCTTCTAAATTCCAGAGTATACAAGCCCAGCCGCTCCATTCTATCAACATATGACAGTCCCACCATCCCGGGAATTAACCTGGTGAACATATGCTGCACTCCCTCAATAGCAAGAATGTCCTTCCTCAAATTGGGAGACCAAAACTGCACACAATACTCCAGGTGTGGTCTGACTAGGGCCCTGTAGTCCCAGCCTACTCAACCTCTCCCTGTATCTCACACCCTCTAGTCCTGGCAACATCCTCATAAAGGTCAAACAGTCACCCTGCCGCAGAAGGCAGCTTCCATGTCTCTTCCTTCGCCCTCCTGAATCTCCCTCCCACTGAGAAACTGAATCACAAGTTTCCTGGAAGCAGCTATTTCAAAGATCTTTCCTGGCAACCTTGTACAATTCCATTACTGTCTGTGCGGCAGAAATCTCACCACTTCCCTTCTACATCCAACTTCCTTGCAACATTCAGGACATTTTCAGAAAGCTGGTGGTTTATTATTCTGGAGACTGCTGCATGAACAGTGCTTGGTGACTGGCCAAGACATACTGCATAGTCAGACAATTGGGTGAAGTGGAGATGCGGGAGATGCAAAAATAATTTCAATCCATATTAGTTTCTCCCCAAAGCAGAAAAGGCTATTTTATTCATTTCCAGTACGGTGACATTAATTGCCATTGAGCGGATGATGGAGGGCTGCCTTCCTGACCCAGTGGCAGTCCATTTCCCACTCTATCACTAGCGAGTGGCTTGTTGCACTGCTTCAGGAGGCAGTCAAGCACCAACTATGTCATAGCCCTTTTTCACGGGGTGACTTGACGCAAGATGTAGCCAGAGTGGAGTGGTCATGGTCTAGCACGATATCACACGATATAACGGGGGTAGAGTAAAGAGTTCCCACGGAACTCGGCAATTCTGTCATTTGTGCGAGTGATTTGTCCGTCTCCCGATCTTTCCCGTTAATCGTGAATGAACATCGTGGACTATAGTGTAGTTAATCACGTGGCACAAATTATGTTACTTTGTTGTCACACACTATATTGGTTTTTTTCACCCGAGCTCTTTAATGAGCTGAAGAATAATCTGTGTTTTTTTAGACAAATGTTGTTTGGTGTGACGCACCTTCTCTCAATATGTGCAAGAAGTCATCTTTTTATTTTGTCAAATATGAATAAAGACTGTGTCTCACATTGACCGTGATGATTGTGTTATTTTATGATCTACTGAGAGGTGAAACTTTCAGTCTGAAGAAGGCTCTCGACCCGAAACGCCACCCGTTCTTTCTCTCCAGAGATGCTGCCTGTCCCGCTGAGTTGCTCCAAGCAACTGGTGTCTATCTTCAAAGGACTGACCAGGACTGCCTCTCTCTCTCTCTCCCTCCCTCTCACACAGGCATGACTGGAGGAACTCCGCGGGCCAGGCAGCATTTACGGAGGGAAACGGACAGGCGACCCATTCTTCAGGCTGCCTTATGTCTCTCTCCCCCCCCTCCCCCCCAACTCCCACCCACACACACGAATGCTGGAGAAACTCAGTGGGTGCAGCGGGGCCGAAACGTTGTCTATTTCCTTCGTTCCATAGATGCTGCTGCACCCGCGGAGTTTCTCCAGCATTCGCGTGTGTGGGTGGGAGTTGGGGGGGGAGAGAGACATAAGGCAGCCTGAAGAATGGGTCGCCTGTCCATTTCCCTCCGTAAATGCTGCCTGGCCCGCGGAGTTCCTCCATTCATGCCTGTGTGAGAGGGAGGGAGAGAGAGAGAGAGAGAGAGAGAGGCACACACAAGGTGGATGCGAAATCTCACCTGCCTGTTTCAGTGACAGACACCCACCGCCATTAAATGAAGCCATCCCCATCTGTCTCCCCCTCCTCTCCCCCACCTTTCCCTCCCAACTCCAGTCCCGTCCTGACCCCCTGGGAAACTGAAGGTTTCCCGCTGTAATTAAAGAGTTCCCACGGTAGACTGTAAAACTGGGACCCTGGTTCTGGACTCCCCCAACATCGGGAACATTCTTCCTCCATCTAGCCTGTCCAATCCCGTAGATACGATTAGACAGGTATCTAGTTATTTAATTCAATTAATGATTTCTATCACCCAGCCTCTCATCTTTCAATCGGGTTCGGCCAGGAAGGAACTGCAGATGCTGGATTAAAACGAAGATAGACACAACATGTAGCTCAGCGGGACAAGCAGCATATCAGAAGGGTCTCGACCCGAAATGCCACCCATTCCTTCTCCCCAAAGATGCTGCCTGCCGTCGAACTCACTCTCTTTAAACCGGCATCTGCTGTTCCTTCTGACACATACACAAGAAATAAGCAACTTTTCGGGCCGAAACGTTGCCTATTTCCTTTGTTCCATAGATGCTGCTGCTGCACCCGCTGAGTTTCTCCAGCATTTGTGTGTGTAGGTGGGAGTTGGGGAGTTATGAAAAATGATAAAAATGTGATTATTTCAACTCCCTTCAACTATTTTGTGTTTCAGCGTGAGAGGGATTATAACATTAGAGACATTCCTCTTGTAGTGATGTGTTAATGAAGAGTTGCAGACATCAATCTAGGAGCCATCTCTGCTTGTTCCTGTTAAAAAGATTCTCCTACAATTACAATGAGGTGGGACGTCCTCGATGGACACATGTTCAATTAGCAACATTGAGAACACCTTTTTTACTCACCTTCTGTCCCCTCTATCCAACTTCCGGGTTCACCGTTCGCAGGAGTTCCCACGGTGACCGCAAGAGTTACTACGGATATCGCACTGGCCACTACGTTCATAAAATGTTGCAATGCTCAACCACAAGTGTACAAGTCACTCTTGGACAAATTCAAACATGTTTGAATTTTCTCCCGAGTACCCAAGTTACACGATTACCTGCCGTTAGCGCCACGGCAGTCCACGAATGCCGTACTGTTACCGCACGAGGTTCCCACGATGTTAAACTCTGGTTACCTCTTGCGTCAAGTCGCCCCGTGAAAAGGGGGTTTTACACACAGAGGCCCGATCAGGCAAGGTCACGGATTTTCTCCATGAAGGGCAGAGTATTTTTTTGTGAATGTTTTATTGTGTAATTGTTACTCGTGCCTTGTTTTTGGTAAATTCCAGATTAAAAGAACTGAAATGCCATGGCTAACATGGTGGGGATTTGAACCCAGGCCCCTGGCTTGATAAGGTAAGCATCTGGATTGTGTCTGGTACTTTAACCATTGCAACAACACTGTGACACATCACATTCAGAGCATAATAACGACACTGCCTAACGATGCAGAGGAGGCCCAAACTGCAGCCTCATTCATGGACATATCGTGGGTATGTCCGTGAATGAGGGTCTTCTGGCAAAAGAAAGTAGCCCGTCCTCCAATTAGTGATGTGAGAATTTCTCTTCTTCATCTACCCCACCCCCCCTCAATAAACTTTATTCAGAGTAAACATATTACAAAGTAAAGTGTGTAGAAAACGCTACATACATTCTCTGAACATTCAATAGTGGTCATAGTTACTAGTGTCCGTGCCCATCTTTAAGAAAAACACTCCTGACACTCATTTGACCAAAAAAGGAGTGTGAGTGCGTGAATATAATAGATAAATAGATTGATCACACCCTCCTCAGTGACGAGCCCCTGACCTTTGCCAACTAGGACATTTGTTGAACAAGTGCGGGCAGAACTTGCCGATCATTCATCCCCGAAACTTGCTTGGACATAAACAGAAACAGTGCCTCTGGCAAGACACATGGGGCTGCAGCCAATAATTCATCACGTATCACACCAAGAGTGAAAAAACGGAAGAAGATTGGAGCACGAGTGCACAAATTAAACGCGACCCAGATCCGGTTTAGCAACTTGCAGCTTTCAAACACAGGTTTAGACATCACCCACCCACAGACAGACACGCTCCAACCACCTACTTTCATATGAATAATTGATACCTGCTGTAACAGAAGTCATATCTTTTGGTTGAATGCAGTGCAAAATTTAACCCGTTGAAGCTGCTTTTGTGTTGAATTTAAAGAAGGCTTCACAGATGTCCATCACTTCACCCAAGTTGCTTCCTGGGAACTGTATCGGATGACATTCTGACACCGCATGTGGAGATGGAGACTCATAGCGCGAGGATTTGAGTTTAGAAGCAAGGAGGTCCTACTACAGTTGTACAGGGCCCTGGGGAGACCGCACCTGGAGTATTGCATGCAGTTTTGAGAAAAATATTCTTGCTATTGAGGGAGTGCTGCCTTAGGTGCACCAGGTTAATTCCCGGGATGGCGGGACTGATGTATGATGACAAAATGGATCGATTGGGCTTATATTCACTGAAATTTGGAAGGATGAGAGGGCATCATAGAAAAAATAAATAAAATTCTTAAGGGATTGGATATGCTAGAAGCAGTAAAATGTTCCCCATGTTGGGAGAGTCCAGAACCTGCAGGTCACAGTTTAAGAATAAGGGGTAGGCCATTTAAGACTGGGATGCGGAAACTCTTTTTCACCCAGAGAGTTATGAATGTGGAATTCTCTGCTGCGGAAGGCAGTGGAGGCCAATTCACTGGATGCATTCAAGAGTTAGATTTAGCTCTTAGGGCTAACGGAATCAAGGGATATGGGGAGAAAGCAGGAACGGGGTACTCATTCTGGATGATCAGCCATGATCGTATTGAATGTTGGTGCTGACTCAAAGGGCCAAATGGCCTACTCCTGCACCTATTTTCTATGTATCTATGTTTAAACGAGGGTCAATATTTGGAGAAAGGGGGACGTTTTAAAGTGGACAACAAGATGGGGTTTTCATGAGGAAATGCCAGAGCTGTGGCCAGGGGCAATGGAATACAAGGATGCTGCTATAAAGGATACAACTCGTGCTTAAGAATGAGGCACACAGCGTTTTGATGGACAGATCGCTAATCAGGTACAGAGGCAATGCAGAAAGATTTACACAAAGAAGCTTGCAAGGAGACTGATGAGGGAAAAATTAAGAAGAGGCAGAAAGACCGGTCAACATGGATTGCTCTAGAAGGAGTAGGTACACAGTATTAGCGAAGATACTTCCATTAGTTGGAGAACCCAAACTCAGTGGTCCATGTACAAGTTAAATATTTAACAGCCAACAAATAACGATGGAGCAACTTCCTGATCACTGGAGCGATAGAATGAGCTAACCAGCACCAGAGTGGTTGGGGCCAAGAGCACACGTGTCTGGAGGGGACACAAGAGAATGATTAGGAAACATTGAATAGGTGTGGAGGAATAAAGGGAAAAGTTGCCAATGGAACAGTAAACAGGATGCGGAGCCCTGGGCTTGGACAGCCTCTTTAGAGTCATGGACTCTGTGTGGAACAGTCCCTTCGGCCCAACTTGTCCACACTGGCCACATGTCCCAGCTACACTAGTCCCACCTGCCCACGTTTTATCCATATCCCTCCAATCCTGTCCTATCCATGTACCTGTCTAAATGTTTCTTAAATGTTGTGATGGTCCCAGCCTCAACTACCTCCTCTGGCAGTTTATTCCATACACCCACCACCCTCTGTGAAAATGTTAACCCTCAGATTCCTATTAAATCTTTCCCCCTCACCTTTAACCTACATCCTCTGGTCCTCGATTCACCTATTCTGGGCAAGAGACAGTGCATCTACCTGATCTATTCCTCTCATGATTTTATACACCTCAATAAGATCACCCTTAATCCTCCTGTGCTCCAAGGAATAGAGCCCCAGCCTGCTCAACTTCTCCCTAGAGCTCAGACCCTCGGGTCCTGGTAACATCCTCGTAAATCTTCTCTGTACCATTTTCCAGCATGACAACATCTTTCCTATAACATGGTGCCCAAAATGGAACACAATACTCTAAATGCGGCCTCACCAATGTCTTATACAACTGTAACAAGACCTCCCAACTTCTATACTCAAATTCTTTCTGTGCTGCAAGTTGCATGCAAAGTTCCTTTAGCACTGACCAGTGTTAGGAAAAGGATATTAGGCACACTTCAGGGAAATGGCTGGTGATAGGTGAAAGCCTTTTGTGAACTGGAGCCAACTCGTCAGAAAGCATGCTTAATTTTCTGTATTATGGCGGCAATTTTTATTTACGGTGTTTGAGGATGTGTTGCCCCAGGAAAGACACAAAATGCTGGAGTAACTCAGCAGGTCAGGCAGCATCCCTGGAGAAAATGGATAGGTGACGTTTCATTTCGGAGGCTGAAGAAGGTCTGAAGCGTCATCTATCCATGTTCTCCACGGATGCTGTCTGACCCGCTGATTTTCTCCAGCGTTTTGCATCTTTCCTTGCAGCCAGCATCTGCAGTTCCTTGTTCCTACAGGTGATACCCTGCTACCTCATTGCCTTAGAGAACGTGGCAGTGGTCAGGTTCATGAGCTGCTCAGTTCAGTACAGCACGAGTGCTCCAATATTAACCCATTAGCCTTTAATTAAATTCAACTGGATGTGGATGTAGTACGTTGAAAAGCTCTGGGTAGAGCATCACTCAGCACTATGATGGCGGTGGATGTGCTAGTCGAGACGGAGATGCTTTTGTAGTTGTATCTTTGTATGTGTTGATGTTTTGGAGATCTCTGATGCTGGCTGGTAGGGTATTCCAATCCCTTGCTGTCTTGAAGAAAAATGAGTTAGAAAGTGCTAATGAAGTGCTGTGCAGAATGAAATAATTTCCAGGTTAGCTGCTTCTGGTTGACATGCCTATGGGTGTTTGGGTTAACTGGATGTGGTCCTCCAACTTTAAATCAATAGGGGTATTCTTGACCTTGTGGGATGTTGTCAGTCTGATGAACTTGCAACGAATAGTATGTGGATGATGTTTAAGGTCCTTTATCATTCTGGAGACTGAGCTCTGCCACTTGTAGTTGTTAGATGAACTAACCCATGGACTTCCGTTGAACTAACCTACTACGCCCAGTGGTTTCAGTTGCATATCAACATCCATCAATTGCAAAGTGTTGCAGAGTTAGTCGAGAGCACCGGTTTCCTGTTTGTGTCTAACCAAACCCAACAAACCTGCAGACATCTGTTGCATCTTCTCCAAGTTCTAAATAAGATTTTGCTGTCTTATTCTGCCAGCGTTGCCACCCTATTCACCATCTCCTCAACTGCTTATATCAACATAGCGCTTTCAGCAGCAGGGCAAATCCTGCCGCAATGCCAAAATTACTGCTTGCTCTCCCTTCTGTCCCTGCCCCGTCCCTAATTGACAGCGGGGCCAGGAGCTGCCTCAGCATAAGCAACAAGCTAGAAGCACTGATAGCTGATCAAGTCCTGCCATCCTCCCTAACGTAGCTTCAAAGTTTTCAGGAATACTGATATTGCCAAATACTCAATAACGATTGCGGCATGATAAAGCATTAAATAAATTAATAACATTTTAGAAATCTTACGCACTAAAAAAAAAAAAAAAAAAAAAAAAAAAAACCACAAAAATATTAAAACATTTCAAATACATAATAGCTGCGTACTTTTTTAATTTAGTTAATTTTCACGTGTAGTACATTGAAAAACTTCAGTGTATGATGTGGTAACCAGTCAAAAGTGTTCGCTGAACACCTCCGCTCAGTCCATCGTAACCTACCTGATCTCCCAGTGGCCCAGCACTTAAACTCCCCCTCCCAATATGACCTTTCTGTCCTGGGCCTCCTCCATTGTCAGAGCGAGGCCCAGCACAAATTGGAGGAACAGCACTTCATATTTCGCTTGGGCAGTATGCACCCCAGCAGCATGAATGTTGAATTCTCTAACTTCAGATAGCCCTTGCTTTCCCTCTTTCAATCCCCCCCCCCCCTCCTTTTCCAGTTCTCCTACTAGTCTTAAGCCCGTCCCACTTTCCCCGAGTTACTTACAAATTCTCCCGAGTTTTCCCCTTGATTCAAACTCGGAGAATGTTCGTAGCGAGTCCGTAGATATTTCGTAGTGACTTGTAATGCCAACCGTAGGTGCTCGGGGCATCAGGTAAGTTGGGACGTTTTTCAGCATGTTGAAAAATGTCCGCGGGTAAAAATAAAAAGCCTCGAGTACCTACGGCTGGCTATTACAGTAATTCTCAGAGTTTGAATCAAGGGGAAAACTCGGGAGAATTTGTGGTAACTCAGGAAAGTGGGACATGGTCTTTACTGTCTCCACCTACATTCTATCTTTGTCCCGCCCCCTCCCCTGACACCAGTCTGAAGAAGGGTCTCGACCCGAAACATCACCCATTCCTTCTCTTCAGAGATTCTGAAGAAGTGTTCTCGTCCCGAAACGTCACCCATTACAAACTCCTATCTTTCTAGAGACACCATTCTGAAGAAGGGTCTTGACCCGAAACCCATTCCTTCTCCAGAGATTCTGTCTCACCCGCTGCGTTTCTCCAGCATTTATGTGTACCTTCGATTTTCCAGCATCTGCAGTTCCTTCTTAGACACTACTGCTATGCCACCTGGATCTTCCTCACAAGCCTATCACTCCAAGCCACGTTTTCTCATCCTGAAGCTCCAATTTTATTCTGTGTTCTTTGGTACAAAGCCACTCCTGAACCTGCTCTGTCAGTTTCCTTTTAATAGACATCACGGTAATGAGCAGATTGATAAATAGAAACGAGTCCAACAGGCTTTCTGCCTCATAAAACAAAGGCATTATTTCACAAGGCGGAGAACTTGTTTATATTCAGCCTGGGAAATATACTGATGATCCTTTAGTCCCAAGCCTGGGATTCCCAGCAAATTAACACAGGATCACCAGGACGGCAACAATTCCTGGTACCGATCCCTTCTCAAGGGCACCTAGGGATGAGCAATACATGGTGGCTTTGCCAGCAAATTCCAGATTCTGTAAATGACTATACAAGTCGAAACAATCTACTGCAGCTGCATCACACTGAAGCCAAAGCCAAGTATTCTTGCCAGACAGCGTTGTGCACGCGAGCATGTTAAAAGATATATTTATTTATATGGCATGGAAGGTGGTCATTTGGCCCATTGGGTCTATGCCAGCTGCCAGGAGAGTAATCCTAACAACCGTATTCCCCTGCTACTTATTTTCCTATGGCCCCATAACATTCTTTCTCATCTCCTCTTCTCGCCATTTATTCTGTTAATCCAAACTGGATTTCCTGCATCTATTTTGAGGCTTGTTGCTTGCCCAATACTGACGTCAGTGTGCCAAGCAGTTCCCACCCCACTGACACATTCACTTGTTCTCACACTGAACATGTTAGAACAAGAAACTTTTAAAATCTTTCCCCTGTACGGAGAACCCGACCTTTACCCTGTCGGGTCTCCGTTGTCGTTGGGGCTGAGCAACGTGGAGCGGCCTCCAGCAGGAACGACCTAGGGCTCCAGTCGCAGAGCTGCGGACCTACTCACCGTCGCGGTGCTGGCCGAGTTCGGAGTGGGAGGAGCGGTGGTGGCGCGCTGCTGCGACCAGACCCCCGGAGATTCGGAGGCTTACCGCAGGTCTGGTGGACGGTAATACCGGGAGCCCGTGGGTCCCTGCTGGGAGATCGCTTTTCGGGACTTCCGCAACGGCGACTTCTCCCGCCCGAGTTGAAGATGACCTGGAGCGGGGCCTTACATCACCGCCCGGCGCGGCTTGGAATGGCTGCGGGACTTTGCTAGAGACCGCCGGGGGCTCCAACAACAAGACCCGGAGCGCGGCCTTGCACCACCCGGCGTTGCGTTAATGGCCGCGGGACAATTACCATCGCCCGCCGGGGGCTTTGACTGACATCGGGAGGGGAATGAGGAGTGCAGGGGAGGGATAAGTTTTTGCCTTCCATCACAGCGAGGAGGAGATGTGTAAATTGTGTTGTGTCTTGGGTCTTTTTCTTGTGTGTATGACTGCAGAAACAACATTTCATTCGAACCTCAATGAGGTTCAAATGACAAATAAAATTGTATTGTATTGTATTGTAACAGCCATTGCCCTTGCAGATACACCGACGTCACAGCCCTGGGCTCAGCTGGCCAGATGTTGGCAGCACTTTTACTGCAGATTTAGTAAAAGGGAGATGCCACTGCTGCTCTGGATGGGAAGAGAGGAAATGACAACAGAAGTGTCGGAAAGAGCGCCGTCAGCCAACATCATCTGGTCACCGTTTCAGTGCTTCCTGCTAAATTTAGTTTCGGGGTGGAAGATTGCACAATCAAATAAAATCAAATAGAACAAGTTATCCTACAACTTTAGGCTGTGCACGCCATACGCAAGAAGGAGGAGTTTAGTTGCGAGATACAGCATGGAAACTGGCCCTTCGGCCCACCGAGTCAACACCGACCAGCGACACTAACACTATTCTACTTGTACTAGGGATAATTTATATTCATACCAAGCCAATTAACCTACAAACCTGTACATCATTGGAGCGCGGGAGGAAACTAGAGATCTCTGAGAAAACCCACGTAGTTTATGGGAGAACATACAAACTTCGTACAGACAGCACCCGTAGTCAGGATCGAACCCGGGACTCTGGCGCTGTAAGGCAGCAGCTCTATCGCTATGCCACCATGCCACCCCTGTTGTAGACCCACACTGATAAAAAATACGTGTACTTGGTTTTCTGAAATACACTGCTGTTGTGATAGGCACTACAGAAATGCAATCTCTTCTTTTACTCAACTGTAGTTGGACAGTGAAATGAATGCTTTTACTACGAGGTCTCGCAACCTCCCGCAATTAGCAACTCACCCGGCAACAGTCTAAAAGACTTAACTGATAGATCACCCAGTCAAAATCTACAAAGCCAAACCAAATCCTCCTCCAACGTCGACCACAACATTCCTGCATGTAGGAACATTATTATTGCTACATTAGATAGTCCCTTCATCTACAGAATTGGCCGGGGAAAACTGAAAAATAATCCCCAAGGAACACAGAAGATTAAACACCAAGGTAGAGTTGTAAGCATTTCCAGAGAACAAGGAGAGGACTTTTTTTTTTAAATTAGCTTATTTGGTTACAAAAAGATAAATCAGCAAGGTGGAAGGAAAAATCTCTCCATTTTCCAACCAGCTTGGGAGATGACGATGGTGGGAGGAGGAGAGTCGTGGTTTATATTAAAAAAGAGAAGGCCATCAGTTCTCCAATGGCAAGCTGATGCATATCCGCCTCTGCTGTGCGGCTCAGAGAGAGTTAATGCGCTGGATGCTGAAACACACTTGCCTTTTAGTCAGCACCGTGACACACAGAAATGCGGCAGAGGAGAAGTCAGGCGGCCTTCTGTGTGGGGAGAGACCGCAGTGAAAGATGCTTGCAGCAAGTAAAACAGCTCATTGTGCATGCGTCTCCTAGCAACTGCCATCAGGCCGGCTCTCCAAAGCAATTTATGGTATCTCACGGCTGTGTGGATTGGGCAGATCCGAGAGTGCAGTAGCCAGCAGTGGTGTTTGGCAGAACCCATGGGCTGGGTGGGACAGGGCGAGAGGACAGGCCACTCATCTACAGAGCATTAGGCAGCACCCTGTAAACCTGCAGATCAGCTCACACAGAGGAGGAATGAGGAAGGGCCCCCAGGGAACCAAAACAAAACAACCCATTGCCTGTATTACACAACACTGAATGCTGACTGAAACCACGGTGTCAGAAGCAGGATAAACAGGCCACTGCAAGCACACATGGGCATGCGACTCCTTGTGCCATACAGCTACAAGCCAGTCTGTAGCTGACTGCACCCACCATTCCCCTCCCCATCCCTCTCCACAGTGCATCCAGATTAATGGAACCATTCAGTCTAAAAGCCCCCCCTTGCATTCTCATCCAGCTGCACTGGTGCTTAAACAGGGTGGAATTTAGGTTTTGTTTTATAGATATAGCAAGGAAACAAGACCTTTTGCCCACCGAGTCCAGACAACCATTGATCACCTGTTGACAGGAGCTCTATGCTATCCGACTTTCTCATCCACTCCCCACACGCTAGAGGCAATTCAGTGTCCAATTAGCCAACAAACCCACACGTCTTTGGGATGTTCGAGGGAACCGGAGCACCGGGAGGCAGACGCATGCAGTGGCAGGGAGAACGTTCAAACTCCACACTGACAGCAGCCGAGATCAGGAATGAACTCTGAACTCTGGCGCTGTGAGGCTGCAGATCTACTAGATGCGTCACTGTACAATCTTGATGCTTTCAAAATGTTATGCTGTTTGAAATAAGCAGCCTGGAGCCCCAGCTAAACCCTTCTACAAGTTGTTTTCCAAATGCAGGTTCCTACCACAACCAGAGAGCAGTGCTGAACTACTAGCTTCCTCTTTGATGACCTTCGGACTGTCCTTGATCAGACTTTGCTGGCTTTACCTTGCAGTAAACGTTATTCCCTTATCATGTATCTGTACACTGTAAATGGATCGATTATAATCATGTGGTGTCTTTCTGCCGACTGGTTAGTTTGCCACAAAAGCTTTCCACGGTACCTCTGTACACACGTGATAATAAACTAAACTAGAAGTTAATGAGCTGCTGGGTTAGTTGACCATGGTGAATGACCTCTATGCACAAGTAAGTGCGGAATCAGTGGTTGATTAAAACGTGGGGAGAATAAAAGGGCCTAGTGCAAATGGGTGTTTAATGGTTGGCACAGGCTCGGTGAACCAAGTGGTCTGTTTCCGTGCTGCATGAGTAACACCAAACAGGATAAAGTTCCTGGCCAAAGTATGGATCTGCAGGGAATGAAGGAACATGGATTATGCCCAGGTAGGTAAGAGATAGTCCTGGCATCATGTTCAGCATGGACGTTGTGGGCTGAAGGGCCTGTTCTTACGCTGCACTGTTTTATGTCCTAAGTAGTACCATGGTGAAGTACATCAGAACTAGATGGGACAGGTTGGTCAGTGTGGGCAAGTTGGGCCGAAAGGCCTGTTTCCATGTTGTATGACTCTATATAACTCTAGAGGGGGGTCAAGCACAGGAGAAAGGGAAGGAGGGAGAGAGGTGTGGAAATAGAGGTGTGGCAGTGAAAAGAGGAAGATACAGTTCTCTAATTGCAAACCACACAAAGCTTGCTTCTCACTGTGGTGGTTACAGCCGTGGGAGTATGTGCCAATTTATCCTGATGTTGGGACATCGAACGGACAGATTTAGATGTTCCTAGGATTAAAGCGCTGCAGTATTTAGGGATGATCATAAGCTCAGCAAACACTCACCGTATGTGCAAAAGTGTGCTGTTGACCCATTGTCCCGGGACTCCTTTATAAATAAAGTACCAGTTGTTGGTCCAGGATCATCCTGATTTTAAATCTCATCTTCATTTTCAAAACCCTCTCTCCTCAAAAATGTATTCCTGTTTTACAATGCTATAAATTGCGAGTTACAGCTCTTGTTTGAACATCACTCCAGATGGAAGAGTCCCAGGAAATCACGTGACGAAGCTCCCCACCAAGGCACAGAAGGATTTGACCTACCATTTGACGCTAATCCATTGGAGATGCAGATGAAGAGCACTGATATCAGCGTTACTCTATGTTGCCTGTGGCTCTTTCGTACAATCATCCCATCGCACATGTTTCAAGCCAAGAGACTCGGGCCGTTCCGTGAAAATTTCAAACCTGTGTCAGAAGAGGAACAAACAAAAAGGACCAAAGGTCATGACACTGATCAATTCAACGAGATAACAAGCTTGCTCATAGCTCATGGCTCCAGGATATTCAAAGTCCTTTTATGGCCAATTATTACGTTTAAGTGCCCCGTTACAGGTAAAAATTACACCTTTTGCACACAGCATATTCCGATGAGGACCAACATGGTAAAGATCAGATCAGTTTCCCTTGGACGATATTGAACGAGGAAAACAATGGCTGGGACAGGAAAGATCACTGTGCTGGTCTTCTCACTGGGCTCACCTGGATTGGGAATGCTCCAGTACTTCCAACATGGGGACCAGACTTGGACTTTGGACTTTTTCTCCTTTGCAAACAGTGCTAAAATATGGCGACTGTGCATTTGTGGGTTGTGCAAAAGGATTTCACTGTGCGGTCGGTGTACACGCGACAATAAAGAACCAGAGTAGTTTACTGGCATCTTTCAGTTGTATCTGACTGGCCAACTGTGGCTCTGTTTACTTGTTTATCTCCAACCAAACACGACATCTACAAGATCGACTGGAGTTGTCGCCTCAAAAAGGCAGCCGACACCACCCTGGCCACGCTCCCGTTTCACTCCTGCAATCGAGAAGGTGGTATAGGAGCAGGAAAACTGTAATGTCCAGGTTCAGGAGAAGCTTCTTACCTATAACCAACCATCAGGCTATTAAACAGTAGAACCTCCAAAAAGGCTCTGAACAAAATAGACCTGAAGGCATTATTTATGAATGTGCACTATTATTATTTATCTGTGATTTTTTAAAATATATCTGGCATCTAATGATCCGGCACCTCCTTTAAACCGGACAAAACTACAAGAGCGCACTTGAAATCCCAGTCAGATGTCCCACAGAAAATGCAGTGCCTAATCCGGGTGAGGCAGCCAATCTGGACCCCACCAGGACTCCGGCCTGACCACAGCCGGCAAATCGGTTCCCACAGCCGACTTTGCGGGCCGGTATTTCGGCTCCTCAGTGGACCGTTCTGGTACCGTTGGACTCTCCCAAGGCCATGATCTCTGTTGGTCCAGCAAAACAGATAATCCAGAAAGGCTCTTGAACTAACAATGCCGGAAAATCGGTGGTGGACCTGTACTGAATTTTATTTGTTGTTATTTATTATGGCTTTTACAAAGTATTGTGCTTGCATATCTGTGCTGCTACAAGTAATAATTTCATTGTTCCATTTCAGGATATATAACAATAAAACACTCTTGACAAGAGTCTCGACTTGACTCTTCCCCTGCACCATGTAGAAGAGACAGCCAGTGTTATTTGCCCAAGTCTCCAAGTCCCTGCGTGCGACCTGAACAGACGATCTCCTGATTGACTGAATGGCAATGAAAAGAACTGCTAGAAAGCTTTAAGAAGGAACTGCAGATGCTGGAACAATCGAAGGTAGACAAAAATGCTGGAGAAACTCAGCGGGTAAGGCAGCATCTATGGAGCGAAGTGTGGAGTGTGACGTTTCGGGTCGAGACCCTTCTTCAGACTGACGAGGGGATGGGCAGAAGAAAGGAAGAGGTGGAGACACTGTTAGAAAGATTTGGATTTTATCATTCTCTCTGCATAGAACAAACTGAGTATTTAAAAGAAAAAGTTCATTTTCAAGTCCTGTAAAATTTCCTCATTAACCCAGAGGAATCTTTCTACAACACTGAGGCTTGCTTGGCAACCCTCCAATACCCTGCAACTAAACCAGGGGGGGGGGGGAGAATCAAAGATTTATTTTTTAGTGCTATTTTACTTCTCTCTAAACAATTTAGCATATTCTTAAATTGGAGATTGGGTGAAAAGATTGTTCCAAATCCAGTCAGAGAGCCCACACTCTGTACAGTTGCCAATTGAGAAGGCAGATGGGCACCACAAATGCACAATGACAACAGTATGGAGGTGGGATAATTGTGGAGAGGTGGGTCTGTGATGAAGCTTCAAAGGCCGGACCCATCCAGCACCGGCAACATCAGCCATGCTCTGCCTTACCCTATAGCTCATTCCTGACTGTACAACACATGTACAACGATACAACTGTGTACTGGGGCGGCACAGCGGTTAGCATAGATAGATATAGATAGATATAGATATGCCATTTATTGTCACTATACATGTACAATGAAATTAAAAGCTGCTCGTACTCAGTGCATACATATAATTTAGTACAACAAACAAGAAACAGAAAAACAAAAACAGAAGGGAGAAGGGAGGGGGGGGGGGGGGGGGGAAATAGGTGCATTGCTGCCTTACAGCGTTGGGAGACCCGGATTCGATCCTGACCGGATATGGGGAGAAAGCAGGAATGAGATACTGATTCTGGATGACCAGCCATTATCATATTGAATGGTGGTGCTGGCTTGAAGGGCCAAATGCCCTCCTCCTGCACCTAGGTTCTACCTCGGGTGCCGTCTGTACAAAGTTTGTATGTTCTCCCTGTAATTGTATGGGTTTTCTCCGGGTGCTCTGGTTTCCTCCCATTCTCCTTAGACATGCAGGTTTGAGGTTAATTGGCTTCTGTAAATTGTTCTGTGTGTATAGTGTATAACTAAAGTATGGGCGATTGCTGGTCGGCATGGAATTGGTGGGCAGAAGGGCCTGTTTCCACTCTATCTCTAAAACGAAACTCTAAAATGCAGACAGTATTTCCTTAATGCAAATGGCGCTGGTCAGTTTACTCAGGATTACAAGCATAAAGCCTAGAAGATGAGAGAATGGGATGGTGAATATAGGAAGGAGGAGGAATACTTTGTCACATGTGACTAGGCACAGTGAGATTATTTGCTTGCATACACAATGTATACAGAGGGAAGTGGTAATTCAATATTTGTAGTGAACTAGTGCTGAACTACTATCTACCTCCTTGGTGACCCTTGGACTAACCTTGATCAGACCTTGCTGGCTTTACCTAGCACTGAACGTTATTCCCTTATCATGTAAATGGTTCGAATGTAATCATGTATTGTCTTTCTGCTGACTGGATAGCGCGCAACAAAAGCTTTTCACTGTACTGCAGTGCACCTGACCATAAACTAAACTGTAAACAGTCTCAAATCAGAGGAAGTAAGGTCTTTGGACAGAGGCATTCGCGATGCTCTTGGAGAGGGTGGTTTGGAAACTAGCTTCAACAAGAGATGAGCTGGGGCTGGGAGCAGCAGGGAAAGCAGCTCGAATCATTGCAATAGCAAGGGATGATAAAATCCTCTCACTCCCCCACACTCTCTAATGGTGCAGTTGGGCTGTGGGAGGCTGTGCTGCAGACAGATATGAAACCTAACTGAAAGCGACAGATCTATTTGCCAACCAGCCAGAGTAGATAAATGCCACATTTGATGACTGCCGTGCTGTGAATTAACTTACTTCAGCAGAATCAGCTTCCCCATTGAGATGAAGAGAGAGGCTATTGTCACACCCTCACCTGTAAGGCATGCACAGATGCTTTGTTCACCAACGCAGAAAAGCCCAATAAAGGTCGCATTTCCACCCACTCCCGAAATTGCCATTTGCTAATGTGACCACAATAGTCGATGACTGTTTTTGAAAGGTTAAGCTCAGAACCTACTGAAGCACTTTACAGCTAATTTTGTACACAATTTGTAGTGTCGTTTCTGTTGTGATGAAGGTCGATCCTTTATCACAGCCAGATTCAAAAAGCATCAATAGAATGAACCAACAGTCCTTTTCTCAATGAGCTGGTGGCTGGTAGACATTGCCCAGGGCACTGGGGAGAGAGTAGTCAGTCATCTCAATTATTCCTAACTTTGAACATTACTGGGCAAAAAGGTATAGATGCTGGAAACACAAAATACTGGAAGCATCAGGAGGTTAAACAATCCCATGGAGCATAGCAGATTAGAACAGTACAGCACACGAAAAGGCCTTTCGGCCCATAATGTCTGTGCTGAACATGATGCCGTTAAACTAATCATTTCTGCCTGCCCGTGATTCATTCCCTGTAGGTATGTGAGGAGCGAATACATGCAGGGTTCTTGACTCCAAACATCAACTCTGTTCTACCACCATAGATGCTGCTAATTTTGCAGAGTGCTTCAACATTAAACGGCAAGGATGAAGTACGGTGCCCTATCTTGTAAGGAAATAGGAAATATTGGAAATACAAGTCGTGGCTTAGCTTAGACTAACCATTAACCATCTATTTACATTGGTCCCACTATATTCTCCCCACATTCCCAACAAGCTACAAACTCACACCGGGGACAATTTACAGCAGCTAATTAACCTACCAACCCGCATGTCTTTGAGCCATGAGAGGAAACCCGCATAGACGCAGGCAGAAGAATCAAACTCCATACGGGCAGCACCAGGGATCAAAATTAAATCTAAAGGGCCTGTCGCACTTGCCGATTTTTTCAGCGACTGCCGGCATCATTGACTGATGTATCAAGTCGCCAAAAGATTTTGAACATTTCAAAACCCAGCGGCGATGAACAAAATGTTGCGACATTTGAGGAGGCACCGCGCGCGCATCAATACGTCGTCACGCCGCGTCACCGCTGCCACCATGGGCGACTTTTTCAGTGACCTGATACGTCAGTCGATGACGCTAAAGGTCGCCGAAAAAAATCGGCAAGTGGGACAGGCCCTTAAATCTCTGGCTCAGTGAGGTAGCACCTCTACTCTTCTCGTTGCTTTTTAATAATAATAATAATAATATCTTCTATTGTCATTGTACATAGGTGCAACGAGATTTGGTATGCAGCTTCCATCCGATAGTCATAACTTAAACAACTAATAAAATTTAGATACCCCGAGAAACATGATTTATAAAAAATTAAAAAAAACAGTAAAACAGTCTAAGTGCAAATATGTCTGTGCCGGGTCGATGTGCGTGAATGCAGTTCATGGGGGTGGGGGTGGGGCACTCAGCAGGGCCGGTTCGGGCCGGTTCAGAGCAGCCATAGCTCTGGGGATGAAGCTGTTCCTGAGTCTGGAGGTGCGGGTGTAGAAGGCCTTGTAACATCTGCAGGAAGGTAGGAGTTCGAACTGACTATTACAAGGGTGTGAGGAGACTTTGTGGATGCTGACAGCCTTCCTGAGGCACCGCGTGTGGTAGATGCCCTCCAAGGCTGGTAGCGGTGTCCCAATAATCCTCTGCGCCCTGTGGACGACGCGCTGAAGAGCTCTCCTCTCCGCCTCCGTGCAGCTGAGATACCACACAGAGATGCCATACGTTAATATGCTCTCTGTGGTGCTGCGGTAGAAGGTTGTCTACCTCGGACTTCCTCAGGAAGAACAGTCGTTGCTGTGCCTTCTTGACCAGCGCCACGGTGTTGGTGGACCATGCGAGGTCCTCCGAAATGTGTGTGCCCAGAAGCTTAAAGCTGGACACTCTCTCCACACTTTCCCTGTAGATGGAGATTGGGGCGTATTCTCCATTATGGGACCTCCTGAAGTCAATAATCAGCTCCTTGGTCTTGGAGGTGTTTAGTGACAAGTTGTTACGTGCACACCAGTCTGTCACGTTCTGCACCTCTGCTCTGTATTTAGTTTCATCACCGTTGGTGATCAGCCCAATCACTGTTGTGTCGTCTGCAAACTTCATGATGATGTTGGTGTCGAATGCAGGAACACAGTTGTGTGTGATGAGGGAGTAGAGCATGGGACTCAGTACACAGCCCTGTGGTGTGCCGGTGCTCAGAGTGATAGTGGAGGACAGGTGTGGGCCAAGTCTCACTGCCTGCGGTCGCTCCGTCAGGAAATTCAGGATCCAGTCACATATCGGCGAGCTGAGAACTAGCTGGTGGAGTTTGGTGGTGAGCTTGGTGGGGATGACCGTATTGAATGCAGAGCTGTAGTCTATGAAGAGCATCCTCACGTACGTGCCCTGTCTATCCAGGTGAGTCAGGACAGTGTGAAGAGCCAGAGAGATGCCATCCTCTGTTGATCTATTTGCCCTGTATGCACATTGATGCGAGTCCAGTGAGACAGGGATGCTGGATTTGATGTGAGATAGGACCAGTTTTCAAAGCACTTCATGGGTATTGGGAAGTGAAGGCAACTGGACGGTAGTTGTTCAGGTTGGTGACTTGACTTTTTCGGCACCGGCACTATGGTAGTTGTCTTCAGGCACTTGGGGACCGTTGCCAGTGATAGAGACAGGTTAAAGATCCTCGTGAATACCTCAGGCAGCTGTACAGCACAGTCCTTTACTACCCTTCCTTGGACTCCGTCTGGGCCTGCAGCCTTGCGTGGATTGATCCTACGCAGGGCGCACTGTACATCCTAAGTGCTCAGTGTTAAGACCTGTCCCTCCGCCATGGCCGGGGTTATTCCACTCCTGGTGGTGATGCCAGTTTCGAAGCAGGCAAAGAAGGTGTTTAGCTCGTTGGGTTTACACACAGCTGGCAGAGCAGAGACAGCTCCGTCTTCACTGAGGCAAAACCCGAACCAACTCTCACAATGGTCAGAAGCAGGAAGAACGTTCAATTTTCTTGCCAAACCCAGATGATTGATCCCTGTTATAAGGCAACAAACTACAGATCCCTTGAACTGGAAATCCAAATTGAAAATTGGAAAACTTTAGAAATGAGGAACTGTAGATGGTAGTTAATACACAAAAGGACACAAAGTGCTGGAGTAACTCTGGGTCAGGCATCATCTCTGGAGAACATGGAACATGGTTCAGGTTGACTTTTTTTTTGGACTGATTGTAGGGGGTGGGAATGAGAGGAGAAAGCTGGAAAAAGGATGAGTCAGGACAAAGCAAGGCCTTTGACAAAACATAGGTCAACACAGGCAAAGTGGTGCATTTCCAAGAAGAAACACTGGGATACTCAGCGGGGCAGACAGCATCTTTGGAGGGAGAAAGAGTCACATTTCAGGTTTACGACTCTGCACCAGAACGGTTTCCAAAGTAAACTCCAAGGGTCATCTTATGCATGAAGGACACAGTGACTGGACACACTGTACAGGCAGGTTCTGGAACTCATGGACCCATGACCCTGGTCAAAGCACAGTGAGGCCTGGCAATGCATTAGCATGAAATTCATCAACCTGAAACATTAACTCTCTTTCCCTCTCCACTGATGAATATTTCCAGCACTATATTTTTGCCACAGGGTTTCCTAAAACAGTTGTGTACTTGTAAAGCCACATCACACAAACTAAATAATTTAGTCCTCTCTTTACTGGCGAACGGTGTCAAGTTTTGCATGCAAATGTGCCTGTTTTTAATGTGTCAACATTGGCTCAGTTGCAGCGTGCTCAGGAGTCTACAAGCAAGCCGTCCGTGGCTGCAATTCCTAGTCTGGGCTTGCAAACGCAAGGCCGTAGTACTGCAGCACCCAGCGAGTGTTGGAGCCCCTGTATCTGAAGGGCCTGCTGCTACTCGTTTTAGCTGCACAATTTTGATATTTGGCCACCCAGTACAAGAGAGGGGGGGAAATCTCCCTGTCGATTTGCTCTTGGACCTTGCCAAGATGGTCATTCACGGGTCCAGGCAGTAGACAGTCGAAGGGCCTGCCACAGTTTGACTGCCTTCCTTCTTCAGGGCCTACATCCATGGGTAGGGAGCACGCAGTGTCCAGGGGAATTCTGGAAGTTTTCCGTGAACACTAGTCGCCTTTGGGGAGAGGGGGAGGGGGAGAGGGGGAGGGGGGGAGAGGGGGAGAGGGGGGGGGGAGAGAGGGGGAGGGGGAGAGGGGGAGAGGGGGAGAGGGGGAGAGGGGGAGAGGGGGAGAGGGGGGGTTCGAGTGTATTACGGATAAGGTTGACAAGATTGTAATTTGATAACTGTATGATTGTAGTTTGCAAACTTCCAATGACAGTCTTGACCTTTGCAGTAGATAAGACACAACATGCTGGAGTAACTCAGCGGGACAGGCCGCATCTCTGGAGAAAAGGGTTGGATGACGTTTCGGGTAGAGGTCCTTCTTCAGACTCACTTTTTGGGTAGAGACCCTTCCTCAGACCCTTCTTCTACTGACCTTTGCAGTGAACAAAGCTCCTTGTTAAGGAAAGAAAAGCAGCGTTGGAGATGCCATCACTGGGACGAGATGCTAATGCAAAGAAACAGAAGCAGTGTGGTACGTGGTCCTCTAAACCTCCTCCAGCATTCGGGAAGGTCGAGGGCCATCTTGTACCCAAGTGTCCAAAACCCATCAATCTTGTCGGCATACTCAGCCTTCTGCAGTCTTCATGGAGGTAGAGAATTCCAAATATTTACAACATGTCGTTCGAATAAATTTCTCCAAAGCTCAGTCCTAAATAACTAACTGTGTGGCCCATGAGTTGCCCCTCCCAGTATTTGACTTACCAGCGAGAGGAAACAGCATGCATGGGAAAAAACTGCAGATGCTACACCGAAGATAGACACAAAATGCTGGAGTAACTCAACGGAACAGGCAGCATCTCTGGAGAGATGGAATGGGAGATGTTTAGAAAAGAGACCCTTCTTGACCCGAAAAATCACACATTCCTTCTCTCCAGAGATGTTGCCTGACCTGCTGAGTTACTTACTCCATCATCGTGTGTCTTTCTTCAGAGGAAACAGAATGTCCCCCACATTGTGCAAACCCTCTCCGAGTCCTCAATGTCCCGGCAGGACTGTTGCTCCCTCTTTAAGACTGCAGAGAATGTGGGCCAAGTCACTCCATCTTCCTCCACAGTTTGACTTGTTTATCCAAGGAAATGCCTCCTTGGCAAACACTCCACTGGCTCCGTGTTCACTACAAGACATCAAACCTCATACGAGTCTCTCACCACAGTCCTGCCAATCTCAGCATGACTTTGGTAGTGAAGATTACCACACTTTTAGCCTCGCTAAATGTTTGAGAACCAGAGGACATAGGTTTAAGGTGAGGGGGGGGGGGGGGGGGGGGAGATTTAATAGGAACCAGGGGGGTAATATTTTTTTACGTGAAGGGTGGGTGGTGCATGGAACATGCTGCCGGAGTAGGTAGTATTGCAACATTTAATAAACATTTAGACAGGTACATAGATAGGATAGGTTTAGAGGAATATGGGCCAAACACAGGTAGATGAGACTAGTGCAGATGGGACAAGTTGATCAGTGCAGGCAAGTTGGGCGGATGGGCCCGTTTGCACTCTGTATGGCTCTATGATTACTGTGCATCTTTTGTCCAACCTCTCAACCAGTTTGCCCAGATTCCTCTGCGGATAGATATTTACTGGTTTCTGACCACTTGACAAAATATTCTTCCCAGAGCGCTCTCCCTCTCTCCCTCTCCCACATTTTTACCTCATCTGCTATTTCCCATTTCACCCCCCATTGCCCTCTTACAGATGGCAAATCTGCCTCACCTTCGCTTTCCAAACCTAGATTTGCATAATCAGCCAGCTTGGATGCATCCCATCGCCTTTCTTTTTCTGTCATGTAAATCGTGGACAACTGAAGGCTGCCGCATGTGACACTTTAACCAGTTAATCACTGCTCTGCATCTGATCTTCAACCAACTCAGTCTACATTACATCCAAACCCCGGGGCCTTAAACAGAAGTATAGGCTGCAAGAGACCCCAATTTCACAACGCAGTGGTGCTCCCTCCGTCCATGGCTCAGTTCAAGATTTATTTGGCAATCACCATGTTACTGGCAAATTAAATCTCACTGCAAAAATATGTCATCGCAACAGTGGTTAGACACAAAAACTGGTGTAACTCAGCGGGTCAGACAGCGCCTCTGGAGAAAAGGAACAGGTGACGTTTCGGGTTGAGACCCTTCAGACCGAAACATCACCTATTCCTTTTCTCCAGAGATTTGGTCTGACCCGCTGAGTCACTCCAGCTTTTTGGATCCATCTACGGTTCAGACCGACATCTGGAGTTTGTGCCTACATGTCACAACAGTGGTCCCTCTCTTTAAAAAGGGGAGGGAAGGGGGAAGAGGAGAGACAATGGCTGCACACACACGCTGACCAACACAAGTTACAAGTAGTCACTTGAAGTGAAACACAGTCTGTTCTGCTTTCTCAATCGCAGAAAGTTCCAACAAGGAAATACATTCTGGTTCAGCAGGAGAATTTTCTATAATTATAACATGAATAACCCAACTTCTTTCAGCAATTATCACTGCTATTTCCACACTCCCTTGTGGATTTTAAAGAAGTCAATGTAGCCTTTACATTCACATATTGTGGCTTATTCACTTGGATTCCTCAGAGTCACACAACAGAAACCCAAATACAAATGGCATGGCAAGCCAGATATTGCACTGGTTTAAATCTATCCTTCCATCCAAGGCATCCTCAGTCACAGTCAAATCCAGAATACCAGCTCAATCATATCTATCTGGTCTACCTCGCCTTCAAGGTTGGCTGCGAGAGGCGTCTCTGTGCAACAAAGGTGGACAGGCGAGGAGAGGACGTTGGTTGCTGGTCATCCAAGAATGGCAACAGTTGAACACCTTACAGATAGCACCAGAGATCAGGGTGATCCAAGGTCTTTGTTCTTGAGGCAGCAGCTCTGCCAGCTGTGCCACTGTGCTGCACTGAATAGGGCACCACTCATCACAACTGAGCGTGGGGAACTGGACTTGGAAAATTGTGCCAAAACATGGCGTCTCGTGCACACGGGCTCAGTAGACTATTTCTGTTCAATTGCTAATCGGGGATGGTATGGCAATGCTCTGTTGGACTGTTTGTAAGAAAATAATTTAACTGTGTGTTTGTACTTCAAACATGAAGCACCATTAAATGCTACTACTGACATAGGCCCCAGGAAGCAATAGTCACAAGTATAAACTGATATCAAATCATTGTGAGAGAAGAATGAGAGGGAGCATTACTTGATATCAATGTTATACACTGATCCCACTCTGGGATGGCGTAGTAGGTCAACGTTAAGGAAACTTCACCAACTCATCCTACACCTACCCAGGAATATGTGTTAGGGCAGAGAGAGCTTTGTTCCTAACCCACACTATCACATTGCAGGGATAATGTATGTTTAAAATGGAACGGTCTATTTGACTGGATGATTATACCGATTGCTGAAGAAGCACTCTGAAGAGTAGAGTGCCCTTCTCTAGCATCAGCTGTTGCAATACCAGTGCACTTTATGGAGATGTACATCACTAGAAATAACCTTCAGTTATGAATAATGACATGAACCAAGAATCAATCCCAAACATTGTGAAAAACGGTGGCGCAGCGGTAGAGTTGCTGCCTTACAGCGCCAGAGACCCGGGTTCGATCCTGACTACAGATGCTGTCTGTACACAGTTTGTACGTTCTCCCCGTGACCTGCGTGGATTTTCTCCTGGAGCTCCGTTTCCTCACACACTCCAAAGACATACAGGTATTTATGCCAATTGGCTTGGTATAAATGTAAGTTGTCCCTGGTGTGTGTAGGATAGTGCTAGTGTATGAGGATCGGTGGTTGGCACGGACTCGGTGGGCTGAAGGGCCTGTTTCTGTGCTGTATTTCTAAACTAAAAACTAAACTAAATCTCTAAAACCTCACTGTGATAGTTCCATGGTGCAGATCTGAACACAATGATTTTCAAGGTGCTGCAGTCTGACACCATTCGATGCCAAACCATGCTACATGTGAATTACTGCTATTGATATCACCCACAGGCCTCTGCTGGAAGTGAGTGCACATTACTTCAGGCTGGGTAAAAGTGAAGCTGTGGTGACATGCTTACAATGAGCAGGAAATGATCAGCCATGATCATATTGAATGGCGGTGCAGGCTCGAAGGGCCGAATTGCCTACTCCTGCACCTAATTTCTATGTTTCTATGAAAGGACAATGGCTCCTCTGGTTCCTGCTCTGATGTAATTAACTCTTGCCTGAGACTATTGTTGCACAGACACTAATGCAATAATGACGTCACAAAATGCAAAACAGATCAACATGACACAGAGTGTTGGAGTAACTCAGCAGGTCAGACAAAATCTCTGGAGAACACAAATAGGTGAAGTTTCAGGTCCAGACCCTGAAGCAGGGTCACGACCCAAAGCGTCACCTACCCCTGTTCTCCACTGATGCTGCCAGACCTGCTGAGTTACTGCAGCACTTTGCATATCAACCAACATCTGCAATTCCTTGTTTCTACAGATAAACCCATACAATGGACTGTGTCACAAGCACCAGCTTAATTCTGACCCCTTTCCTCTATTGTCCTTCAGCTGAATACACTTGGCTACACTATTCTGAAACACTAGCAAGTTCCCTGCTTCAACTATTACTCACACATGGCTAACAACTACCATATTAAACCCTCCTAGCTACTAACATTCATCGCAGGCATCCAATGCCCCTCATTATATATATCTTTGCTACAGAAAACAATGCCAACCTACCTTTTTCCTTTTATACTCTCACACATCTTTGTCCAGTCACCCTTTAATCTCCACCTCTGCCTCCCTCGACTCCCCAGGTCATGCTTCCTCATACCAGACGGTACTTCCTCCAACCTTGGATTCTCTGCTCACAGAGGGTGGCTGAATGCAGACCATGGAGATGAAGCCCATAGATGGGGTAGCCACAGGTGAGAGTGGGATGTGTTGAGGTGGTTAGGGTCACGCTTGTCAAACCGGCATCTGGGCGGGCTCAGCCATGAAGCATTGATTTCTGCCAGACTGAAACTCAGGATTAAATTTAACTCTCTAACCGCAAAATGGCCATTTATTAAAACAGAGAGCAAAACCGGAACATGTTCATGCAGCACAAGCTCATGTGGGCGGCACAGTGGCACAGCTGGGAGAGCTGCTGCCTCACTGCGCCAGAGACCCAGGTTTGATCCTGACATCAGGTGCTGTATGTGGAGTTTGCAAGTTCTCCAGGTGCTCCGATTTCCTCCCACTTTCCAAAGACGTGCGGGTTTGTAGGATAATCGGCCTCTGTAAAATTGTTCCTAGTGTGCAGGGAGTGGAGGTGAAAGTAGGATAACAAAGAACCAGTGCAAAAGGGTGATGGGGGGGTGGCATGGACTCGGTGGGCCGAAGGGCCTGTTTTCAAGCTCTATCTTTAAACTGGACGACCAGTACAGAGCCATGCAATTTAAGTAGGTCAACAGCGACCTATAAGGGAGTCAACCAACGCACATTGGCAGCTGCTGTATCACCATTGTCAGGCGTTTCTTGCCCCGAGCTCTTCAAACCGTATCTACTTCCTCTTGGCCGCAAGGTGATGGCGGTGGCGCAGCGGTAGAGTTGCTGCCTTACAGCAAAATGCAGCACCGGAGACCCAGGTTCGATCCCGACTACGGGCGCTGTCTGTATGGAGTTTGAACGTTCTCCTTGTGGGGTTTCTCTGAGACCTTCAGTTTCCTCCCACAGGTTTGTAGGTTAATTGGCTTGATGGATGTAAAATTAAAAATTGTCCAGTATAAAATTGTCCATCTTCCAGTATAGTCCCTGGTGGACTCCTCGGAAGGTACAAGGAACAAGCCAAAATAAAGTTTACTTGGGAATGAAAATGCTGCGAATGTCGTGCAGTCACCTAGCCACCACGCTGGGACCAGCTGTCGAGGCCGATATCAGTCCTAGCCTTCATAGCGGGACAGCTCGCCAGGCCAGATTAGTGGGAATGAATCAGTGGGATGTTAACATCGCACATGTTGCGTATTGTCCCCCACTAACAGCCCAAGCAACGATTTATAAACAAAAAAAGCCACCCACGCCACTATCAGCTGTGACGGCTGGTCTCGGAACTGAACATTACGAAACATATGGGGCAATGGGGCAATTGGATTCAGAGATAGATTCCGGCTACATTCGGAAGAGAAAGTCATCTAAAAAAAATGTTTCTCTACTGGTGCTTTTCAGCGAGTCTGGCTCAACATACAGACTCCTTTTTTAACACTCACGCATTTGTGCAAATAAATGGCTTGGTCTCCTGCAGTTTATTTAATTTGGGCTGGCGGTAAAGGATTAAGTGAAACCTTATTCCAGAAATACATACCCCGGAAAAAAACCCGCCGGGTTGGTAAAACAACGTCTTTCTTTCAAACCCAAGTTATGTCACCCTGAAAATAAAAAGTTTGGCGATATTTTCCCCCTAACATAACAGAAGGTCCTAGTTGCAGCAGCATTGGCACCCTCCACAAGACAATATGCACACGTATACATATTCAGGGCGAATGTTTAATTCGTGTCAGTCCCTGCCTTCCCCCAGTCTCTTTACAACACAAACCCGGAAAGAGCAGCAGCCTTGGCCGCAGCTGAAACTGCATCGCAGACAGCCCAGCCCCGGCCGAAACTGACAAAGAAAGGCCGGGCTTTAAAGGAAAAAAAACACTCACCCCCCTCCCCGAGTGAAGCGATCGCATGAAGACCAGACCAGGCCGACGTTCACATGGTATCCATCGCAGACACAACAGTATCCCAGGGAAAGCGCCGTGTATCCGATTTCACGAATGTATCCGCCGACGGGGTCCGTGTATCAGGATTCCAAAATGTATCCGACCGCCGGCGTTAACCCAGCAGAGGACGTATTTCCGATCGCTAATGTATCCAGTCGCACCTTCTCTGCTCACTTCCTCCTCCAAGCATCCCTCAGCAACTACATTCGCCACAGCTCCTACCAATGAGGCGCCACGGTCAAATCGGTCATTTTTTTGGATTTGCAGTCTTAAAGGGACAAGCCCGGCTCTCTTTACTAAGAGTGCATTTACCCCCAGCAGTCGCCAAGGCTCCCAATAAGATCTTTGCTCCCAACTGTGACCAAATGGATGTCAAGCAGCGAGGTCACCGTGATAGACTGATTGATTGAAAATTATAGCGTGGAAACAGGCCCTTCAGCCCACCGAGTCGATGCTGACAACCTATCACCCGTTCACACTGCTTCTATTTAGAAACAAGCAACTGCAAATGCTGGCTTACACAAAAAGACACAAAGTGCTGGGATAGCTCAGCGGGTCAGGCAGTATATCTGGGTAGTCTAATAAAGGGTCCCAACCTAAAACGTCACCTATCCATGATCTCCAGTATTTTGTGTTCTTTCCTAGTTCAAGGCTTCTAGGTCCGTTTATTGTCACATGTGCCAATTCGAATTATCATACGGCCATACTAAAAATAAGCACCAAGCCACACAACTACATGAAACTTAACATAAACATCCACCACAGCGGATTCCCCACATTCCTCACTGTGGTGGAAGGCAATAAAGTCCAATCTTCTTCCTCTTTTATTCTCTCGTGGTCGGGGCAGTCGAACCGTCTGCAGTCGGGGCGATCAAAGCTCCTGCAGCCGGCGGGCGAAGACTCCGTGTCGGGTCGATCCTTATCCCATTACGTTATCCCACTTTTGCAACTTCTCCAACACACAGGGTGGGGAATGGGGATCAATTTTCAGATCCAATGAACCTAGAAACCTGCATGTCTTTGAGATGAGGGAGGAAACCGGAGCACCCAGCGGAAACCCACACGGTCACAGGGAGAATGTGCAAACTCCACACAAACAGCTACATCCAAGACCGCAAGAAATTGCATTGAATTGTGGATGCAGCGCAGACCATCACACAAACCAACCACCCTTGCATTAACTCCATTTTATACCTCATGCTGCCTCGGCAAGGCCAGCAGCATAATCAAGTACGAGTCTCACGCTGGCCATTTCCTCTTCTCCACTCTCCCATCGGGCAGGAGGTATAGAAGTGTTAACCCACATACCTCCGGATTCAGGGACAGTTTCTTCCCAGGTGTTATGAGACAACTAAACCATCCTACCAACAACTAGTGAGCAATCCTGGACTATTATCTACCTCATTGGTGACCCTTCGATTATCTTTGATCAGACTTTAACCTGCACTAAACGTTATTCCCTTTATTATACATCTGTGCACTGTGAATGGCTCGATTGTAATCATGTATTGTCTTTCTGCTGACTGGTTAGCACGCAACATAAGCTTTTTACTGTACCTCGGTACACGTGACAATAAACTAAACTGATAGACTGATAAAGTGACGGACTGCAGAACTTGGCCATTAAAGCAAGCTGCACGAACAGAGAGAGAAAATCTGAGCAAATATCACAAATGGTTAACTGCAATTGTCTATTTATTTACATAGACCATAGAACAGTGCGACACAGGAACAGGCCCTTCGACCCCAATATCCGTGACGAACATGATGCCAAGATAAACTAATCTCATCTGCCTGAACATTTACCTTACCCATCCCTTCCCTGCAATGATCAGCATCTATCTGAATTTTAAACACAGTGGCTGCTTTGCTCATTTCACATACCATCAGCAGTTATTGAAAGCTGTTTAACATGTTTTTCCCCTATTGATTAAATGCTCAGTCATAGTTGTTTTCATGGGTTTAAGTTTCTTTCAAGAAATCTGAGATCATGATCCAGGCTGGCAATTTAGTATGACGCTGTGCTGCTAGGTGCTTCATCTTTATAACAGGCATTCACACTTTCATCTGCGAGGCATTAAAGATCTCAGGGCAGCGTTTTATTTTGAACAAGAGGTGGGAAGATTTCTGTGTGGTCATTATCAGCCCCTTAACCTTGTAAATAATTAAAAAACAGATTGTTTGCACACTAGTTCATGGCACTGAATAAGAACCTGCTGTGTGCAACATGATATCGCATTTTCCAATGTGGCACCAGGATGTAGATTTTATGACACATTGACACCCCACATTGGAATTTTTTACTGGCATTCTGGGGTGAAGTCGGAGGCATAGATTCATAGTCATACAATTTGGAAACATGCCATTTGGCTCAATGCCCACGCCAACCAACATGCCCCCGTCTACACTAGAACCACCTTTTAGGTTGGGTTAGTTTAATTTACAGCGCGGAAGCAGGCCCTTCAGCCCACCAAGTCCGCGCTGACCAGCGATCTCCGTAAACTAGCACAATCCTACACACATGGGACAATTCATAATTTATACCAAAGCCATTTAACCTACAAACCTGTACGTCTTTGGAGTGTAGGAGCAGAATAAGGCCATTTGACCCATCAAGTCTACTTCGCCATTCAATCATGACTGATCTATCTTTCCCTCTCAACCCCATTCACCTGCGTTTGCCCCATAACCCCTGACACCTTTTATATTTAAAAGGTACTGGGACAGCTTCGTGGATAGGGAACATCTTGATGGATACAAATCAGGAGCAGGCAAAATGTAGGACTAGCTCAATTAGGTGACATGGGTGGCATGGTCCAGTTGGGCTGATGATCTGTTTCTACCTCACTGGAGACCCTTGGGCTACCTTTAATCGGACTTTACTGGACTTTATCTTGCACTAAACATTATTCCCTTGGTTATGTATCTGTTCACTGTAGATGGTTCGATAGTAACCACATATATTCTTTCCGCTGACAGGTTAACATGCAACAAAAGCTTTTCTCTGTACCTCCGCACAAGTAACAATAAAGTAAACTAAAACTAAATCTAAAACTGAATTTTGTTTTACTTATTTGGCACCCTTTTGAACAACACATACCTCCGTTACTGTCCTTGTCAGGGCATACCAGATCCAAGTCATTTGCTGTACCATAGAAGAAGTTTCCAAATGTCACACGGTCCTTTTTTTTTACTGATGACCATAATTCTATTCTTCCTTGCTGCACAACTCGATGACTCTAAGATTTGTGCAAGAAAATCCCAAAGTCCATAGTGCAACCAAAGACAGTACATAGAAGTTCATACTGTAGCTGAAATCAGTTTTGTGCAGTATTCAAGTTGGTTGTTGGGAAGAAGTTATTCTTGAGCTTGGTGGTCACAGCCTTCGGGCTCCTATACACGATGGTAGGAGTGAAATGAGTGCGTGGCAAAGGTGAGGTGCTGCTTTGATGATGTTGGCTGCCATTTTGAGGCAGTGCCTCCTTCGATGGTGGGGAAATCAACACCTGTGATGGACTGGGTAATGAATATCATTCTCTGTAGTCTAAATGAATTAATACTTTATTGTCATATGTCACAAGTCACCGTGAAATTCTTTGATTTGCATACCCAAGGTATGCAAAGTGTCACCACATAAAGGGCGCGACAAAGTTACAAAGTATCCCGCACCACGTCTACCTTTGTTCTTCCCTCCTCCTCCCTCCCTCCCGACAGTTCCCCCACACTAGATCCTCCCCCTTCTTCACAGCAGTCTCCCTACACTGGGTCCTCCTTTGTTCTCCATTCTCCATTTCTTCTTCATTCCTGGGCATTCGATATGCTAAACCAGGCCATAATACAGTCAGTGAATGTGCTCCCCACTGCACAACTGTAGAAGTTTGGGACAGTATTCTTTGGCATACCGAATCTCCTCAATCTTCTACGGAAGCAGAAGTGTTGATGACAAGCATATTATCTGGCACCATGCCTTTGGAAAGTCTGTGTATACCATGTCAACTGCATTTCCCTCACCAATGTTCTGTTGGCTCGCAACAAGCTCCATGAAAATAGTTCAACAAGATTTGCTTTTAATAAAACAAATTAGAACTAACTTGTTTCAATCAATCCACACTTGTCCAAACAGATTCTGTCCTTGATCATTGCTCCATCCTTACTGAGGTTAACATGTCTGACCAATAGTTGCTGAGTTTGTTTCCACATCCTTTGTTGAACAAGGGTGTAACGTTTGCAGATCTTCCATCCTCACATGCATCCACAGATCTTTGGATAACAAGGGCACTCTGTCCCTTCCACTCTTGATTAGGAAAAGCCGCTGTTATTGAGATCTCAAATGCAGTGCATAGAATCCGTATAGAGTGCCTGTATAAAGGCAGAAGAAGCAGCCAAGCTTACGAACCTGCCCCATCTGTTGGAGTCTATGGGTTCCACACTGCCCTCACCAGCCTCCTCACAACCTAGAGAGCCTGAGAGGAAGCAAGTCATACTCAATGCCAAGAGACAGCTGAAGAAGTAGTATCAGTGAAATCCATTCCATAATAATTGCTGCCAGTTCTAATGAAAGCTTGTGGACCTAAAACTTCTCCCTTAAATTATTTCGCTCAAGTGCTGTTTGCTCAGAGGTTGTTTACAAATTTGAGCTCCCCAGATGAGCCAGCAAGCATGTGCACCATCCCATGTTTAGTTTGTTTAGTTTAGTTCAGAGATACAGCGAGGAAACAGGCCCTTCTGTTCAGAGTCCGCGCTGACCAGCGATCTCCATGCAATACCACTACCCTACACACTAGGGACAATTTACGATTTTTACCGGCCAAATTAGCTGACATACCTGTACGTCTTTGGAATGTGGGAGGAGAAAGGAGGGAAAACCCATGTGGTCACAGAAAGAATGTACAAACTCCGTACAGACAGCACTCGTAGTCAGGATCAAACCCGGGTCTCTGGCCCTGTAAGGCAGCAACTCTATTGCAACGCCACCCTTATGATGTGGAGCATTCTACAATCACGAGGTGGCAAATTCACTGTCCAATCTGTGGGACATTAAAGTAGGGGCTTTGCTCTTGCGCATAAAGTGGGGTGAGGGGATTGGGATTGGGGGAGTGCTCAGTTGGGAAGGACAGTCATTTAACATTTGCCCGGTTTCACTAATCTAATCAACATCAACCCAACAGCTCCTGACCTCATTATAACAACAATATTCTAACCCGTTGCACTAATTTTAGTGCAAGCTGTCACCTCATGCAATGTGGTTAAATGATCATTGCATCTCACAGTTTAATCAACAAACATCTACCACTGTTACAGAAACTATGGATGTAAATCAGTCGCAACAGACAAGCATTGGCCTCTGCACTTTTTTGTGTCATCTCTCCATCTTAGCCAGAAAGGAAAAGGGAAGAGGAGTGCAACAGGTAAGGGAAGGCAGAGGGTATTGTTTTTCTTTATTGAATTGAGATACAGCAGGCCAGGGGAACAGGTCTTTCCACCCACTGTGACCATGCCAACCTTCACTCACCCGTTCAATCATTAGTTCAATGTTATCCTGCTTTTGTAACCACTCCCTACACACTTGGGGCAATTTACAGAGGCCAGTTAACCTGCAAAGCCACACATATTTGGGATGTGGGAGGAAACCTGAACACCCAGAAGGAACATGTCGTCACAGGGAGAACGTGCAAACTCCACACAAACAACCGAGGGCAGGATTGCACCTAGGTCTCTGGTTCTGTGAGGCAGCAGCTCTACCAGTTGTGTGGGAAAGAGAAGAGCACGTCAACCTAGCAACCATCTTTGAAGATCTTCGGTCTACAAATGACAAGCATTATAATGCCAGAGTGCAAAACAGCAATATGGTTTAACAGTGATTCTGACTCAGTGGAAACGCAGGTACAGACCAGGAGACAGAGTCTTTCAGAAGGACACTAAGTGCTGGAGTAAACTAGCGGGTCAGGCCGCATCTCTGGAGAACATGCATCTGTGACGTTTCGGGTCAGGACCTTTCTTCAGTCTGAACCGTAATGTCACTTATCCGTGTTCACCAGAGATGCTACCTGACCCACTGAGTTACTCCAGCACTTTGTGTATTAACCAGTATCTGCAGTTCCTTGTTTCTGAAGACAGAATCATTGATTTAAGAATAAGCTTGCAGATAGAAATGCCATGTTGAGGCGATGAGTGGTGTTAGAAATAGAGGTGGCCATATATCCACATGGATAAAATATAGTGAGAAAGATGCATACAGATAAAATGTATATCACAAAGTAGAGAATCAACAAAAAAAGAGTGGAAAATAATTTTAGTGAATCAGTCAGAGCATTGAGTATAGAAGTTGGGGGTCATGTTGCAGTTATATAAAGCATTGGTGGGGCCGCATTTGCAGTATTGTGTTCAGTTCTGGGCACCATGTTATAGGAAAGATGTTGTCAAGCTGGAAAGGGTGCAAAGAAGATTTACGAGGATTTTGCCAAGACTCAAGGGCCTGAGCTATAGGGAGAAGTTGAGCATGCTACGGCTCTATTCCTTGGAGCACAGCAGGATGAGGGACGATCTTATAGAAGCGTACAAAATCAAGAGGGGAATTGATCGGGTAGGCGCACAAAGCCTCTTACCCAGAATAGGGGAATCAATAACCAGATGACATAGGTTTAAGGTGAGATGGGAAAGATTTAATAAGAACCTGAGGGGTAACTTTTGCACGCAAAGGGTGGTGGGTTGTATGGCAGCCAGAGGAGGTAGTTGAGGCAGGTACAATCACAATGTTTAAGAAACATTTAGACAGCTATATGAATAGATCAGGTGTAGTGGAATATGTGCCAAATGCAGGCCATGTAGATGGGACACGTTGATCGGTTTGGGCAAGTTAGGCCGAAAGGCCTATTTTCACACTGAAGGACTATGAGGAAAAAAACCTGTCAGGTGGGAAGGGTGAGAGGTGGTGGTTGGCAGCATGTGCTGGTTTTATATTTGGAATTCTGCCTGGTCGGCTGTAAGCAAGTTGGACGTTTCCCAACATATCTCATTTTCCAGGGCAGATTGGGAGGGAGGAGGAGAAGGGGGAGATCAAAGGGAGAGTAGACGAGGTGCAGCGAGCCCAATGAAGCCATTTCACCGAGGGTCAGCTTGCTTCAGGCACCGACCGTCCCACCATATGGCTGGTTTGGGCCATCTGTTGTGTTGCAGTGCACATAGGGAACACCGCAGGATGGAGTTACAAGCGACAGCCTCTCCCAGCCCTCTGAAGAAAATAGCACATTCTGACAACGTCAGATTTACAACAGGAAGAATATTATTTTATTCAAAAATTAAAGCCTTCGATGAAAACATAAAATAAATATGGGATAAATTGGATAGGCATATGGATGAGAAGGGAATGGAGGGTTATGGTATGAGTGCAGGCAGGTGGGACTAAGGGGAAAAAAGTTGTTCGGCACGGACTTGTAGGGCCGAGATGGCCTGTTTCCGTGCTGTAATTGTTATATGGTTATATGGTTATATGGGATATTTGAAAACATTAAGCAATAGAAATAGGTGGATATTATGATATGGCTGTATAAAGCCCTGGTGATACCCTGCCCAGAGTGCTGTATTTATATCTGGATGCTGCAGTTCACGATGGATACATTGACTGGATAGAACGCAGCACAGATTCACCAGAGACCGGAATCAAAAGGGATAAGTTACAGGAACAGACTCAAAATGGTGCAGTAACTCAACGGGTCAGGCAGCATCTCTGTAGAAAAGGAATAGGTGACATTTAAGACCAAGACCATAAGTTGCAGGGACAGATTGTTTACACAAGGTTTGTATTCCCGTCAACAAAGGATCTTCTGATTTTGGTGTTTTTATGCTGGAGAGGGTGCAGATGAGATTTGCCAAGATGTTGCCTGGATTGGAGGAGTTTTATTCATTCGCTCGTGTGTCGGACGATGTTGGCTTCTGTCGTCGTCCAACATGTTGACAGAATTGTTACCTGATGCGTCGCAGAGTGCATCGCGTCGTCGCTTCCAGGGATCGCCACATGGAGGCGTCTGTCATGATCCCTTCTGCCATGAGAGGAAGTTTTATTAATGCAAGAGATTGGACAGGCTGAGCTTGTTTTCTCTGGAAGGAAGGAAGATGGAGGGTGACCTGATAGAGGCACACAAGATTATGAGAGGCATAGATAGGGTAGATAGTCAAAATCTTTTTGCCATGGTATGCCACTCCTACCAGGTTTTAGGCGAGAGGAGTTTTAAAGGGGATCTGAGAGGATTTTTCTTTTAACCAGAGATTGATGCACTGCAAGAGATAGTAGTGGAATCATTTGTAATCACAGCACTTAAGAGACATCTGGAAGGACATTTGAATGGTTTAGTTTAGTTTAGTGATACATTGCGGAAACAGGCAGTTGGGCTCACAGAGTCCGCACCGACCAGCGATCCCTGCACATTAACCCATTTACACTAAGCCAATTAACCTACAAACCTGTACGTCTTTGGAGTATGGGTGGAAACTGAAGATCTCAGAGAAAACCTACGCAGGTCACGGGGAGACTGTACAAACTCCATAGAAACATAGAAATTAGGTGCAGGAGTAGGCCATTCGGCCCTTCGAGCCTGCACCGCCATTCAATATGATCAGACCCTGAGCATCCAGTGATTCACTCAGTATTTGATACCTGCCTTCTCAGTTTACCCCCTGATCCCCTTAGCCACAACTCTGGCCTACATCTAAATAAGGAAATTCTGAAAATATAGACAGGCTGGCTCTCAGGATCAAACCTTGGTCTCTGTGGTTGTGAAGGCAGCTGCAACTCTATTGACGCTGCTGCCACCATGCAGAATTGGCAATGTATTGAAAAATATAGCCCTAATCAAGGCAAATGGGATTAGTGTCGACAGACAAAATCGTGGGCATGGAGACAATGGGCTGAAGGGCCTGTTTTCACTGTTCAGGATCGAACCTGGGTCTCTGTGGTTGTGAGGCAGCAACTCTACCGCTCTGCCACCATGCAGAATTGGCAATGTATTGAAAAATATAGCCCTAATCAAGGCAAATGGGATTAGTGTCGACAGACAAAATCGTGGGCATGGAGACAATGGGCTGAAGGGCCTGTTTTCACTGTTGTGCGAGTCTATGACTCAGTGACCCCTTTGATTAAATGATTTGTTGGGTTGCTAGGGGGAAGTGTGTAAAGGATTGCAGAACAAAGGGGCATTGTTTTTGTAATCAGACCCTCTAGCAATCAGAAGTGATTCACATTTTTTGTGTTTGTTTTTGATATCCATGATTGCTCAGTTTTACTGCTCGTGCTGCATTTGGGACAACTCTATGCCCTAAAAATAAAATAAGGAAACTGCTGAAAACCTGGATCGGCTGGCTGGTTGGGCTCAAACCTTCAACACAAGGTAACCGCTCCCTGTGAATTCATTAGCTGCGTCCTTTTATTGAGACAGTGAACACTAAGAATCTCACAGCAGGTATGAATTCCTAAGAAGTTCCTAAAACCCCCAAAGAACACTTTCCCCAACAGCCACAGAGGCGGGGAAAGTCATGTTGGGGAGGGGGACCTCTATTGGATTTTTTTGTTTATTGAACTTTTAGTTTTGTTGAGTTGAGAGATACAGCGCGAAACAGGCCCTTCAGCCCACCGAGTCCATGCTGACCAGCTGTCCCCGCACACTAACACACAGTAGGGATAATGTACATTTATACCAAGCCAATTTGGAGTGTGGGAGGAAACCGAAGATCTCAGAGAAAGCCCACGTAGGTCATGGGGAGAACGTACAAACTCCGTACAGACAGCACTCGTAGTCAGGATCGAACCCGGGTCTCTGACGCTGTAAGGCAGCAACTCTACCACTGCGTCACCATGCCGACCATTTTTGTGTTTGTTTATTATATTATCCATTGAGTACTGCGTTTACAAACCTTTTGTGCTGCTGCTGCAAGTAAGAATGTCATTGGTCTATGATTGTACATAAGACAATAAAATACTCTTGACTCTTGAACTGTGCTGTGTGGTTGGGCTCACACCCTCATGCCACAAGTAACCGGCAGTCATCATTAGATGCGTCCTCGTTAGGGAGACAGTAATCAAGCAGCTTCTCACTCTGAGGTATATAACAACAGTAGGATGTATGTACAAAATCCCGTCTCAAATAGTCAGGTGGGTACAATTTCAAGTTAGGTTAGGGCACGGAAAAGGGTACTGAAATGGAAGGAAAGCCCACTCAGTTCATTGTTGTAAAGGTCATAGTGAGCAAAGATCCCAGAGTTTCTCCTTTCAACTCTAGTTCCACCATTCAATCATTACTGATTTGGATAGACCCAAAAATCCCATTATGCTGCCCTTCCCCTTATAACCCCTGGAACCCAAACAAATGGAGACTGCAAATTGCTGCCTTAAGCAAGATTCCTGTATCTTGGCCGGAGGTTTTTGTCAGTCTCCCTACCTGCTTCCACTACCTGCAACCTCTGGCAACCACCTGCAACCTCCGGGAACCGCACGGAAACCTTGGGTGGGGCGCAAAGTCTCCAGAGGTTTCCGTTCAGGTTTCCTAAGTGCGACAGGGGCTTAACTCAGCGGGACAGGCAGCATCTCTGGAGAGATGGAATGGGTGGCATTTTGGGTCGAGACCCTTCTACAGGCCGACCCGACCCGAAACGTCACCCATTCTTTCTCTCCAGAGATGCTGCCTGTCCCGCTGAGTTAATCCAGCTTTTTGTGTCTATCTTCGGTTTAAACCAACATCTGCAGTTCCTTCTTACAGCTATTACTATTAGTTCCACATGCCTGTGCTAAGTGGCACGGTGATAGAGTTGCTGCCGTACAGATCCAGAGACCTGGCTTTGATCCTGACCTCGGGTGCTGTCTGTATGGAGTTTGTACGTTCTCCCCGTGACCGCGTGGGTTTCCTCAGGGTGTTCCGGTTTCCTCCCACACTCCAAAGACCTACAGGTTTGTAGGTTAAATTGGCTTCTGTAAATTGTCCCTAGTGTGATGGATCAAACTAGTATATGGGTGATCGCTGGTGGGTTGAAAGGCTTGTAAATGGCCTGTCCCACTGTACGTGGTAATTCAAGATCTCTCCCGAGTTTAAAAAAAAATCAAACTCGTGGTAAGCACGTAGAATGTATGTAACGGGTACGTCGGAGCTCCGGACGTCTCTTAGCAGCTCGTAACGCTAACGGCAGGTACTCGGGAAACGCGGTAACCTCGTGAAGACTTTTCAACATGTTGAAAAATGTCCACGAGAGCCCCGAATACCTACGAGCGGCTATTACCGTAATTCTCCGAGTTCGAATCGGGGGAAACTCTGGAGAACTCTTGAATTAGCTCGTACAGTGGGACAGGCCCTTTACCGCGCAGTATCTCTAAAGACTAAAGACCCCTTCTGATCAGCTCACTGCTCTGCCCCTGTGCCACCAGAAACTGGTGGGACTGCAATTTCCGGAATTTTTTCCCTTTTTAAGTAATAAGCGACATTTCAAGTCCCAAGTCTCAGCAAGTTTTAGAAAAAGGAGAACATTGAAAAGGACAATTCACCGTGATTACTTACATTCCAAATTCAATGCCTCAACGTAATGCAGTCACACCGGTTTAATAGCCACCAGTAATTTAAAACCAGTTCTTTGGTGGCTCTGCAGGAACAAAGGTTTCAATCTCCTACCATGCCATTCCTATTCACTCCTCCCAGTTTTGTTCCACTTCACTTTAGTTTAGAGCTACAGCTTGGAATTAGTCACCTTGGCCCACCGAATCTGCGCTGACCAACGATCCGCGTACACTAACACTATCCTACACACCACGCTCTGATTTGTCCTGGTCTTTCCTGGCCTCCAGTTCCTCCATACACCCCCCCCCCTGGCCACCTCCAACATTTTCAGTCTGAAGAAAGGTCCCCCAACTCGAAAGGTCACCCATTCCTTTTCTCCAGAGATGCTGCCTGAATCCACTGAGTTACTCCAACACTTTGTGTCTAACTTTGGTATAAACCAGCATCTGCAGTTCCTTCCTATCGCAAGTTCTCCAGCAACCTGCCCCCTGCTGTTTGACACTAAACCCTGACAATAAATGCCCCAGATGTTTGGAATGGTGTCTATGGTGCAGAGATTGGGAAACATTTTTACTTGTCAATTCCTTTTGCCACAGCAAGACGTTCTTTAGAGTAAATTTCATTGCCTCCTGCTGTTTTTCATAACTTGATTTCAGAATACTGCCCGGTTTCTCATTCCTGTTATGGTGTGAAAAGCCTGTATGAGATGTATTCGGGTAACTGAATCAGGTGGGCATTGCAGCTTCCATTTGCCTTCCCTGCTGTCTGATGACTTTCAGTTTAAGCGACGCTATCAAAGGACGGCATCAGCGTTGATTTTGTTCTGATTGCTGGTTGACTACTCCAGGAGATGCAAGACCTCCCACAGCTGAGGAGTCAAAGTCCATGTTCTCCTCTGTTTCTCACCATCTTATGAGAAGACCTTCAGCACAGGAATCCTGGAGTACTTTTACCACCTTCTCTGTTTCCCATTTTTCCTGCTTCCTTCCTGGATCCATTGACTTTTTGCGGTCTGGCAAGGGTGAACTTTTATTTCAAAATAGATTTTATTCGAGAAATAAATATATAATACATGATCCTTACAAAATTCCATCCAACATTCTAAGAGGCTATACATACATTCAATACAGTTTCCCCAAATCACAATTTTACCCTACACCCTTGCCACTCATGTGGCCCACTGGAATGGAATCCCTTCCCTTATTTTGAGGGGGTCTCCACCACACCCTGCCCCCCATGTCCAGCAGCGGAAGGACTCTAGACTGTGGTCCTCCCCCACCAAGCCTTGGCGTTGGCTGCACCGAGCTTCAGTGCGTCCCTCAGCATGTATTCCTGCAGTCTGCAGTGGGCCAGTCGGCAACTTTCCCGAACGAACATCTCCCTCTGCTGGGTGGTCAACAACGCTCGAGAGTCTTTCACTGAGTTGATGACCTCCCAGCAGCACTTGATGTCCATCTCTGAATGCGTCCCTGAGAACAGTCCGTAAATCACAGAGTCCTCTGTGACAGAGCTGTTCGGAATAAACCGTGACAGGGACCCTTGTAAACCTCTCCAGACTCGCAAAGAGAGTCCACACTCTGCAAAGAGGTGGGCCACCATCTCCTCTCCAGAACAGCAATCCCGAGGTAGTGAAGTTCCCACGGTGCAGGAAGGATCTGACTGGGAGGGCTCCACTCACAGCCAACCTAGCCAGGTCTTGTGCTTGTTGGTGAGTTCTGGCAATGAGGCATTTTGCTAGACAAGCTGGGCAGTCTGCTCTGGGAACCACGCCACAGGATCCATGGAGTCATTTCATTGTAGTGCCTGCAGGGCGTTCTCTGCTGATCACTGCCTGATGGACTTGCGGTCAAAGGTGTTGGTCCAGAAGAAACTTTCCACGAACGACAGATGGGGCGGCAATGTCCAGCTGACTGGCACCTTGTGTGGCATCTGCACCAGGCCCATCCTTCGCAACACCGAGGACAGGTAGAACCTCAGCAGGTATTGACACTTGGTGCCCACGTGCCTTGGCTCTACGCTCCACCTGATGCAGTCACACACAAAGGTGGCCATCAGGGTGAGGGCGATGTTGGGCATGCTCTTACCCCCAGTGTCTGCTGACCGGGTGATCCCTGTGCCGTGGGAGGGAGGGACAGGCCACACTTGCGCCAAGTACAGCAGCTCCGAGAGCACCTCACACCTGATGACCACATTTTTCCCCGTTATGGAGAGGGAGTGTTGCTTCCACAGCTCCAGTTTCTTCCCCACCTTGGACATCCGCACCAATCAATTCTTGTCACACGCCTCAGCCTCTCCAAACCAGATCCCCAGCACCTTCAAGGAGCATGGAAGATTGGTCGGGCCAGTTGCCAGAGAGCATGGCCTCGCTCTACCTGCGGTTCACCCTGGCTCCCGTGGCCGACTCAAACTGGTCGCAGACGCTAATCAATTTGCGGACCGACCCTGGATCTGAGCAGAAGACGGCGACATCGTCCATGTACAGGGAGGTTTTGACCTGAGTGCCCCCACTGCCTGGAAATGTCACTCCTCTTATGCTCACGTCCTTCCTGATGGACTCGGCAAAAGGTTCAATACAACAGACGAACAAGACAGGAGAGAGAGGACAACCCTGCCAGACTCCAGACCTGACGGGGAAGCTGTCTGATTCCCATCCATTGATTTGGACTGCACTACAGACATCGGTGTAGAACAGTTGGATCCAATTTCTGATTCCCTCCCCAAAGCCAATTTTGGAGAGCACGTCCATCATATACGTGTGCGATGATATCCTGTCAAAGGCCTTCTCCTGGTCCAAGCTGACTAGGCAGGCATCCACCCACCTGTCCTGCACGTAGGCAATGGTATCTCTCAGCAGCACCAGGCTGTCTGAGATTTTGCTGCCAGGTACAACACAGATTTGGCCCGGGTGGAATGCCCATCCCAGAGCAGACTTGACCCGGTTGGCGGTACACAAAATTGCTGGAGAAACTCAGCGGGTGCAGCAGCATCTATGGAGCGAAGGAAATAGGCGACGTTTCGGGCCGAAACCCTTCTTCAGACTGATGGGGGTGTGGGAGGGGAGAAAAGGAAGGAAAAAGGGAGGAGGAGGAGCCCGAGGGCGGGGGGATGGGAGGAGACAGCTCAAGGGTTAAGGAAGGGGAGGAGACAGCAAGGGCTAGCAAAATTGGGAGAATTCAACGTTAATGCCATCAGGATGCAAACTGCCCAGGCGGAATATAAGGTGCTGTTCCTCCAATTTCCGGTGTTGCTCACTCTGGCAATGGAGGAGACCCAGGACAGAGAGGTCGGATTGGGAATGGGAGGGGGAGTTAAAGTGCTGAGCCACCGGGAGTTCAGGTAGGTTATTGCGGACTGAGCGGAGGTGTTCGGCGAAACGATCGCCCAACCTCCGCTTAGTCTCCCCGATGTAAATCAGCTGACATCTAGAGCAGCGAATGCAGTAGATGAGGTTGGAGGAGATACAGGTGAACCTTTGTCGCACCTGGAACGACTGCTTGGGTCCTTGAATGCAGTCGAAGGGGGAGGTGAAGGGACAGGTGTTGCATTTCTTGCGGTTGCAACGGAAAGTGCCCGGGGAGGGGGTGGTACGGGAGGGAAGGGAAGAATTGACAAGGGAGTTGCGGAGGGAGCGGTCTTTGCGAAAGGCAGACATAGGGGAGATGGGAAGATGTGGCGAGTGGTGGGGTCATGTTGGATTAACAGCCTATAGATACAAACGAGCGTTTGGGAAGCTGGCGTGATGGATTGGCCAGCTGCTACAGGGTTATAGGCACCACCAGGATGCAACCCATGTCCCTGCAGCTTTAAGGCAGCAACTCTACCGCTGCATCACCGTGCTGGCCTATGATTATATTTAAATAGATTTCTGTGAAGCTGCATTTCCGACGTGAAAATTGTTCAGGTTATGATGAGTTCTCAGCAATGTAACACTGAACCTGTGTTAGATTGGTTGCTCGTGTGATAAGGTTTTATTTTTCCAAGATGAAAGAGTGTAGTTCACTGCCTCCCTATCACACCAGGAGCACAGGAGCATTGATGGAACATTTCCCTTTGATTGTACCATCCCCATGCTGTTTAGCATGAACCATCTGATGAATGAATGTAGACACACAATGCTGGAGTTACTCAGCGGGTCAGGCAGCATCTCAGAAGTCAAGGTATAGGTAACATTTCAGGTCAGAACTGTTCTTCATTCTGAAAGGTAGAGGTGGGGGCTAAGTGCTGGGGGGGGGGGGAGTGCTGGAGGCGAGAAAAGGCCAGAACAAATCAGGGTCGGCTACGGACGGCCTCAGAAAGGGTGGAGTCCATAATGGCCCAATTGGCTGGGGAAGATGGACTAACGAGAGGGATACAAGCATGTGAACAGTGGACTAGCAGGATGACTAGGGTGGGGGAGGGGGGGATGGGATGCAGGTTACTGGAAATGAGAAAAAACAATATTCATACCACTGGGTTGTAAGCTGCCCAAATGAAATATGAGGTGCTGTTCCTCCAATTTGTGTGTGGTCCCACGATAAATGCATTGCACAACAAATATGCTCTTGTGGAGTAAAAGTCTATCAGCATTCTGCAAGTTGTTAACAAGTTCTAGTTCAGATACTTACACTTGCAGACACAATTGAGGACAGAATCAACCACATTGCAGCCTTCACATGACCTATGTAATAACTGGTACATTTGGTGACATTGTGTGTAAGCTTGTGTCTGTATATCAAGGACTATAAGATTTCCTTTCCATTTTGCCACTGTTGGAACAGTTCAGCACTGACACTGCGCAACCACAGCATCGTGGCCAGTTCTGATGCACGTGAGATCTGGATGCTGGGGGTTGCAAAAATACAGGAGTCCATCCCCAAGTGACTGAAACCTGACATCTCACGACAGCTGTCACTTCCACGGGTCCAGGCAGTGGGCAGTTGAGGCTTCTACCTGAGTCGACCACCTGCCCCTCTTCCACAAGCTCACGTTATAGGAGTAGAATTCGGCCATTCGGCCCATCGAGTCTACTCCGCCATTCAATCATGGCTGATCTCTGCCTCCTAATGCTATTTTCCTGCCTTCTCCCCTAAACCCTTGACACCCGTTCTGATCAAATGTTTGTCTATCTCTGCCTTCGAAATATCCACTGATGTCCTCCACATCCCTCTGACTAAAGAAGTTCCTCCTCACCTCCTTTCTAAAAGAGCCCCCTTTAATTCTGAGGTTATGACCTCTGGTCCTAGACTCTCCCACCAATGGAAACATCCTTTACGCATCCGCTCTATCAATGCCTTTCATTCTTCTGAAAGTTTCAATGGGGTCCCGCCTCAACCTTCTAAACTCCAGTTAGTAGAGGCCCAGTGCTGTCAAGATCCGGAGTTATGTCCATGCCCATGTGTTCCTGGAGAGGGAGCACGCAATGTCCATGAGGATTTTGGAGGCTTTCCGTGAATGCTGGTCGCAGCGGGGCCTTGAGTGTGACATGGATATGGCTGACAACGTGATGGTCAATGTTTGCAAACTGCATAAAAAGTAGTTTTGATTAATGTAGTAACATAAACTGTGAATACATAATAAAAGTTCCTTCTTAAGGGAAATAAATGCGAAGAATTCTAACCCGCTTCTCCCGTTCCCTGTAGAGTCAGAACTTTATGCATTGACTCACATTGCTTCTTCATCTGTTGTCATTTCCCATTCACTGCTATATATAACAAGTGACAACAGGATAACAAACAGTACATGACTCATAACCCTTATTGCCTCAAATGTCATCCCTGTTCCTAACTTGGTGCCACCGTGGAGTATTTCTGGTGCCACACGTCTTGTTCCACTTCACTCTGTCAAGGTTTTAACTGCCTCATTAAGTGTTGCATTGCATCAAGATGACTAAACCTTTGGGGTCAAGTTCATTCCTTCTTCTGGTTCCTTCCATCTGGTGGAAAGCACAGAATGTTGAAAGCATGCACCACCAGGCTCAGGAACAGCAACTTCCCCTCTGTTAGTAGAATTCTGAATGGTTCTACCTTGAGCTAGATTCACTTCTATCCCACCATGGACAGTGGACTTTGTCTATGGAGCTGATATGCCACAATGCTGAGTATTATATTCTGCACTCCTGTACCTTACCCTTTGCTCTATCTATTGTACTAGATTGTATTTATGTATAGTGTGTCTGATCTGTTTGGATAGTATGCAAAATAAACCTCTGTATACGTAACAACAATAAACCTGCACGTAAGCAGATCAACATCGTATCTTAAAAAATCAATAAGAGGCAGATGCCAAAAATCTGAAACAAAAACAGAAAATGCTGGAAACACTCACTAGGTCAGGCAGCTTCTATAAAATGTTAACTGTTTCTCTTTCCACAGATGCCGCCTGACCTGCTGTAGATTACATCTTAATTGGCTCACATATTCCTGTAGATTTAAAACCTGCAACTGATTCTGTCTGTCTGTCTGTCTGTCTTGAGATGCAGCATGGAAACAGGCCCTTTGACCCACCGAGTCCATGCTGATCAGCAGCCAGCCCGTATAGCACTATCCAACACACCAGGGGCAATGTACGCATTTACAGAAGCCAATTAATCTACCAACCTGTACATCTTTGGAGTGTGGGAGGAAACCAGTGTACCCCAAAAAAAACGACGGGGTCACAGGGAGAGCCGTCCAAACTCCGTACTGTGCCACTGTGTTTTGTTTCCTTGGGATGACACTAGTGAACATGCGCAATGCAAAAGGCCGGATATATAACTGAGTTTTTCGGATTATTTCCATTGGTTAAAAAAAAATTCACGGTTGCAGTTTACAGTACATTTCATTTCCTCATATTTTCCCCTTATGAGAATCACCAATATAACGAGACAAATTGAAATGTTATGTTTGTTGACCATCCCATTTTAATACATTGTCACATCTAATTAACCATCCTTAGCAGTCATCTTTGCTGCAGTTCCAGCCAGGCTTTCCGATCTCTGTTTTTATCACTGGAGACAAGCCTTAATTAACAACCCACAATAATGAGCAGTTGTGTCACAGCCAGAAAATGGCAGGCTTCTAATCTAAGAATGGATTTCAATATCCGTGTCAGCATCCCACTTGGATGACTCATTCCTCCTCCCATTGGGATCTCCTCCTTCATTTTACTTGTTATCATGTGTTCGGATTAAATATCACTTTTGAATCACGTGACATGGTGCTATATTTGTTCATTTAACCTCTTCACTGCCACTAAATGTGCCCTGTCATGCAACATATGTTTCATGAAATTCTACTTCCCAGCTCTCACAGGTTAGATGGTGAAAATGAAAAGTTCTGACAAATAACAGTCTGACCCTGCAGAAACAAAGAACTGCAGATGCTGGTTTATACCACAGATAGACACAAAGTGTTGGAGTAACTCAGCGAGTCAGGCATCATCTCTGGAGGAAAGAGATGGGTGACGTTTTGGTTCGGGACCCTTGTTCAGACTGAAAATAGGGGGGAGGTAAGAGTTAGAGGTGAGAAAAGACCAGGACCACACATGCCAGCAACAAATGACCTCAGGCAGGGCGGTGCCTGGTAGGTCCATTGATGGCTAGGGAAGGAGGGAAGGTTTGACCTCAAGAAAAATAATGGTGTGTGGCTCCATCTGGTGGTTAGGCCAGTGATAGATTGAACCCTCGTTAGTTGAACTGGATCGGGCATGGGAAGATGACGTCATGAGTCACGGGTGAGCCCAACTGCATCTGCAGGGACTCAGATACTGCTCACTCTCAGCACACGAGTGTCTGACTCTGTATCTGCCAATAAAGGTCGCTTTGTTCTCAAACGTGTATCTGACAATATTGGTGACCCCGACGATCCAAAACGGTTCTTTTGGATTCTCACGATGCACGCAGCCGACAACCTACCTCAGCAACCCGAAGCAGCCGACATCCCGGCTCAACAGAATGCCGTTTCTCTCAAGCTGCACAAGTTCTGGACATCGCAGCCACAGGTGTGGCTCCAGCAGGCTGAGGCCCAGCTGCATGTTCGACGCATTACGGCCAATGACACAAAGTATTATTATGTGGCCGGCATGCTGGATCAGGACATGGCCGGTCACCTTGTACATTTCCTGCACCAGCCGGCAGCTGCCGACAAGTACAAGGGCCTCAAGGAGCTCCTCCTGTGTACCTTTGACCTCAGCCGCCGCGATCAGGTGGCAAGGCTCATGCACATGTGGGGGGGGGGGGGGTAGGGGGCCTCGGTGATCACATGACATCTGTGTTAATGAGCGAGATGCTCACCTTGATGGATGGTCATCAGCCCTGTCTCCTTTTTGAGCACGCTTTCCTGGAGCAGATGCCTGAGGACACCCCACTACTCCTTGCGGGTGAGAATTTCGATGATCCGCTGCAGCTTGCGGGAATGGGTGGACAACCTGTGGCAGACCAAACAGCAGGGCCGTGCTACTATTGTTCAGGTGTCGGCGGTGCCCCAGTGGGCCCAGCGACCAGTTCCTGAGTCCACCGGGCGTGAGCAACACCTGTAAGGAGTCATGGTGCTTCTGTCACCAGCGCTGGAGGGTTCAGAGGCCTGTCAATGCCGCCCACCCTGCACGTTTACGGGAAACGCCGCAGCCGGCCGCCAGTAATGGCTGCTGCGGTGGGCTTGAAACATCGCCTCTATGCATGGAACCTTCATTCAGGGCGGCGCTTCCTCGACACGGGTTCAGAGGTCAGTGTTTTGCCCCCGTCAGGATGCAACACTCATTCTGGCAAGCGGGGACCTTCTCTTACAACGGTTAATGGCAGCTCCATCCAGACGTATGGAGTTCGCACGGTCCCTCTCATCTTCGGCTTCTGCCATTTTACTTGGACTTTTACCACCGCCGTCTCACAGCCGTTGCTGGGCGGCGATTTCATCTGGGCTCAATCCCTGCTGGTCAAAGTGAGAGGGCTGCCTGTTCGTTTTTGTTACTCCAATTCTGGGGGGGGAGGTGATGTGGCGCCATCTGGTGGTTAGGCCAGTGATAGAACCCTCATTAGAAGAACTGGATCGGGCAAGTGACGCATTTGGCAGGAAGATTACGTCATGAGTCACGGATGTGCAACATCTCTGGAGAAGGGTCTGGACCCAAAACGTCACCTATTCCTTTCCTCCAATGATGCTGCCTGTCCCGCTGAGTTACTCCAGCATTTTGTGTGTATCCCCGTTGATGACTGGTGCTCGGTTTCTGCCGGCACCGAGGAGGTTAACCGACAGCCACTGGATAAGGCAAGAGGGGCAGCTGACGGTCCCCGGCCCTTCGGGGAACGGGTTCCTCGGGAGTTGGAGCAGAGTTGAGCAGGAATTAGCGCTTCTTCTCCGCGCTGGCTGTAAGCCTGGAGCGGCCACTGCTCCGGGCTGGTGTCCCGTCAGTCCCGGGTCACCCCGGACATCTCCAGTCGCCCCCAGACAGGGATGGGACACTCAGGAGGGGACGAGGACAGTCCTGTAGGAATTCAACAGCGCTTGCAGCGCCGGAGACCCGGGTTCAATCCTGACTATGGATGAAACGCAGGGCTGTACACGCAGCAGCTCAGCTGCCGAGAACGTCTCTCCACCAGTCCAGTCTCTCCCCCTGTCTCACACTCGCATCTGCCCCCGCTCTCTTGCTGTTACATCCCTCTCTCCCGCTACCTGGCACACCCCGTTCTTCAGATTAAATATATTTTTACACATAAATTATGATTTAAAATAAGAAAACGTTTCAAACACAAGTAATATTTTCTTATTCCAGTAGCAAACACATTAAGGATTAAATGAAACTAATAAATTCTTTAACATTTTAAATATCTCATAATTGCAGATTAATGAACTGGGACTGTGTAAGTAGTGTGTGAACAGCTGAACAAGAAAGGAAGCTATTGAGTTGACAGAATTTTAGACTAATTCATCGGTACAATAGTTAACAATTTATACACAGTTTATACAGCTAGCACTTTGTTCAATTTTTCTTTTTCACAAATGATGTCAGGATGTTTAGGCACTAAAAAACTTTGAAATAGGCAAGCAAAAAGGCAAAATTAAATTACAAAAAAGACACAAAAAAGGCATTTATTGACAAAAAAAGGCATAAAAAGGCAATTATTTCCACCACCAAAAAATGGTAAAAAATAATTATATAAAGGTGTACTACAATAGATGACCAAAGTTGCCTGATTGCACATAATTACTAGCATTTGTTTCAAATTATCTGGTGTTAAACTATGCCGTCTGTCAGACAGAATGTGCTTCAGTTGTGAAAAACGTTTTTCACCCCAGCTGAGGTCACAGGTGCATACCCGAAACAAGCTAGACTCTATATTCATGTTGATATCTTGTGCATTACAACTACCTTTGAGAACCTAAGCTATGTGTTGCATTTCTTCAAGATCTTTGTTAGCTAAAATCACTCTCTCACATTTTCCTTGTATGTCTTTACCTACATCGCCAAGAACTTTATGAATATTGTCAGTTACTTTGTTGAAAATCTGCAAGTTATTCACTAATGTTTCACCACGTTTCTCAAGGGAAGCGGCAGGTTGTGGGAAGTTTGCAAAATTGGGAGCAATAAACACAAGATCGCGGTGGAGGGACTTTTTCTGCATGATTTACATAGAAACATAGAAATTAGGTGCAGGAGTAGGCCATTCGGCCCTTCGAGCCTGCACCGCCATTCAATATGATCATGGCTGATCATCCAACTCAGTATCCCGTACCTGCCTTCTCTCCATACCCTCTGATCCTCTTAGCCACAAGGGCCACATCTAACTCCCTCTTACATATAGCCAATGAACTGGCCTCGACTACCCTCTGTGGCAGTGAGTTCCAGAGATTCACCACTCTCTGTGTGAAAAAAGTTATTCTCATCTCAGTTTTAAAGGATTTCCCCCTTATCCTTAAGCTGTGACCCCTTGTCCTGGACATCCCCAACATCGGGAGCAATCTTCCTGCATCTAGCCTGTCCAACCCCTTAAGAATTTTGTAAGTTTCTATAAGATCCCCTCTCAATCTCCTAAATTCTAGAGAGTATAAACCAAGTCTATCCAGTCTTTCTTCATAAGACAGTCCTGACATCCCAGGAATCAGTCTGGTGAACCTTCTCTGCACTCCCTCTATGGCAATAATGTCCTTCCTCAGATTTGGATTTCACTGACGATCCTGATTGCAGCAGATTCTTCTTCTTCAAAACAGTTGATGATTTCTTTTATCTCTTCAGAATTTGCAGCATAATGGAGTAGAGCAGAAAGCCATGTACCCCACCTAGTCAAAATGGGCTAAGGAGGTAGCGGAATCTCGGGTGCCATTTCCTTGAACAACTGCACATGTGACGGTACTTTGAGGAAGATTTTCTTGACATTGTCTAGGCGATCAATATTTGGAAACAAGCTACATCTGTGTTTGGCAATTCTATGAAGTCCTGAGCTAAGCATGTCAAATGCAACATTTTGGGGAATCAAACTTTATGTCACAAACTGAAGTACATTCTCGTGTATTATACTTTCTGGCCAAAGTACAGCAAATGAAGATGTAAACAACTGAGCAATAGTTGAGCTGTTTGACTTCCCCAATACTTCCGATGTCAACAAATGTTCCTTTGATGGTTGACCTGCCTCCAGTGTACCGATGACCACATTGGCAACATATCTCCCCACAACATCGGCTGTCTCGCCTATTGGGATCCATATTTTGTTGCATGCATCTTCATCTCTAATTTTCTGCACAACTATGTTGAAGTTGCTGTCAACATAATTTTTCCATAATGATGACTCGCTTGGTATATGTTCCTCTGTGTATTTCTCTAAAAAAAACTCTGAGAGATTTGTTTTCCAATTTCCACAGTAGCATTCCAGCGTCAATGAATGCCTTGAACAAATCACTTGAAAACTCAGATTTGCGACTGGAGCCAGCAGTAAATGTAGTGAGGAGACAAGCTTACGTATTTCGCTTGCGTAATCTGCACCCCAGCGGTATATCAACATTGATTTCTCTAATTTTAGATACCCCTTTGACTTTTCCCTCCTCCCCATCCCCTTCCCAGCTCTCCTTCTTCCTACTGTATTTTAAATGATACTATCGTATCTGCTTTAACCTCCAATCCTGGCAGTGCATTGCAGGCACTCACCACCTCTGTGTAAAATATTTTCCCTGCACATCTCTTTTAAACTTTGCCCCTCTCACCTAAAGGACAATCAAAACAACTGCACACATCAGTCTGAAGGGTCTTGACCCGAAACGTCGCCTATTCCTTCCCTCCATAGATGCTGTCTCACCCGCTGTTTCTCCAGCATTTTTTGTCTACCTTCAATTTTTGTGCAGTTCTGCAGTTCTTTCTTAAATAGATCTTGGAGAAAACTGAACCGACATGCAGTGGCACGAACAAATGAACAACCGACGGTGGTGCCCCTGGTTTCACCCTGGTGGTGGAAGTTTTCTTGTAAGTTATACTATGTTAACAAGTTAATAATAACATTAATATTAACATGTTAACATAGAAAACGTCATTGTAATCACGGTACAACGAGAGAAAATAGCACGATCTTCTAGCAAAACGGCAAAAAAAGGCTGATTTAGGAACTCAAATGTGAAAAAGGCATTATCCTGGTGAAATCATCAAAAATGGCATAAAAGGCACATTGCATTTATGGCAAAATCCTGGCTCTGCAAATGACCTTTGACAAATCATGTTTCCTTGCGGTTTTCGGAATACCAAACACGCTTATACTACCTTTTCCCTGGGTAGGCTGATCTCATGGGAGGTGCTGGCTTTGAGTGTCCCAATCAAACACACACCCTGGTGAAGTGTACTCCATCACGGTGCAGGGTCAGAGGACCTTGTCTCCAGCTTGAATAAGTCCTGTTAGATCTAAAGATGCTCGCGTTACCTATCCACCTTTGATACGCAATTCAGTGGAGCAACACATTTCATCAGGTCATTCTCTTTCAGGATTCCTTAACGTAACTCATCTCCTGACAGCAGAACCAGACACCACCCCTTCTTGCCATCTCCCATCTGCATCCTTGTAGATTCTTTGTATAATAAACTTTTTCTTAATCCTGTAAATGTGGCATTAGCTTCTTCATGACGCAATATCTGCAGTCCTCCCAATCCTGATCTCAGACAGCTTAAACTGAATGTGGTTCAACACTGGTTGTACACCATTAACACTTATCCCTATTAATAGGCAAGGGACAATGTTCTGTCCACTACTGTTTTTTTTAATTCTCACTATTCCATGTAGCTCATCTCAGCCACACAATGGAAATCCCTCGCAGCTTCACTTCATCTGCAAAATCCAAAGTAGAACAGGCTCTACTGCCTTTTTAAGTTTACTGCTCAGTGAACTTGGCCTTGGATTTACATGACCTCAAACAGACTTGTTTTTCAAGATACTTGCATCTGTGACGCCTTCACGCCCACGTTGGTTTTGCATAGAGCCTGTCAACGCTGGTGAATCGGCAGCAGCCTCACGAGAAGGTCACGATGGCACAGCGGTAGAGTTGTTGCCTTACAGCGAATGCAGCGGCGGAGACCTTGGTTCGATCCTGACTACGGGTGCTGTCTGTACAGAGTTTGTATGTTCTCCCCGTGATCTGCGTGGGTTTTCTCCGAGATCTTCGGCTTCCTCCCACACTCCAAAGGCGAACAGGTTTGTAGGTTAATTGGCTTTGTTAAATGTAAAAAAAAATTGTCCCTAGTGGGTGTAGGATAGTGTTAATGTGCAGGGATCGCTGATCAGCGCGGACCCGGTGGGCCGAAGGGCCTGTTTCCACACTGTATCTCTAAACTAAACTAAACTAAACTAAAGAGCTCAATAGCAACTCCAAGGTCAGACGCACCAATTGGCCTTATCTGCACATGGGTTATGATCAGTGAGAATGTTGGTAAAATTGGGCTTCTGGAATAAACACGACACAAGGTGTCTGGCTCAACTAAGTGTCGTTTGTCCTCTGCTTTCTGTCGTGGGATTCAGTAGATCCTACAACTGGTGACCCCGACGTGACCCAGTTGTAGGGTCTACTGAATCACATGACAGAAAGCAAAGAACAAACGACACTTAGCTGAGCTAGACACCTTGTTCCTGCGGGGTCCTTCAAAGGGTCTGAAAGGGAGACTGCCGGTGGCTGCATGATAAAATGTGACCCCAATACTCCAGAGATCCACGGTCGCTCCATACGTCTTCTGGTGAGGTTTTCTCAGCACAGCACGTTCATACATGTCTGGGTGCAAATACTCCTTAGTTCCATAAAACGAGAGAAACTGCTCATCATTTTCCAAAATCCTGGCAGCTCCGAAGTCAGTTAGCTTGTAAACGGACGTTCCATCCTCTCCGATCACACGCATAATGTTTTCAGGCTTGATGTCTCTGCACGCTATCCCGTTCTCCTGTAGGTGATTCATACCGGCCACTGCATCTCGCAACACGATCAAGTACTCTGACTCCGGCAGACCAAATGCATTCTTGGTCTCTGCCAGTACAGTGTACAAGCTTCCACAAGAGCAAAACCATCACGAGCACTTTATTTTTGCTGGTATACTCCTCTTCCACAGCAAAAAGCTTTACAATGTTTTTATGATGCAGACTCCGGAGGACCACAAACTCTGCATCTGGACTTTAATCGGCCGCAGGAAGCTGATGTTGTTGAATACTTTGACGGCGTACAGGTCTCTTAGCAGTGGCTCCGTGGCCAACAATGTCAAAGGTGAGCCAGAGGTAATTTGCCGTGCCCTGCATGTCTGATGACTCTGAAATCTCTTGTCCAGAAAGCTCCTGACGCCACTGTCAGCCGTTGCAAAGGTGGAATTTGACCATAGGTTGAAGCTCGGGTTCATCTGCAGGTCTAAGAGCTGCTGGGCATCACCTCTTCACATGGTCCTGAGGAAGTCTGCCGGAGATTGGCGACCCTGCAGCGACTACTGTTCACTAAACAATGTCACTATTCCAGATCGCTACAGTATCCCACATTTGCAGGATTTCTCTGCAAGCCTACAGGGTAAGTGGGTGTTCGCAAGCTTCGATCTCGTGCGCGCATATTATCAAATTCCAGTTGAGCCTGCCGATACTCCAAAGATAGCCGTGGTCACTCCATTCAGGATGTTCGAATTTCTACGGATGCCGTTTGGTTTACGAAACGCAGCGCAATCATTCCACCATTTACCACATACTCTCCAGCCTCGATTTTATCTACACATACATCGATGACGTGTTGGTAGCGAGCTCCAGCAAAGACGAACACAAGAAACACCTTGGATTACTGTTCTGGTGTCTCGACAAATATGGTATTGTCATTAACACGAACAAATGCGTGTTTGCCATCGCGATCTCACTTTCCTCAGGCATCGCGTGACGGTGAACGGCATCCTGCCCGGAGAATCACTGATGCAGGAAATCCGAAACTACCCAGTGCCAAATTCGTTAAATCAATAACGGCAATTTTTGGGGATGATGAATTTTCTACCGCCACGGTTCTCTATTACCCTTGACCAACTTACTCAAAGATTCAGATAAATCGTCTTCAAAGAAACCGTTTGGTTTACCCGAAGATGCAATGCAAGCCTTCAACGCCGCTAAGAGGACTCTCGCCGAAGCAACTATGCTGGTCCATCAGAGGCCCAATGCCTTATTTTCACTCACCACTGATGCCTCCGTCAACGCCGTGGGAGCCGTCGTGGAGCAACGAGTCAACGGCAGGTGGAAGCCTCTGGCATTCATTTCGGCAAAATTATCACCCACACAGATGAGGTACAGTACGTTCGGGGGAGAACCTTTGGCTCTGTACCTCGCAGTCTAGCATTTCCGCCTTCTGTTGGAAGGCCGTCCCTTCACTATTTATATGGATCACCAACCGCTCACATACATTACTCGTTCAAGTGTGGGGCACTATTCACCGCGGGAAATAGAAACATAGAAAATAGGTGCAGGAGTAGGCCATTCGGCCCTTCGAGCCTGCACCGCCATTCAATATGATCATGGCTGATTATCCAACTCAGTATCCTGTACCTGCCTTCTCTCCATACCCCCTGATCCCTTTAGCCACAAGGGCCACATCTAACTCCCTCTTAAATATAACCAATGAGCTGGCCTCAACTACCTTCTGTGGCAGTGAGTTCCAGAGATTCACCACTCTCTGTGTAAAAATTGTTGTTCTCATCTCGGTCCTAAAGGATTTCCCCCTTATCCTCAAACTGTGACCCCTTATTCTTGGACTTCCCCGACATCGGGAACAATCTTCCTGCATCTAGCCTGTCCAACCCCTTAAGATTTTTGTAAGTTTCAATAAGATCCCCCCTCAATCTTCTAAATTCTAGCGAGTACAAGCCGAGTCTATCCAGTCTTTCTTCATATGAAAGTCCTGACATCCCAGGAATCAGTCTGGTAAACCTTCTCTGTACTCCTTCTATGGCAAGAATGTATTTCCTCAGATTTGGAGACCAAAACTGTATGCAATATTCCAGGTGTGGTCTCACCAAGACCCTGTATAACTGCAGTAGAACCTCCCTGCTCCTATACTCAAATCCTTTTGCTATGAATGCTAACATACCATTCGCTTTCTTCACTGCCTGCTGCACCTGCATGCCTACTTTCGATGACTGGTGAATCATGACACCCAGGTCTCGTTGCATCTCCCCTTTTTCTAATCGGCCACCATTTAGATAATAGTCTACTTTCCTGTTTTGCCACCAAAGTGGATAACCTCACATTTATCCACATTATACTGCATCTGCCATGCATTTGCCCACTCACCCAGACCCAGCCTATCCAAGTCACCTTGCAGCCTCCTAGCATCCTCCTCACAGCTAACACTGCCCCCCAGTTTCGTGTCATCCGCAAACTTGGAGATGTTGCATTCAATTCCCTCGTCCAAATCATTAATATATATTGTAAATAGCTGGGGTCCCAGCACTGAGCCTTGCGGTACCCCACTAGTCACTGCCTGCCATTGTGAAAAGGGCCCGTTTACTCCTACTCTTTGCTTCCTGTTTGCCAGCCAGTTCTCTATCCACATCAATACTGAACCCCCAATGCCGTGTGCTTTAAGTTTGTATACTAATCTCTTATGTGGGACCTTGTCGAAAGCCTTCTGAAAGTACAGATATAACACATCCACTGGTTCTCCTCTACCACTGGATTTTGTTCTGCAATTCTCCAGTGACATCAGGCACATTCAAGTAAAAGCAAGATTGGAGGTGGATGCTCTGAATGCGGCCACACTCATCGATTTTTATGCCATGGCTCGGGCGTAGCGTACTGATGTCGATTTTATCCATTACCACCGAACGCACAATGCCCTAAAAATGGAAGGTGCACCTATCGGTGACACCATATCCGTCGAGCGGTTAAAGCCAGCATACGTCGAGAACCAACCGACTATCTCTCCCACCGAACCAGCAAAGTCACAAGACCCCCAACATTTCCTGTCAAAGACCTCCCACACTGTAGTACCAAACAAGGACAGGCCGTACAACCAACCCGCCAGACCGGCACGGGGCAGGACAAAGCCAGGCAGTTGCCACCTTGTATGACTCGGTGGCTGAAGAGGGAGCTGTGGCACTTTCACGCCCACATTGGCTTTGCATACAACCCGTCACGTAAAGAGGTAATAATGAGGTTAAAGAGGTAATAATGGGGCTAAAGAGGTAATAATGGGGCTAAAGAGGTCATAATGGGGCTAAAGAGGTCATAATGGGGCATTTGGATAGCAGTAAAAGGATTAGTCCAAGTCAGCATGGATTTATGAAAGGGAAATCATGCTTGACTAATCTTCTGGAATTTTTTGAGGATGTCAACACCCTACCCCCAATACCATGTGCTCTAATTTTAGTCACCAGTCTCCCGTGCGGGACCTTATCAAAGGCTTTCTGAAAGTCTAGATACACTACATCCACTGGCTTCCCTTCATCCATTTTACTTGTCACAAAGATCGATAGAGTTGCATGGTATTGGAGGTAGGGTGTTGACATGGATAGAAAATTGATTGGCAGACCGGAAGCAAAGAGTAGGAGTGAACGGGTCCTTTTCAGAATGGCAGGCAGTGGCGAGTGGAGTGCCGCAAGGCTTGGTGTTGGGGTCGCAACTGTTTACCATATATATTAATGATTTGGAAGAGGGAATTAGGAGGAACACTAGGAAGTTTGCGGATGATACAAAGCTGGGTGGCAGTGTGAACTGTGAAGAGGATGTTAGGAGGTTGCAGGGTGACCTGGACAGGTTGAGTGAGTGGGCAGATGCAGTATAATATAGATACATGTGAGGTTATCCACTTTAGCGGCAAAAACAAGGGGAAGATTATTATCTCAATGGGGCTAGGTTAGGTAAGGGGGAGCTACAGCGAGACCTGGGTGTCCTTGTACACCGGTCACTGAAGGTTGGCGTGCAGGTACAGCAGGCAGTGAAGAAAACTAATGGAATGTTGGCCTTCATAACAAGAGGATTTCAGTATAGGAGTAAAGAGGTTCTTCTGCATTTGTATAGGGCTCTGGTGAGACCACATCTGGAGTATTGAGTACAGTTTTGGTCTCCTAATTTGAGGAAGGACATCCTTGTGATTGAGGCAGTGCAGCGTAGGTTCACGAGATTGATCCCTGGGATGGTGGGACTGTCATATGAGGAAAGATTGAAAAAACTAGGCTTGTATTCACTGGAGTTTAGAAGGATGAGGGGGTATCTTATAGAAACATATAAAATTATAAAAGGACTGGACAAGCTAGATGCAAGAAAAATGTTCCCAATGTTGGGCGAGTCCAGAACCAGGGGCCACAGTCTTAGAATAAAGGGGAGGTAATTTAAGAGGTGAAAAAAAAACGTTTTCACCCAGAGAGTTGTGAGTTTATGGAATTCCCTGCCACAGAAGGCAGTGGAGGCCAAGTCACTGGATGGATTTAAGAGAGAGTTAGATAGAGCTCTAGGGGCTAGTGTAGTCAAGGGATATGGGGAGAAGGCAAGCATGGGTTATTGATAGGGGACGATCAGCCATGATCACAATGAATGGCGGTGCTGGTTCGAAGGGCCGAATGGCTTCCTCCTGCACCTATTTTCTATGTTTCTATGTCACTGCTGGAAACTCACCAGCAGCCTCACGAGTAGGTCCAGCAATAAGAGCTCAATAACAACTCCAAGGTCAGACACACTCGCACTAATTACCCCCCTTGATAGTATATTAACATTATTAATTTGCTCCTTTTACCTATAACCACCCTATCTACTGACGCATAGCCCCCAACTTGCAGTCACATCTAGAGAGAGGGGGGGGGGGTAGAGAGTGAGGGCAGGGAGAGATGGGGCAGAGACAGAGAGAGACACAGAGAGAGGGGCAAGAGGGATAGGGGGGGGAGAGCAGAGGAGAGGAGGGGGGGGGGGAGAGAGAGGAGAGGGGGGGGAGAGGAGAGGGGGGGGGAGGGGAGGAGGGGGGAGGAGAGAGGAGAGGAGAGTGAGAGAGTGAGAGAGAAAGGGAGAGAGAGAGGAGAGAGAGAGAAAGAGAGGAGAGAGAGAGAGAGAGAGGAGGAGGGGGGGGGGGGGGGGGGGGGGGGGGGGGGAGAGAGAAAGAGTGCCTTTTTTACTTCAACCCAAACCCAAACAACCATTTGTAGGCAGAGTTTTTTTACTTCCAACTAACCATATATCCATTTTCAAACCACATTATGGGTACTCACAGCTGTGGAGACATTTGTTCAGTGTCATTCAGAGCTCTGATTGAGGCACACCACTTGCAGAGACTGATTGAGGCACACCACTTCCTGGTTTTATAGTCCCTCCCCCTCCCTCCAGCAGGGGCAGCAGAGAGAATGGGGAATTTTGTAAAATCATTAATATCTCTGTCATATTTCATCGACGGGAAAAATCCTCGTCACACATGTGGCGGAGGTGGGCTCTGAGCGAGGTGGCCAAAAATGACGGCCGTAGGTGGCGGCGTTCTCTCGGAAATCGCAGCACAGAAGGCCAAAAGCAGTCAAGAACAGAGATTTAGTAATACAGATATTCAATGCATTGGTTGGGCAGCTTACAACCCAATGGTATCAATATTGATTTCTCTACTTTCAAGTAACCATTGCATTCCCTCTCCGCCCCTTCCTGTCCTCCCAGTTTCACTGTTCGTATCCCTTTGTTATCACCTCTTCCACAGCCAACAATAGACCATTGGCGTCAGAGAGCCATCCAGGGGCACTGTCTTGTGTACGGTTGCCCAGCCAGCAGCTGTCCTGTCCTTTCATCTTTTTTCCTTATTTTTAGTTAGTTTAGTGTTTTGTTTTAGGAGTTCTAGCTTTTTTTATGTGTGGGGGAGGGGGGGAAGGGGGAAACTAATTTTCAGGGTCCCTACCTGGTCGGAGATGCAGCTTTTCTCCGGGCTGCACTCTCGACCCGTCCTCGCGGCCTAACAGCGGGCCTGGAGCGGCGTTTCCTGAGGGGACCGCCTAGTACTTCGGCATTGGCATCGGCACTGGCATCGGCGTCACCGGCATCGGCATCGGCATCGGCGGAGCTGCGGGTCTGAGGACGGCGGTGCAGCGCTGGAGCGCCATTGCGGGGCGGGCGGTGCCTTGCCTGGGTCGCTGAGCTGGAACTGCGGTGAGCTGGGTCCGTTGCGGAGCTGCGGGTCTGTGGAGCGGCTGCGGGCGGCGGCGCTGAACTTTCCATCGGGAGCCTGGAATCTCTCGATGAGATTGCCAGTTGAGCTCCATTCGGCGCGGCCTTGTCGGCTCCGGAAGCCACGGTCTCGAGTAAGGAGGCGGCCGTTTCCAGGGTTCCCATGCCGCTGAGAGGACTCTCCCGACGCCGGAACAACATCACCCGGCAAGAACGGCCTGGAACATCGGGCCTCCGTAGAGGCAACTGTGGAGGCCTCAATTGGCCCGACTATGGGGGAACTGGGGTCGGGGACTGGACTTTGTGCCTTCCCTCATAATGGGAACCATTGTGGGGGGATGTTTTCATGTTAAAGTTCTTTAGTATTGTCATGTTTGTATTCTTTTTTTATGTGCTGCATTGGCAAAACAAATTCCACCAGCCTGGCTGTGTGGTCATTAAAAGAATCAATCAATCAATCAATCAATCAATTGTGGGCTCCAACTTTCCTGGGTCATCAGTGCTGGCTCTGCTTTGTTCTGAACCTTTTCATACCTCCAGTTTCCCTCTCCCACGATTCTCAGTCTGAAGAAGGGCCTCGACCGGAAACGTCACCCATTCCATTTCTCCAGAGATGCTGCCTGACCCGCTGTGTTACTCCAGCAATTTGTGCCTATCTACTGTGATTCTCCACCCAGTGTCTGTTTCTCTCCTCCTTTGCAAGCATTAGCATCTCTGTTGTCACTAAGCCTCCCTTGTCTCTTATCCATGCATTGGAGAGTGCGTAGACTCACTGGAATGTTATCTGGGATGGACCGTTTTAGTTATGAGGAGAGATTGTTCAGACTGTGCTTGTTTTCCTTGGAGCAGAGGAGGCTAAGGGAGACCTGATAGAGGGACAGGAAACTATGTGGGACATAGATAGTAGAAAACCTTTCAGCACAGCAGACATATCCAGATCTAGAGGGCATTAGCTGAGGATAAAGGGGGTAAGGATCTTAGAGGGTATTTGAGGGGGAGCTTTTCATCCAGAATTGGTTGCAATGTGGAATCCCTTGCTTTGGTGGGCAATCAGGGGCAAACATTTGCAGAACGTTGAAGTATTTTGATAAGCACTTGATTTGCCAAGACTATGGACAAACTACTAATTAATTGGATTAGTACAGATGAGTACTTGATGGTCTGCATGGCCATGGTGGTCCAAAGAGCTTGCTTCTAGCCTGTGTGACTCCACGACCCTGTAACTCAATCACTACCCTCCCCTTTGTTTCCTTGCTGTCGCTTTTAGTGCCTGCATCTCAAAATAATGCTGAATTCTGCTGTTCAAAATGTGAAATCTGCTTCCCTCTCCATTGTTATTGCTAGGTTTGTTTTGCTGACATTTTCAGTTTGCCTTTCAGACTTACAGCATCGGCAGTATTTTGCTTTTGAAGAGGTGAAATAAGCCAGCGGCAAGGTCAGAAGAGACAGCGCATAACCAGATCACTGGTAGGGCATTTCCCAATGAACACTCACAGGGTGCCTGATACTTCAGCAAGCAAGATTCAGCACTATGGAGAGAGATCATGCAGCAGAATTTCAAGTCGAGTTTATTGTCATATGCACAAGAACGGCCAGGTACAGATACAATGAAAATATAGGCACAAACCCCCCAAAAATTATACATATATTATATTGCGGGTGGCATGGTGGCTCTGTGGTAGAGTTTAGTTTAGTTTTTTTAGTTTAGAGATACAGCCCTCTGACCCACCGAGTCCACACTAAACAGCGATCCCAGCACATTAACACACTAGGGACAATTTACACTTATACAAAGCCAATTCACCTACAAACCTGTACGTCTTTGGAGTGTGGGAGGAAACCGAAGATCTCTGAGAAACCCACTCAGTCAAAAAACAATAGACAACAGGTGCAGAAGTAGACCTTTCGGCCCTTCGAGCCAGCACTGCCATTCAATGTGATCATGGCTGATCATTTACAATCAGTACCCCGTTTCTGCCTTTTCCCCATATCCCTTGATTTCGCTATCTTTAAGAGCTCTGTCTAGCTCTCTCTTGAAAGCATCCAGGGAACCAGCCTCCACCACCTTCTGAGGCAGACAATTCCACAGACTCACAACTTTCTGCGTGAAAAGGGTTTTCCTCATCTCCGTTCTAAGTGGCTTACCCCTTATTCTTAAACTGTGGCCCCTGGTTCAAGACTCCCCCAACATCGGGAGCATGTTTCCTGCCTCTAGCGTGTCTAAACCCTTAATCATCTTATATGTTTCAATAAGATACAGGTACAATGAACCTGTACGTTTGTTCACGGGGAGAATGTACAAACTCCGTACAGACAGCACCCGTAGTCGGGATCGAACCTAGGTCTCTGGCGCTGTAACGCTGCAACTCTACTGCTGCGCCACTATGCCCCCCTTACAGTTGCTGCTGCCCAAGTTGTTGCCTTACTATGCCAGAGACCAGGGTTCGATCCTGACCACCACCCAGAAATGATGAAAGGATGAAGCACATTTTTTTTTTTACAAGGGGAACAACATATCTAGTGGCATTCAATGCAAGACCCCCAAAAATTCAATCAGGAATCCAGGTAGAAATGCATTTGCCCCAAGTGTGGAGAGAGATTAGAACATGCTATAAGAAGCAACTAGTACAGTTACATTTAAGAGGAGGCAGGACAAGAACATCAGGGGATAGAGAAGAGGGTCATGGTGACAGATTTATGTTGGAGGGGCTCAACAAAGACATATCAGATCAACTGGCCTCTTTATGTGCTCAATGCCCTCTGTAATCCTACGAGATAACATCGTCTCACGTTGTAGCGATCTCTTTAGCTGGACTCCCACAAACGATTGCTGTTTTGATGACCTGCAAAACAGCACAGAACCGGTTGGGCCGAATGGTCTGTTCTTCCAGTAATCAAAAACGCTCCATAAATGCAACTTTTCTTTTCCAAATTTAGCAGCGAATAATGTATATGGGGTCCACAAGGCAATTGTGAGAGTGAAGGCTCTGCTTTCATCGGGCGAAGAACCTGTTAACCTGATTGTGCATCTCACCCAACACGCAACTAACTGCACGAATGAGGACAGGACAATGTCCCCAGGCTACGACTTGCTTCAGCTGGAAATAGTTGAATGTCAGGCAAAGGAGATCCAGTCTGCTTCTTGCTTATTCAGATACTTTGCTGACACCATTTATATTGATCAGGATGAAACTGACTTTCACCGTTTTCCCTTCCAGAGTCCTATATAGAGAAGCTGACAAGAGCTGTAAATTAGTAAGAGGTCATCTGCAAATATTCCTCCTTGCTAACCTAACGACATTCAGATAAGTGATGTCTCTCACCCCAGAAACTTTGGGCTCCGGCTCTTCTCCAGAGATCGGAGTTGGTGATTCAGGCCAACACTAGGTGCAATACTGGGGGAATACTGCGTTAAAATGAGGCACCTCTGAGAAAGGATGGAAACAATCTAAAAGGCACTGTCCCAAGGAGAGAAGAGGTGCCCTCCTCAATGTCCAAGCTGTTAGTTATCCCTCAATCAACACTGGATTCCCCTTTGAAAATTCATCTTGCTGTCTACTCTGATCCCATAGCAGGGTAACACATTTCATAGAAACACCATAGATTTATGCTCATCAACTCTCCTTTGAGTTTTTCACCATTAACTTAAATCAGGAGGTAATTCACAGTACATAGAACATAGAATACTACAGCACATTGTGTCCCCTCAGCCCACAATGTCTGTGCTTAACACAATGCCAAATTAATCTAATCTCATCTGCCTGCACATGGTCCATATCCCTCTATTCCCTGCATATCTATGTGCCTTTCTAAAAGCCTCTTAAATGCCACTGTCGTATCTGCCTTCACCACCATCCCCGGCAGTGAATTCCAGAACTTGCCACCCTCTATGGAAGAACTTGCCCTGCACATCTCCTTTAAACATTGCCCCTCTCGTCGGCTTTAGCTCAGAGGTTACATTGATTTAACGATGACAATTTTAATCGTGTGTTCACAGCTGGTTAACCACGGGCGCTGACTGAAGTTTTAGTGACTTGGATAGGTTGGTGAGTGGGCAGAAGCATGGCAGATGCAGTATAATGTGGATAAATGCGAGGTTATCCACTTTGGTGGTAAAAACAGGAAGGCAGATTATTATCTGAATGGTGTTAGATTAGGAGGAGGGGAGATGCAACGAGACCTGGGTGTGCTTGTACATCAGTTAGCATGCGGTACAGCAGGCAGTGAAGAAAGCCAATGGTATGTTGGCCTTCATTGCGAGAGGATTTGAGTTTAGGAGCAAGGAGGTCCTACTGCAGTTGTACAGAGCCCTGGTGAGACCGTACCTGGAGTATTGTGTGCAATTTTGGTCTCCTAATTTGAGGAAGGAGATTATTGGGATTGAGGGAGCGCAGTGTAGGTTCACAAGGTTAATTCGAGTGATGGCGGGACTGACGTATGATGAAAGAATGGGTCGACTGGGCTTGTATTCGCTGGAATTTGGAAGGATGAGAGGTGATCATATAGAAACATATCAAATTATTTTCTAGTGTCCGTGATTGTGAAAGGTCTACTATGGTCGTGAGAGGTCTCCAAAGAGTTGTAGTGTCTTTCTGGTCGCCGCTGAATTTTCAACATTTTGAAAATTTTGGCGACCTATCACGGGTGCCAGCAGTCGCCTGTAAAGGTCGCGAAACCTTACAGGCCCTGTACTCCAGCATTCTGTGTCTATCTTCCATATCCATTCAGCCAGCTCTCCTTGGATCTACCTTAGAATTTTCTGCTAGGGTATTTTACCTCTTTCAGAGCTCTCCTCAACCTTTTCCACAACAGAAAAAAACAGCCCCAGCCGTTCTAATCTTTCCCTGTAACTGTAGACCCTCATCCCTAGAGTCCCTATCGATATTTTTTTCCTGGAAGCCTCTCTAATGGCTGGGGGGGGGGGGGGGGTGGGGGGGTGAAGGGGGGGGTGGCGGAGGTGAGGAGGAGGAGTGGTCGGTGTGTGAGGATTGCCAGTCAGAACCGCAGCCGTTGTTGTTTTTGGCACCAGCGTCGCAAGGTGGGGAAGCCGGCGGCGAAGGGTTAATCGGAGCAGCGAGAGGCGGGGATGAGCCCGGGGACTGGTACAGGGAGTGCGGCCGAGGATGCATTAACATAAGCAGCCGTCCGATCCGATCCGGGGCCGTCTGTCCTCCAGTCTCAACAAAAGGCGGGCCTTTCCTCTGCAACTGCATCGACCCCTCACCCGTCCCAGATTCATCCTGCCGCCCCGAAGATCGTTGTTATCGGGTTGCATTTGGCCGGCGGCTGTGTTCTGAGCTTGTATTGCACAGATCTCGGACAAACGTGCACCATTTGACCCACCAGCAGGGCGTGTGCGAGCGGATGGATGAAGTAGCTGCCTCGCCGCCGTGTGTGTAGAGGGGGTTGAAGTGAATCCACTGAAGTGCATCGCAGATAGGTGTAGCCGCCGTTGCATTTGCGAGGTTGCAAGCTCTTGTTTTGCGCTACGCGTGAGGGTTAAGTTATATAACCGAATGAATGCGCTACCTCGGTGGAGAGGAGCGAGTGGGCGATGGTGTTGAGCTTTGCACCGGCAATCTCTCCCCCACCCGAGCGGCGCTCTTCGCTGCACCGTGAGAGGCGAGGATGGTGGACCCGGCGGGGCACGGGGACGGGGTCGGGGCTCCGGGAGGAGGAGGTCCGGCAGCGGCGGCGGCGGCGGTGTCCAGCGCCCCGGTGCTGAGGCAGGAGTCGCCTCTGCTGCGCTTGGACCTGGACAACTTCAACAGCGCCGAGGCCGAGGGCAGCCGCTACGTGTTGACCAGCCCCAGGTCGCTGGAGGCTTGTGCCCGCTGCGGGGTCAAGCCGGTGGAGCTACTCCACAAGTCCATCAACGAGTTCGCCAAGGAAGCCCCGGCCAGGTCCATGAGGGTGGCCACTGGACTCTACGAGGTGTACGAGAAGGAGAGGCGGAGGAAGCTGAGGGACTGCAGGGAGGAACGGGAAAGGATTATCAGGCTGGAGAGGAGGAGGAGTTGTAATCCGATCAGAAACAGCCTGCCATCCTCGCCAGCTCCCAGGACTAAAAAACCACCGGCCACTGGCCTGAGCAGGTCGAGGAGCTACTCCATGGAGTCCTTGCAGAAGAAGAAAAATAGCCACTCCAATGTCACCTCGTCTGACTCAGGGGCCTCTTCCTCCTTCAGTGGTGACACTTGCAAAGGCAGGAGCCAGTGGGTGAAGGTAAGTCCCAGAGGAAGGGAGCTGACCGGGATACCGTCCGCAATAGGCAAGAGCCTCAGCCTTGGCGACCTGTCCCACTCGCCGCAGACCACCAAGAAGGTGGCCAAGTTGGTGAAGGAGGTGAGGAGGGGAGGGCACGGCGAAGTGTCGGAGCGAGACAGGAAGATAGCTGCCCTCATGCTGGCCAGGCACCAGGAGGAGGCCCTGATGAGTGGCCAAAGCTACAGGGCACACGTGGAGTGGGAGACGCGCAGGAGGAGGGAGGCCATGCGGAGGGATGAGGAAGAGAGGGAGAGGCAGAGGGCTCTGCTGCAGTGCCAGAGTATGTGGGAGTCCAGGCTGGAGGCCCGGAGAGCCAAGATGTGCCGCGAGCAGAAGGAAGCGGCCAGGCTGAGGCTGCAGCAGACCTCGCTGCAGGAGGAGAAGTGGAGGATGTTGGCGGAGAGCCAGGAGCAGCAACGGAGGGGCAAACTGGAGAACGCCAAGCTGGAAGCCCAGGACAAGAAGATGCACCAGGAGGAGCAGCTCAGGACCAAGGAGGTGGCAGTGAAGATGGACCTGGAGCTCAAAGACCAACTGCTGCGTCAGAAGCTAACCCTGGCCAAGCAGAAGAAGTCGGAGAGCGAGGAGAAGCAAGTGCAGGAGAAGAAGATCGTCAACATGGTGCAGAGGTTGAAGCATGACGCAGCCTTGAAGGAGATTGCCAAGGAGATGGAGATGGAGAGGAAGGTTCTGAGGAAGTCCCTTCAGCAGAAGCTGACCAAGTCTCAGGAAAACTACGAGCAACTGATAGAGAGGAGGAACCGGGAGCTGAAGGAGAGGGCCGCCCGGGAAGAGCTGCAGATACAGAAGGCGCGGGTGGTAGTGGAGCAGCAGGAGAAGGAGCACCAGGAGCACCTGGAGAGCCTGGCCCGGGCCGCCGAGAAGAAACTTCAGCACGCCACCCAGGTCGCCCAGGAGAAGATCACCCAGATCTCCCGCAAGGCCGTCCAGATCAGGGTGGAGAAGGAGCGGATCCACAGGATCAACAAAACCAAGTTGGAGGAAGATGAGGTGTACAAGCGGAGGGAGATACAGGACTCAATAGCCAAGAAGCTAGAGAAGAGCGAAAGGATCTTCAGGGAGAGACAGATTGCACTGGAGAACTCCCGCTCGCTGGCCAGAGCCTCCTTCCAAATCCGAGATAAGGTGCGGGGGGAAATCAACACCAGGACTTTTGACAAGATGGTACTGGAAGCAGAACTGCAGGCCCACCTGGACAGAAAGTAGGCTGGGCAAGACCACTTTGTGGACTTACTGGAAACTAATCCGAACAATGCCTTTTTTTAACAGTTTCTATTCCATAAGATTCATGAGGCTGCGTGGTGTACCTTGTGCATAATGCTTGATGTTTAAAGGTGTACAGAGTACCACAGAGTATATGGTTGCTTTCGTTTACGCTTGCCATTAACAGGTTGTAACTCATTCAACTTATTTTTCTTGGTAACTTTGGCAAGTGCATGCAATCTTGTGCTATTTTTATGGGCCATAAGAATAACGCAACATTGAGTATGGAAAGGATGTTTGTCATTGCACATAATATGGACCAGATCTCTTCTAACAGTTAATTCAACGATTCAATTATACTTATTGTCTCATGTACAGTGGTCACTAGGTACAGTGAAATTCTTTGTTTTGCGTACAACCCAACAGGACCAACGTCTACAGCTTCTTGCTGTAACACTTTTTCAGCTTAATAATAATTATTTAAACACTGGATTGTCATTTCTCTGACATAATCTGGTTCGTTCATACTACAGAAACACGGGAGAGTCTTTAACTGATCTGTTTACATCGATTTTAATTGAACAAAATGAGCGCGCAACTTTTGATGGCTCAAGTTTAGGGTGAAAGGATGTCCTAAGTGAATATGGATCGTGACACAACCCGATCCACTGTACGGTTTAGATCACGAGTGGACAGAGAACTACACTCAGGTACTGGGAAGGGGGAGAAAGGGGAAAAATAATAGCTGAAGCCGTTGGGAGTTCCAACATTTCATCTCAGGAATGGATCTCCGAACCAGACTCGGAAAGAAAGATTTTGGGTTTCCTCAGGATAAGTCTCTCTTTGAAATGAATATGGTGGCCTTTGTCCAGTTGGCATTGCAGATAGGATCGCTTCACGAAAATGGTGCTGGCCTGGCACTTCTGGGGAATGAATTCGCCCCACACACCCAGGCTCATACCTCTGATATTTCCCCCCCAAACTGAAGATCAAATGATACGTGAGAGGATGGCATTCTCATGAAGCAACTACGCTCAGCTGCATTAGTGGGAGAGTCTAGGTCCAGAGGCCATAACCTCAGAATAAAAGGACGTACCTTTAGAAAGGAGATGAGGAGGAATTTATTTAGTCAGAGGGTGGTGAAATATGTGGACTTCATTGCCGCAGAATGCTGTGGGGGCCAAGTCAATGGATATTTTTAAAGTGGAAATTGATAGATTCTTGATTAGTACGGGTGTCGGGGGTTATGGGGAGAACGCAGGAGAATGGGGTTGAGAGGGAAAGATAGATCAGCCATGATTGAATGGTGGAGTAGATTTGATGGGGCCGAATGGCCTAATTCTGCTCCTATAACATTAACATAAACGCATTACTGGATATGAGCATTAAGAAAAGGAACAGTATGGTGATGCTGCGGCATCACATAAGCACACAACAATATGTATTTGCGATTAATATATAGATGTGGAGCTGACTGTTTACTGTTAAACCTTAAGTAATGGGTATTGGGTAGATCAGATTTCTCTTGCAGGAAATCAAAAGTTTATTGTAGTAACTGTTATATTGCTGGAGCAGCAACCCGGAGGTCGAGGATAAGGGTATATATCCCATTTTGAGAAAATGTGTTCAATTTTAAGATTATGCAATTAAACAGTTGGCGTCAGTGTAAACCAAAAGTGAGCCTTGAGTTGTTTGATTATTGTTAAAATCCTGCAACTAACCTGTTTAGTGACTGTGGCTCAAGCCCCTGTTAAGTTATAATTGCCCTCTGAACTGGCCTGGCAAGGCACTGTGCTGTGCAGAAGCTCAAGAGGAGACAGATAACATGGACAACTGAAGTCACAAGCCTACTTCTCTCCTCTGCTCTCTCCATCCAAACATCTCCGACTGCAATCTTATTTGCACATCAGGTAAAAAAAAGAAGACATTTTGAAATGTTATTACCATTCAGCATGTGTCTCCATCCTTTGAACCTAAGTAAAGTGCATCCTGATTGTTTCTTTATATAGGTGCATGAGAAGCCATGATCTGGTTTGTGCTGGAGTACAACTAATGTCACATTGACTACATTGTCATCAATAGGCTAAACATCCAGAAATAGTAGTATTATATACTGTTTAGTTCTCCATAAATAACACTCCGCACTCACTCAAAAAATATTATTTTTCTTTCAAAATGCTTCTATTTTTTAGTTTTTTCATCTCCAAGCCAAACTTTCAATTGGTTCATGACAGCCACAGAGTAATTGGTTCACTTCTGTATAGTCCATAGCTGACACCCTGTATAACTCCACAGCCTCACCACTCATTATCACAAAGTCATGATGCAGCTTGATAGGACTTTGTGTAGGAATGAACTGCAGATGCTGGTTAACACCAAAGATAGACACAAAATGCCGGAGTAACTCAGTGGGTCAGGCAGCATCTCTGGAGAAAAGAATAGATGATGTTTCGGGTCGAAGCCCTTCTTCAGGCTGAGAGTATATCGGCAAGACCAAGAGCAGACTGGGCAATCGTTTCGCTGAACACCTACAATCAGTCCGCGATCTCTCGTTTGCCAAACATTTTAACTCCCCTTCCCATTTCCATTCTGACGTTTCTGTCCTGGGCCTCCTCTACTGTCAGAGTGAGATCACACGTAAATTGGAGGACCAGCACCTCGTATTTTGTTTGGGCAGCTTACAACCCAGCGGTATGAATGTTGAATTCTCTAATGTCAAGTAATCCTTGCATTTCCTCTCTCTCGCTCCCCCTCCCCCACACTGGTCGTCCTGCCAGTTCCAATGTTTACATCCATATATCCCTTCGTTATCACTTCTTCCACAGCCAACAATGGACCATTGTGGGCTCCGCCATTCCTTGGTCATTGGTGATGGCTCTGATCTGTTCTGACTTTATACCTCCAGTTTCTCTCTTTTACTGACTTTCAGTCTGATGCAGAACGTCACCTATTCCTTTTCTCTGGAGATGCTGCCTGACCCACTTTAGTCTCTCTATAGGACTTTGGTTAGGCAACTTTTAGTTTAATTTAGTTTAGGTTTGTTTATTATTGTCACATGTACTGAGTTACAGTGAAAAGCTTTTATTTGCATACTATCCAGTCAAACAAAAGACTATTCATGATTACAATCAAGCCATGCACAGCGTACAGATGATGGATACAGGGTACATTTAATGCAAGATAAAGTCCAGATGATGGATAAAGGGTACATTTAATGCAAGATAAAGTATGATTAAAGATAGCGCAAAGGTCTCTGATGAGGTAGATTGGAGGAAAGAACTGCTCTCTAGCTGACTAGAGGAAGGTTCAGTGGCCTGCGCATGGCTGGGAAGAACCCCAGAATCTGGAGGTGTGTGTTTTCAAACATATATATCACTTGTCCAATGGAAGAGGGAACGACCAAGGTGAAACAGACCCTTGATTATGCTAAACACCTTGCCAAGGCAGCATGATGTTTGGGTGGAGTGAATGGGTCTGGGCTATGTCCATAACCCCCTGCTTTGGAGTATTACATGCAGTTCTGCTTGCTCCATTACAGGAAAGACGTGGGGGCTTTGGAGAGGGTTCAGAGGAGTTTTAACCAAATTGCTGCCTGGATTAGAGGGTTTCAGCTACAGGGAGAGGTTGGATTGTTTTCTCTGGAAAGTTAGGGGTCGAAAGTAGACTAGATAGAGGTATATGAAATTATGAGATGCTTGGATAGGGTACACAGTCAGAACCTTTTCCCCAGGATGAAATTGTCCAACACTAGAGGACATTGATATAAGGTGAGAGATAGAAAGTTTAATTTATTTGTGCAGGGCAATTTTTTTACACAGAGAATGGTGGGGCCTGGAATGCATTGCCAGGGGTTGTGGTGGAGGCAGGTACAATACTTGACTTTAAGAGTCTTTTCGATGGAAGTGCAGGGAATAGAAGGATATGGATCATGTACAGGCAGATGAGATCAGTTTAACTTGGCATCATGTTTGGCACAAACATTGTGAGCTGAAAGGGCCCGTTCGTGCGCTGTACTGTTCTAACTCTCTACCTCCTCATGCCCTTTACCTCCAGAAACACCATCCACCCATCTTTGGCCATTTGCAGATTCTGGATTCCTTGGTCCAGTCATTGAGTGTTGTGCCACCAGGTGTCTCAGCTCCAAACACTGGAATTTCTCTTCCTAATCTTTACTCCTCTTGCTCTTGTCTGATAACTCTTGATATCCATTTGATCGGCACCCCACCGATCAGTTTAAACCTTCATCCCCCCCCACCAGCAGCACCCAATGACTGTACAGCCACCTCTCATTTTACGCTCTCTTTTACATTCTTAAAAAGAAGCGAGTATCTCAAAAACGTGTAAATTAACCATTTTTACCATAAGAATGTATGTAAATGGTACAAGTTAGAGGATGTCACATAACTGTCTACATGTCACAATAAATAGTTAATTTATGTCTGCCATTATTCTTTTACCTACTCATTACTAATTGTTCCTATAATTAAAGAAAAAACAATAGTAAATACATCTTAAATAAGCATTGGTTATTTAAATTCAGTTTTTGAATGCAAATGCTAACACTTGCATTGAAGGCTGGTGACTTCTGCTTGTCCAAGATGGTGTAGGTGGGGGGTTGAGGGTGGAGTGGGGGGCAACACATCAGCTGATGAAATCGGAGACAGGCAGAGATGAGGGTATGTGAGGGTATGGGTGACTCAGTAGTTGAGGCAGCGGTAGTCTGAGGTTGTGAGATACCAGATATCGATGGTAACTCATTCAACACCATCACTGTTGTACTGTACAGTAGCTTGTCAGGCATTGCATGCGACTACACTACCAGGCCTAAATTTGAGTGCGTTATTTAGTTAGGTTAGGTTAGTTCAGTTTATTGCCACATGTACCATAGTACAGTGAAAAGCTTTTATTGCATGCTAACGAGTCAGCGGAAAGACAATACGTGATTACCATTGAGCCATCCACAGTGTACAGATATATGATAAAGGGAATAACATGAATAACATCCAGTAAAACCCAATCAAAGATGGAGGGGAGAAGAGGGAGTGGCCGGGGTGCGACTCGTCCTTGATTATGCTGAAGGCCTTGCCATGGCAGCGTGAGGTGTAAATAGAATCAATGAAAGGGAGATTGTGATGGTCTGGGCTGTGTCCACAATTCACTGCAATTTTTTGCCGTCTGAGATAGAGCTGTTCCCAAACCATACTGTGATGTGTCCCGATAAAATGTTTCCTACGATAAACTATGTCTGTAGATGTTGTAAGTCATCTAAGGAAGTAGAGGCATTGGTGTGCTTGCTTGGTCGTTGCTTCAATATGCATGGTCTAGGTGATGTTGGTGGTGGAATTTGATGCTTTTAACCATCTCAACTTCGGCACTGTAAATGCAGGCCGGGATATGTGTACCGTTTCGCTTCCTGAAGTATATCACTATCTCCTTTATCTTGCTGACATTGAGAGAAAAGTTGTTGTCCTGCCACCAGGTCACGAGATTCTCAATCTCCTTCCTGTACTCTGTTTCATAATTATTTGATATCCGGCCCACAACGATGGTGCCGTCGGCGAATTTGCAAATTGAATTAGATTTGTACATGGCTGCACAAGGGGTAAAGAAGGAGGCTGAGAACACATCCTTGCAGAGCATCAGTGTTGAGGATTATCGTTGAGGATTATCGTGGAGGATGATTTGTCCCCTCTCCTCACTGATTGGGGTCTATTGGTTAGGAAGTCGAGGATCCAGTTGCATAGATGAGTGCTGACTCCAAGTTCCGCGGGTTTGGTGATGAGCTTGGATGGGGTAATGAGGTTAAAAGCAGAGTCGTAGTTTATGAATGGGAGATTTACGTAGGTGTCTCCCTTATTCAGGTGTTCCAGGGATGAATGTAGGGCTAGGGAGATGGCATCGTCCATGGGCATATTGTGGCGGTAGGTGAACTGCAGTGGGTCGGGGCCGATGGGTAGACTGGATTTAATGCATGTCCCATTTCTACAGAAAGCACTTTTAAAGTGACCAAATGGCATAGCAGCCCTGAAGCCTTTACTCATTTTCAGGGTCCTGGCCTCCCCAATTTGACATTCCTTCCTTTTTTATCATATATGATAGTTGTATCATTTTCCATCTCCAAAAACCAAATAGTCATAATTTGTTTTCAGCTTAACCAGATATACAATATGCAGGAGTATCCATTCTTATCCACCTCCTCCAACCTCACTATTGCATCTGCTGCTCTTGGTGTTGCTCTACATCGGTGAGACCAAGCGCAGGCTTGTCGATCGCTTCCCGCCAACACCTCCGGACAGTTAGCTTCGAACAATTTCACCTCTGATTGTAAGTCTTCACCACCTGATTTTTCGGGAGCGTAATTCCCCCCATCCGTATGTTGTTGCCCATTCTCCATCCCTTTCCATAGTCCAAACCTCTAACCTATAATTCCTGAAAAACGTGGGACAAAGCAAGTTACCCATGCACCCCCCCATACTGAAGAATTCCAAATACTCTCCCTTTATCCATTTCAGGACCTACTGATCTATTATATTCCCCTATCACTGTATTCCGATTCACATGGGGGGTGGGGTCTCTTAGCAATCTTTACTATATCGATGGATCAACATTGATCAGCTCTCTCCATAACCCAATCTCTCCATATTAACACAATGTATTATAACATGTTTATCTGAGGATGGGTTCCCATATACATTTTCAGCTGGGTTGCTAGAAAACCAGATTTCTCAATACCTCATCCAATCAACATAAAAGCAAAGTAATGCTTTGCATGTTCCAATTTAACAAGGTTCAGTCTCAGCATTTCAATTTCTATGCATTTTAAATTTCAGGGTCTCCAGATGTTCAACCTTCTCATTCCACAGGATTGTGGACCGAGACACACAATTCCATTCTGTTCCTGTGGAATTCTACAGCTGTTCTTTTTGACCAAAGTAGCAGCCCTGAAGCCTTTTCCATTTTCATGTTCCCCAATTTAATTTTCCCTTTTATCATAATTTTCCAGGATTAAATTAATAATGTCTAATCTAATAACAAATTTCTAATCCAATTGATAACATAAGCATCCATTACCATCATCAGCAACACAAGATGATGCTTCTTCCCAGAATCTTGTCACGCTTCCCGAGTTTTTGTGGGCGTAGCTTCACAATTTCCCTCTGATAAGTCTTCACCTCCTGAGTTTTTTGTGGGAGCGAATTCCCTCCATCCGTGTTGTTGCCCATTCTTCCATCCCTTTCCATAGTCAAACCTATAACCTATAATTCCTGAAAAACGTGGGACAAAGCAAGTTACCCATGCTTCCCCATACAGTCACTGTAATTCTGAAATACTATCCCTTTATCCATTTCACTATTACTATCTATTATATTCTACTATCACTGTATTCCTATTCATATTATGTTCCCTAATATACTCTTTACTATCCTTGGATCAACATTAATCAGCTCTCTCCATATTCTCTCCATATTCACACAATGTTATAGTATGTATATCTGATGATGGGTTCCCATATACATTTCCGCTGGGTTCAGTCCAGATTTCCGTACACGCATGACTTTTTTAAAAGCAAACCATGGCAAATGTTCCAATTTAACCAAATTCAGTCTCAGCTTTCAATTTACTATTTTAAATTTCAGTGTCCATCTCAACCTTCTCATTCCACAGCATTGTGGTCGATAACACAATTCCATTCCAATTCCTGTGGAATTCCCAGCTGTTCAAATTTAAGTAATAAATTTCCACGTTGATAATTTTATCATAAATCCAATTAAGAATGCCAAATCTAGGAACAATTTCTTTCCACCTTGATAACAGAAGCCGCTTTACCATCAAGGGTTAAACAATTTAGATCCATCGGTTAAATATGCATCAGCTCTGCTATTCCTACACCCATTCAAGTTTCTCCCTCTTATTCACTAGATTTCTCCTTATACTATTTCCTTTTATCTCTAAGTAACTCTTCTGGATGGTCAGTATTGACTTTCCGAGGGGAACATAAATTTTCAGTCTACCTCATCATTTTATACTACTACCGTATGTTTCCAGGATATGTGTTAATTCCTGTTATCTGCTAGGGTCTGTCCCTTTATAGTAACAAAATAGTCCAGTCCTATCTTCGACTATCCTCCGATGGGTGAGACAAGAGAATAATGCCAAATTAACAGTCAATTCTCTACCAATTTTAAGTGTATCCCATAGGCCCTCTTTAAATTAATTTGATTATAACTACATTTTGGCTCAAAGTGAGTATTTTCCCCCGAACCACAGAGGAATTTCCTTTTATTCAAATCCAGTTCTTTAAAGAGGAGCTTGTCCCAATAGTTGTTACAGGTTGTCGGTGTTGGTTCTTTAGGGAAGATTAGAGAGTGTCCTTTACTTTCATTGCTTCAAAAGCTAGATGATGTTTAAGTTGGGCACTAGGGTAGGTCTTCTCTGATGTCAGTTTTAAGGGAATAGGGATACTGAGGAGCTCTGTTTGTTGGTTGGCCTTCCCAGATTTGTCTTAAAGGGGCAGGACAGTATCAATTCCTCCTGCTTGTTGATTCCTGTTTCTGGGGAGCTACAATGTCTTTGCTGTCTTCTGCCCCTTCTCAAGGGGTCTGTATATTATTTACTTCACTCCCCAGATAATATGTTGTCGAATATACTCTCCTGCAGGCTCAAACTCAGTAACACGTTAGTATAATAACTTCTTTCCCCACTCCCGTACAATGTTTGTTTCTTCTCTCCCTAGTGCCATTTCTTCTCCTTAGTTGCCATTCCGTCTCACGACAGCTACTATGTTCCTTTTCTTACTTTCTTTATTGTCCCTTGATTTTCCTTCCGTCCTGCTATATTCTGTCTTCTCGCTGGGCACCCCTTGCTCCAATGACCTAATTGTGTACAGTTTTAACAAGCTCCTTGATTTACAATTTTCTTTTCTCTAATAGGTTTTCTGGGGCAGTCATAAGATGGTTTACAATTTCATTCTATGTGATTTTCAGTTTTTACTACAATAGTACATCCAATTCGTTCATTCTGGTAAATTACTTGAGGGGGGTTCTAGAGTAGGGGTCATGTCTCCACGCCCACAATTCCTGGATGGGTTGGTAAATCTGGACTGAGAAAACGGGTTACCTTGTGTGAACGATGTGTGACTTTGTGGTTCCTGACATTCAGGCCATTTCTCTCTCTGTTCTCTTGGGTCCCAGTAGTCTCTTGAATTAAAGGACCTCCCATAATTCCTGTGTTCTCGGATGTTTCTATATTCTCTAGGATCTCTAATTTCTTCGTAATCCTGGAAATCCCTTATTTGACCCCTCTCTCTCACTCGCTCCCTTGTTGGACAGGTCCGACTCCAATTTCCCATTCCCCCACATGTATAGCATTGATTAGGCAATATGGTTGGTTTTATTCTACCCCTTGTTTCCATTGGATTGTGTTCTAAATTGGGAGTGTAGTAGTGATAATAATCTGAGTGATCTGGAACCCTAATTTCTCACAATCTGTAATTTGCTGGTACTCTGGGAATCCATGGTTCAGTTAGATCTTGGCAATTCTTTCTTGGCTATGCATTCACTTTCTCATCTAGTTACAGGGTAATTTTCCTGGTTCCTACCCTCCTTCCAATAGTGCCTCACAGCTCTGGCCATTTGACTGGTCTCAGACCAGTTCCTGTTATCAATTTTGATTAAATCTGCTACTTTAGTGGGGAGACAATTCAATAAGATAGCTCAATATTGAGGGGAACTTGCTCCATTCTGATATCATGTTGCTCCAGTCTAAATCACCTGATTGGTCCATATATAATTTTGAAAAATGATCTAGAAAATCCGTCTGCTCCTTCACCTTTTTCTAGTTTTATTTCCAGAACTCGTTTTAAATCGCCTGGTTTCTGAAACGTTTTTGCAAGGGCCGTTAAAACAGCCTCTTCTCTTGCACTGTCATCCATTACTACATTTGCCAAGGCTTCATAAGTTGTGCGTCCTAGGGCTACTAGAAATTTGGTATTTTCAGCTGGAGTAATTATCTGTTGTATGGTCTCCCTCAAATCCCGGGAATCCGCATTGTGCTTCTTAAATAATCCATAAAAGCAGCAGGTGACTTCTTTCTATCAGGGATTCTGTTTAGTACTACCATTATTCGATGGGGCTTCCATGGAGTACGGACGTCTGTGGCACGGGGATTATTCATACTTACTGCACTGGTCGAATCTGCTGTACCCAGCCCTTCCCTCACAGGGAACTGCCTATGCAATATCTGTTTAATTTGTATCTATCTCGATATCTTCAATCACTGTTTCACCCTCATGAATCTTCCCGTTCGCTAGGGGGCTCCCGATACTGCCCAAATAAATTGGTCCTCTTTCTTACTACTCATGTAATCTGTCTAGGTTGTGGCTCACAGGAAATACTCTGGCGGTTGCACTAAATCTAACATACCTTCCTTTTCTTTAAACACCGGAGCTAACCTTTTCGTTCTACTCTGGGTGCCATAAGCCACTGGACGATCTATAAATGATGGCGTGGATAGGATCAAATAATCTGGTATCCCAGTATCTGCTGTTGGTAGAATCTGTTCAGATGTAGAATTTGCAGGAGTTATATATTCTGCAGACCTAAAATATTTATTACAGGCACAAGGCATACACGGTGGTAGTGAATCTTGGGAAACGAAAGAGAAACATGGTGGGAACTGTGAACATCTACTAGCGTTAACATTTGTCCATTCTTCCAAATATTCATCACCTTACCCCTGAAGTCAGCACTAACCATCGGATTCCTAAATTTTAAATTTACAGGGACTAGTTTCCTTCCAGGAGATCTGCCTTTCCCTTGTTCTGTATGTTTCCCTTCATCTCCACTCCAGTCCTTCCTACTGCCTGGAGGTTGTTCTATGTTCTATTCCGAATTTAGCGATCGCTTTTTCCCAACTAACCGTTCTCTTAACCTCTTTATTTGCCTTCCGTTCCTCGTCATCGTTTCTCCATAACCCTATTAATTATTTTGCACTTTTGTTATTACTATGCTGCCGAATAATCCGTTCTATGTATTTTATCCCTTTTACTGTTCTAATGCCCCCTTGCGGCCATAGCTTATATCCTAATTTCTTATTCAATGCTCCTGATAAATTTCTTAATTTCTCTGCCTTGTGAGGGAACTCATTACACATTAGTTGCAATGGGCTCCTTTGCTTTTCTGTCATATCTCGATCTATATTATTCCCCATGCTTCCGAACACCCGAAACAGAATTCCTAAACCCTTCCTTTTGATCCCTAAATTTATCAAGCTTGCTCTTAAACAATGGCTAATGGCTCAAAGCATTCGCAGCATCGCAATCCTTTACTCCTTTGCGCCACCAATCCTACTCTCCTATTCAAATTCTTCTCCTATCTCCCACACGTCCACACCTTTTCAACCTTACAATCAACTCATCCAAGCACAATCAAACACATTCTCGCGCTCATTTAATCCTCAATCGAAACACCCGAAAATGATCTTCAGACACGCAAGTAACACAGTACACAAGCATGAGATCACGCCACCTATTACTATCAGGCACAACCAGACTCCTACATAAACCACAAACATTTGTTTATTGTAAATCACACACTCTAATGAATCCTCCTCGTGGTGTAATCAGTAAGCAGAACGACTACTCCCTCGACACAGCGATCAAAAGAGTACAATCCCTGATCGAACCACCATGACTCAGATTCTCACAATACTAGGCATAAGCTCAGGGGCGACCGCGCCTTTGCAGTTGCAGCCCCTAGACTGTGGAACGGCATCCCCTTTCCCATCAGAACTGCCCCCTCCATCGACTCTTTTAAGTCAAGACTAAAGACTTACCTACACTCCCAAGCCTTTCCCGACGTCCTCTGAGTGAGGGCTACATGTATATATGTATGTAGTTTGTTTTGTGGCGCTATTCTTATAACAAATGTAAAGCACTTTGGCCAACGAGAGTTTTAAATGTGCTATATAAATAAATGTGACTTGACTTGACTTGACTACTACAATGTAAACAATTACAAATATTTAATTCAAACGCACTTTTCAATTATCTAAATCCTTAAACACTCACACATGCAGCAATACAAATAGCAGCCCGCGCACGTGACACACTCTAAATCTTACTTTCTAAATTTTAATACACTCTAAATTTATTTACAGACACAAAAATATTTACACAATTCGGATCCGCTAACTACAAAAAGCTAGATTTTTTAAATTTACAAAAATGATTTAAGCACTAGCGCACAGTTTAAGCACGAACACACAGTTTACAAACACTCAATCTCAACGCCGCGTCACACTGTTATCAATCAGTGAACCTCTCTCTCCGATACCAAAGATCGTCCTCTTCCTAGGTTACTCTTTGCTGAAGAGTACTACTCCTTAAAATGACTACTTTTCCTCCCGAATGTTACTATTCTCATGCTAAGACTGGACCTCTATCCCTCCTCTCTAAGTTCTACAGAATTAGGGGTACCCTTCGTATTCAGATTACTTTTCATCAAGTAAACCAGGTTCCCATCTCTCAGGAACTCTTCGCTATCAGGTACTAGTCAACAATCGATCAGAGGGATACTATTCACTGTTGATCAGCCGCTATTTGGAATCGATCATGGACATGCACAAACTCCGAAGTTCTATCAACAAGAATTCAAATTCTACCTTACGGGCAGAACTTCAATGTGATATTCTGTATTTGGAAATTTGATTCTGCAAAGCTAGACTTGTTCTCGAACTCCTTGTTTTAGTGCATATCCTTCCTCATATGCAGGCTCTCGAATCAAACTAAAATTGCCCAATTAAATTCTCGAATGAACTAGAGTATTCCCAGCCAATCTATACTTTGACCATTGAGCCCAGTACCTTTACGAGATTCCTTGTCCGTCACACAGATATGACTCAGATATCTTCATGCAGATACCCCTCTCTGCTGGGCACTGAGGGTTCAGCGCCTAGCCTCTTTGCACTGGCACTCGTCGATGCCGATTTTCAAAGCGCGCCTTTCTTATCCGCACTCCCGGCAAAGATAGATCAATACATTGGTCAGACCTATGTTTCAATACCCCACCAATTGGATACCAAATCTAACCTTGGGCCACCCCTCACCCAATGAAGCACGTCAGGCTCTCGTTAAAGCAGCTGCAGTCTGCCAACTACGACCAAGTTTTGGGCCTCTAACCCAGGAAAGGGCCTCTAACCCAACCCCAGCTGGGCCTATAACCCCACCCTGGTTTTACGGGCCCTAACCCAAAGGAGTGCTAACGACCCCCCCCCCCCCCCTCTGTGCTTGCTAGACTCTGATCTAATGATCTCGTTGGGACCCTATCCCAAGCCCACGAATGATCGATCCGCTCCGACTAACGAAGTGCCGAAAACCAATCTGAAAACCGAACAGTGATTTCTGCACTCGCGATCGAAACAGCTCAACACCCTTGATTGCAAACTTGTGTTTGGGGGTCTGTTGAGATCCTGGACAAGCCCCCAATGTAAATTGCTCTTTCTAAGCTTCTCCCCAGTCTAGTTTCGGTCACAAATCACCGAGTCAAGCACTTGCACATCTAGACTTTATTTTGACAAAACACAATTACAGTTCCCACTACTGCACCTAACCACCGCGGGTTCGATCCTTGTATCTGCCTGATCGAGCTGTCTAGGCCTCGCTCTAAAAAGAGACACTCGAGAAGGTCACGCAGTCCCAAGCGCTCTTCCAGAAGATCGACACAGGACCTCGTAGCAGCCGACCTCGAGGGGCCGAACCACATGGGGGTGGTCTCTTTACAATCCAATTACAGATAGCGATTAACCCCATACATGACAGACATTTCCCTAACCCAATAATACAGTGGCTAATACATTGTATTCAAACAGTGTTTCTCAAAGGAAACAAACATCGCACCATTTGCCCTGATATGCAAGAAAACCAGACAAGGCTCAATACCTCATCCAATCAACATTCAGCAAAGTAAAGCTTTGCACCATTATTTACAATTATTTACAAAGTGTATGTTTGGTTTGCATTCATCCAATCCATTCTATGCATTTTGCACCTAATTATCAGGGTCTGCAGATGCTCCCATTCTCTTCCTGCAACTCGGATCTAGTCTCTAGACAAATTGGCTCCATTCTGCAGCTTGTCCCATTTCTACAGAAAGCACTTTTAAAGTAACCAAATGGCCTAGCAGCCCTGAAGCCGTGACTCAATTTTAGCATCCTGGCCTCCCCAATTTGACCAGGATTAACAGCCTCACCCGCTGAGTTTCTCCAGCATTTTTGTCTAACTTCGATTTTCCAGCACATGCAGTTCTTTCTTAAACATTAAGAAGCATGAAGCCAGTGGAAACATGGGAGCACCATCACTTGTAGGCTCCCCTTATGTTCACACAGCTTTTTGACGACTAAATGTTTTACCAGTCCTTCATGGTCTAACGGGTCTAAATCCTAGAACTCCCTACTTGACAGCATTGACGGAGTACCTACACTAGATGAACTGCAGTGGTTCAAGAAGGTGGCTTCTCAACAGCATCTGAGGATGGGGATAAATACTGGCCTTGCCAGCAATCCCCAGGTCACACATTGTTAATGAAATTTTGTTTTTCTCTTTTAAGGGCCTGTCCCACCAGCATGCGACTGCATGCGGCGAACGTGGCCTAACGTGGTCGCTTGAGCCATACGGCCTCGCGGGGCTGGTCCCACTTCGATCGTCGGAGCCGTATGGAGTTGTGCGGGGCTGGTTCCGACATCGCGCGGGGCTCCGAAAAACTGACACTGTCCAAAAATCCCGCGTGGCAACGGCCTGACGACCCGCAGCCGCATTGAGGCCTACGCAGCGCCTCAACGGGCGTATGCAGCATCTCAACGCGGTACGCAGCGTCTGGACGGTGTACGCAGCGTCTTGACGGCGTGGCGTTGTGCGATGATGTCACCGCCCGGCATGCTGTTGCGTGATGACGTAACCGCCCGACGCCATGCGGCGTCCATATTCAGTCAGCCCGCCTCCTGCCCAGCTGATTGGTGAGTATGATGTCGGGTCCAGCCCCGCACAACTTCAGACGGCTCCGCGGTTGGAAGTGGGACCACACAGAGATGCCATACGTTAATATGCTCTCTGTGTGGTGCAGCGGTAGAACGTTCGGTGTCAGCAGCTGTTGGGGCAGACCAGTCTTTTTTAATGTCCTCAGGAAGAACAGTCGTTGCTGTGCCTTCTTGACCAGCACAGCGGTGTTGGTGGACCATGTGAGGTCCTTTGAAATGTGAGTGCCCAGAAACTTAAAGCTGGACACTCTCTCCACACTTTCCCTGTAAATGGAGATTGGGGCGTATTCTCCATTATGGGACCTCCTGAAGTCAATAATCAGCTCCTTGGTCTTGGAGGTGTTTAGTGACAAGTTGTTACGTGCGCACCAGTCCGCCAGGTTCTGCACCTCCGCTCTGTATTTTGTTTCATCACCGTTGGTGACCACTGTTGTGTCGTCTGCAAACTTCACAAATGTTGGTGTCGAATGCAGGAACACAGTCGTGAGTGAAGAGGGAGTAGAGCATGGGGCTTAGTACACAGCCCTATGGTGTGCCGGTGCTCAGAGTGATAGTGGAGGACAGGTGCGGGCCCAGTTTCACTGCCTGCAGTCGCTCCGTCAGAAAGTTCAGGATCCAATCGCATATCGGCGAGCTGAGGCCTAGCTGGTGGAGTTTGGTGGTGAGCTTGGTGGGGATGACCGTATTGAATGCAGAGCTGTAGTCTATGAAGAGCATCCTCACGTACGTGCCCTGTCTGTCCAGGTGAGTCAGGACAGTGTGAAGAGCCAGAGAGATGGCATCCTCTGTTGATCTATTTGCCCTGTATACAAATTGATGAGAGTCCAGTGAGGCAGGGATGCTGGATTTGATTTGATGTGGGAGAGGACCAGCCTTTCGAAGCACTTCATTGGGATTGGAGTTAGGGCAACCGGGCGGTAGTCGTTCAGGTTGGTGACTTTAGACTTTTTTCGGCACCGGCACTATGGTGGCTGTTTTCAGGCACTTGGGGACCGTTGCCAGAGATAGAGACAGATGGAAGATTCTCGTGAATACCTCCGCCAGCTGTACAGCAGTCCTTTAGTACCCTTCCCTGGACTCCATCCGGGCCTGCAGCCTTGCGTGGATTGATCCTATGCAGAGCGCACTGTACCTCCTGAGTGCTCAGTGTTAAGGCCTGTCCCTCCGCCATGGCCGGGGTTATTCCACTCCTGGTGGTGTTGCCAGTTTCGAAGCGGGCAAAGAAGGTGTTTAGTTCGTTGGCGAGTGAGATATCACCGTGGGGGCAGGCGGGGCTGCTCTTATAGTCAGTGATGTCCCTGACACCCTGCCTCATGCTTCTGGTGTCCGCGGCTTTGAAGTGGTCTTCCACCCTTTGCCTGTGGATGTCTGGCCTTTTTTATGCCTTTGTTCAGGTTCGACCTGGCCGCACTGTAAGCAGAAGTGTCCCTGGATTTAAAGGCATTGTTGCGTGCCCTTAGCAGATCCTGAACCTCCTTGTTCATCCAGGGTTTCCAGTTTGGGAACATCTTTATTTGCTTGTCCACTGTGACTGTCTCCACACAGCAGTTGATGTAGGAGAGCACAGTGGATGTGCACTCCTCCAAGTCTACCTCTGTACCACTGGTTGCCTGTTGTGCAAACAGGTCCCAGTCGGTGCGATCAAAGCAGCCGGTTTAGCCGGTTACATCCATTCCGTCCCTCCCTGCAAAGATGTGAGATTTCAATTTGAGGTCACTTGTTTGAAGTCGGGGGGGGGGGGGGGGGGGGGGTAATCACGTTGGTGTGGGGGTTGGGGTCCGTTTGCGGTGCGTCAGTGACTATGGGACATTCCTGCCGGTGGAGACGGAGGAGAGAGAGAAGGTGGAGAGAAATGGAGAAGGGGAGAGAGAGAAGGGTTAGAGAGGGGGGGGGGGGGGGGGGGGGGGGAGAGAGAGAGAGGGTGAGAATGGCGAGAAAGAGGGGACAGAGAGGGCGGAGGGAGGGAGGGAGAGAGGGAGGGAGAGGGAGAGAGGGAGAGAGAGAGACAGAGAGACAGGAGAGGAGGAGAGAGAGAGGGGAGAGGGAGAGGCGGAGAGAGACGGGAGGGAGAGGGGTATAGAAGAGAGAGGGGGAGGGGAGGGAGAGGGGATAGAGAGAAGAGGGGAGAGAAAAGAGGAGAGGGGAGAGAGAAGAGGGGAGAGAGAGAAGGAGGAGAGATAGAAGGGGGAGAGAGAGAAGAGGGGAGAGGAGAAGGAGGAGCGATAGAAGGGGAGAGAGAGGGGAGAGAGAGAGAAGAGGAGAGAGAGAAGGGGGGTCGGGAGCGTGGGGGTCCTTTTCCCACACAAGCCATAGGTGACTGGGCAATCTGAACCCAAGCACTGTTCAAAGCAGCCGAAGGTGCGCATCTCTCGGGACAGCCCCCACTGTCCCACGGCCACCCTCCGCTGGCTGCGGGTCGGGTGGAGCGGAGATTTGGGACAATGTTCATCCCTTCACAGTGATGTGATGGGCGCGGGGGTCTGGACCAATAGCTGACAAGTCCCGTCCCCCGGCAACGTCATGTCCGTTATTGGACTTTTCTGTCGAGCAGCAGTCAGTCCTTTGGCCTATAGGCGACACCGCCTTTCGGGTAGGTGGTGTTTCGACAGAGCGGCCATTCGCTAAGTTTGCTTTTAGGCGATGCAGCTTTTCGGTTCGTTCGCTTTTAGGTGTCCCTTCAACCAACTCTCACAATTGAATTGCTCTATGCCCGCTGCATACTCAGATTCAGATTCAGATTCAATTTTAACTGTCATTGTCAGTGTACAGTACAGAGACAACGAAATGCATTTAGCATCTCCCTTGAAGAGTGACATAGCAAACGATTTGAATAAATAATAATAAGTGTCCGGGGGGGGGGTGGTGATCGGCAGTCACCGAGGTACGTTGTTGAGTAGAGTGACAGCCGCCGGAAAGAAGCTGTTCCTCGACCTGCTGGTTCGGCAATGGAGAGACCTGTAGCGCCTCCCGGATGTTAGGAGGGTAAACAGTCCATGGTTGGGGTGAGAGCAGTCCTTGGCGATGCTGAGCGCCCTCCGCAGACAGCGCTTGCTTTGGACAGACTCAATGGAGGGGAGCGTGGAACCGGTGATGCGTTGGGCAATTTTCACCAATGCCTTCCGGTCGGAGACAGAGCAGTTGCCATACCATACTGTGATGCAGTTGGTAAGGATGCTCTCGATGGTGCAGCGGTAGAAGTTCACCAGGATCTGAGGAGACAGATGGACCTCCCTTATCTTCTCCCAGCAGCAGGGGGGGGGGGGGGGGGGGGGGGGGGGGGAGTTGTCCCTCCAGCTGGATTGCAGTTGTCACCTTCAGAGAAGGCAGCGCTGGAGGTCGTCGCCATTTCGGAATTATCAGTCACCGGGCTCGATGGAATGTGTCTGGAGAGATGGCAGATCTCAGCTCCAGCAGGCAGAAGGTCCTGGTGACCCGAGGCTACGCACCTACAACGGGCCTGGCTCTCGCACTTCTTAACCGGGGGACGGAAGCCACCGAGCCCGTCCACTGCTTGACCATGAATACCGGGAACCACCAGAGATGAGATCGAGGGAGTAAGCGACAGTGGCAGATGCTGGGGTAAAGGCCCGGTGGGAAGGAACCAGGAATCTTTCCAACCACGCCCTTAAGGCCAGCTACAGGAGGTGCCCCTGGGGCACATTCGACACATGCAAGCAGGAAAAGGGAAAATAACAGCGAGTGATCAACTCATTGCATCAGGCTTCTTGAGTGGTTTATTTAGTGCACTGTGAGATTGGTTTGTGTGTGAAAGTTATGTAAAAATCCAATTTGAGCTGTTTAGCACAAAGATTGTGACTTCAATGGAAATGGCAGCGAAAAGCACCGAAGAAATCCACTCTTTACAACATCATATACTGTATAATGGCAGCCGTCTGTCAAGAGCCAACACATGCTTTGGTCCAGTCATGGTGCCAGCGTCATGGAGCCATAGACTCTTACAGCATGGAAACAGGCCCTTCGGCCCAACTTGCCCGTGTAGATTAACATGCTCCATCTACATTAGTCCCACCTGCCCACACATGGCAACCCTCAAAACCTATCTTATCCATGTACCTGTCCAAATGTCTCTTAAATGTTATGATAGTACCTATCTCAACTGCCTCCTCCGTATATAGACACAAATAGCTGGAGTATCTCACGGCACGGTGGCGCAGCAGTAGAGTTGCTGCCTTACAGAGCATTCAATGCCAGAGATCCGGTTCGATCCCTACTACGGGTGCTGTCTGCACAGAGTTTGCACATTCTCCCTGTGACCGTGTGGCTTTTCTCCGAATCTTCAGTTTCCTACCACACTCCAAAGACATACAGATTCGTAAGTGTAAATTGTACCTAATATGTGTAGGAGTGTGTTAATGTGATGGGATCGTTGGTCGGTACGGACTTGGTAGGCCAAAGGGCCTGTTTCCGCGCTGTATCTCTAAACTAAACTAAACTCAGTGGGTCAGAAAGCATATCTGGAGAAAAAATATAGGTGACGTTTCAGATCAAGACCCTTCCAGTCTGAAGAAGGGTCTCGACCTGAAATGTCACCTATTTCTTTTTTCCAGAGATGCTTTCTGACCCCCTGCCTAGTTCCAGCTAATTGTGTCTACAGTTTAAACCAGCATCTGCAGTGCCTTCCTGCACATTCCTCCTCTGTATACCGTCGACCGTTCCATATACCCAACACCCTCTGTGTAAAAAACTATCAGGCTACCAACACAACAACAAATAGGCTCCAAACTATTTAGACTTGGGTGGATTATTTTTGACTTGCAGTAATATTGTTTATTTATTTATCTGTTTGTTTACTTAATATATTTGTTGCTTATGGGTTTTACATGGTACCAGGCTTACATGTCTGTTATGCTGCTGCAACTAAGAATTTTATTGTTCCGTTTCGGGACATGCAAAGCTCTCTCGGCTCTTGACTTTACTAACTGGCAGCACAACTCTTCTCAAATTATTCCTCGGACCCCCACTAGATGGAGGTATTGCACTATCGTGGATTCAGCAAGAGGATGAAGTTGCACTTGGGAGCAGTGGTTGAGACACCACTTAACACGATATGAGAACAATGGAATTATCAACTGTAAATACGAGAGAGATTAGTTATTAAGCACAGTTTGCTTTTATTAGTTTGTGAGAAAATTGAGCTTCAAAACTGATCCCAGATGCATTAAATAACAGCTCAACAATGGTATTTGATAATAATCCACAGCATGATAAACTCACACTGACACAGAAACTACTATTTAAGGCCTTTCACAGCCTCCAGAAATTCCAAAGTGCCTTGCAGACAGTGGATTAGTTTGAATTATGGCCACTCTTGCAGCAAATGTCTGAGCCAATGATGCACAACAAGATCTAAGCGGTAGAGTTGCTGCCTTACAGCACCAGAGACCCGGGTTCGATCCTGATTATGGGTGCTGTCTGTACAGAGTTTGTACTTTTTCCCTATGACTGTGTGAGTTTTCTCCGGGTGCTCTGGTTTCCTCCCACACTCCAGAGACGTACAGGTTTGTAAGTTAATCGGCTTCGGTAAAATTATAAAATGGTCCCTAGTGTTTAGGACAGTGTTAGTGTGTGGGGTAATTGCTGTTTGGCGTGGACTCGGTGGGCCGAAGGTCCTGTTTCCATGCTGTATCTTTAAAGCCTAAAGCATACAATCTATTTTTAAGGAACTGTTGGAAGAAAGTTGGTCAGGAAGCTATGGAAAATCATTTTCTTCTTTAAAACAACAGCCACAAATCTCGTTTTAAAAGACACAGCATGGAAACAGGCCATTCAGCCCACAGAGACCATCTCAGCCCTCGATTTACCAGTTCACACTAATTCTACGTTATCCCAATTTCACGTCCACTCCCATTCACACACTCATAATTTACAAAGGTCTTTAGGATGTGCAAAGAAACTGGAGCACCCGGAGGAAACTCATGTGGTCATAGGGAGAACATGCAAACTCCACACAGACAGCACCTGAGGTCAGGATCGATCACGGGTCTTGGGTGCTGTGAGGCAATGGCTCTACCAGCTGTGCCACTGTGATACCCCATTCACCTAAACAGTAGAGGTGGTTCAACACTGTCATGCGACCAGCAACCCTTGATTTGCAACCTTCTCTATAAGGTGTGCCAACCCAGAGTCTGCTTGAGTCTTGGTGCTGTCCCTTGATTCAATAACCTTCTGACTCACAGGTGAGGGAACACACTCTGAGCCCCAGTATCCAGGCAGGGGACGTGAGATTGGGTGCTGCACATGCGACCTTCAGCTTTTAGCCAAAGATGTGGGAAAATTGATTATGCCATTAAGCTGGAAAGAATGTAGAGAAGATTTATGATGGCGTTGCCAGAACTCGAGGACCTACTACAAGGAGAGGTTGGGCAGGCTGGGACCTTGTTCCTTGGAGCACAGGAGGCTGAGGGGTGATCTAATAGAGGCGCATAAGATCAGGAGATTAGGTAGTGTGAATGCACACAGTCTCTTATCTAGAGTAGGCGAATCAAGAACAAGAGGACAAGGGCTTGAGCTAAGGGGCAAAAGATTTAATATGAACCTGAGCGTCACAGCGGGGTGGTAATGTCAAAGATAAATTGCAAAGCTTCAAGAAGACAGCAGGTGATAGGGACAGGTGGAGTGCTTAAACACGTTTAAAGTCCTCTTCCTGTGTTACAATAATTCTCTGCTTTATGGAAGGTTGAAGCTGAGCATGCATAGCTGACATTCACTGCAGTCTACTTTAGTCAGATTCCGGTCCCTGTTGTCAAAGGACAAATGGCAACTGTAAAATAATAAATCAGGTCGAACGGTTTACATGGCATTTGTTTATCTGTAACGGGGTGGAATTGGGCTGTGTTTATTCTGCTGTGCCTTTCAGTGCTGCGCAATGTATATTTGCTATAAGACCAGTGGGAAGAAGGAACAGTTCTAAAGTGCCTTCTGCAATAATCAAAGCATCAAAGGAAAATTCTGTCTATAAGGAGTGGATGAATCTTTGTTTGTTGAGCGATCTTCTAGATTGCTCCCAGTATTTGGCGCTCTTAAATAAAGTCTTGATTGGCTTGCCCAATCTTTGTGTTCAGTTTTAAAGTTTTCTTTAACAGTAGGAAGCTCCTAGCTGTCCAAGTGGCGGTGGGCAGTGGAGGACAGGCCCACATGAGTGCTGGAGGTTGGACGGGATTGTGTGGGTGCCAAATGTCAGCCAAGGATGCACCATCAAGAACAAAAAGGGACCCAACATGGGGGGAGCCATAGAGAACAATGCCTTTGGGACGACATTGAATACATTTGTAACTTGGTCGGACCCTATACGTCAGTGGTTCTTAACCTCGGGGTCATGACCCCCATATCGTTTGGGGTTTTGCCGGGGGTCATGAAGGGGACACAAATAACATATCAATTTGTTGAGCCCATGTTTAGGAACCTAACAAAGATACATACCACATACAGTTTTTTGTTTGCGTATATGCGTACTGGTGCCAAAAAGGTTAAGAACCACTGCTACGTGGTGAATCTTTGCATACTTTCATAATATAATATGCAAAACAAAGAATTTCACTGTACTAAGGTACATGTGACAAAGTGTCATTGTCATTGTCGGGTATCTTTTTGCACACAGAGGGTGATAGGTATAAGGAACAAGCTGCCAGAGGAGATAGCTGAGGCAGCTACAATAAAAGCTTGTATTGAAAAGATATTGGGACGATAAGGTGGATAGGGAAAGGTTTAGTAGGAATGGGTGGCATGGTGACCTGGTTCGATCCCAACTGCGGATGCTGTCTGTACAGAGTTTGTCGGTTCTCCCCGTGACCACGTGGGTTTTCTCTGAGATCTTCGGTTCCCTCCCACACTCCAAAGACGTAAAAGTATATAGGTTAATTGGCTTGGTATAAGTGTGAATTGTTCCTAGTGTGTGTAGGTTAATGTGTGGGGGTCGCTGGTCGGTGCGGACTCGGTGAGCCAAAAGGCCTGTTTCTGCACTGTATCTATAAACTAAACTGAGAAATGGGCCAAAGGCAGGCAAATGGGACCAGCATTGATGGGGCATCTTGGTTAGCATTGACGAGTTGGGTGAAGGGCCTGTTTCCATGCTGTGTGGCTCTATGAGCTCTATGAGGCTAGAACCACATAATGCTTCTGATCGGAAAACATATTCCTTCATAGCTGGGGGGAATCGATCGGGGCAGTTTGTAGCTGAATTCAATGGTAAGTAAACCTCCTTTACAGAGTATTGGGAGTGAACAAATCTTCCAACATTACAACTGGAACAATTCCCTCTCCCCGTGTATAAAGCAGAACGCTGTAAGTAATTGGAATCTATTTCCTGGCATGTCCTGCCACTTGCTCCAAATGGTGAGTGAGTGGAGAGAACCACTGCAAGAATAAAATAGCCTTGGAACCAGTGAAACAGAGGTAGGAAAGATTTACCAGAGATTATCCATCACTCACCGCAGAATGCAAGGACAGGAAGTTGGTCGGCAATATTTTCTCCCCCCAAAATATCCTACACAGTTAATCAATCACTTTATCATCTTATAATATCGAAAAAATCTAATTAAATCATTGGTATGACAATTATGTGGACCAGGAAGCAAACACTTTAATAAATGTTTACAGCGTGCAATTTAATCTTTAATGCGAAACCACGATAATTTAATTTTCATCCAACCGTAACTCACTGGCTGGTAATCATTGCTTCCCATCAGCCTGGCTCTGCTCACATTGAGCTTTATATAAAGGAGCTCCAAGAAAAGAAGGACTCACATTTTTTAAAAGGAATTTCAAAAACTGAGGATCTCCCACAGTCAACAAAGTATGTTTTAAAGTGTGGTCATTGCACACAGGAAGCTCGTATATACAGCAATTAGGTCTTGAATCTATATACTGCAATTGGGTGTTGAATTTATATATAGCAATGGGGTGTTGAATCTATATATAGCAATGGGGTGATGAATCTATATACAGCAATTGGGTGTTGAATCTATATATAGCAATGGATAGTCATGCTCTATTGCCACAGCATTTTATACTTTATCCAATTTAGTCTCGAGAGCTTCAGTTGTCCTTGCACCCTATTGAGATTTCTAGATTAACGCCGTGTCAACGTGTCCAAATGTTTCTTGATTCCATTCCTTGCCACAATAGTTTCTTGAATCCTGCCTGTCGAATGTTTCTAGCATTGAAAACATCTCAATTCCAGGAAGAAGAGAAGGCTCCAGATCTTTCTTTAGGAGAAGGCCTCCTCTGTGACTGAACGGTTCTGAGGAAGGGTTTCCTTCTATCTGTCCTATCTATGCCTCTCAAGATTTTGTACACCAACCGCTATTAGATCCTTCCCTCAGCCTTTCCTCTACTCCAGAAAAACTAAACCAACCTCCCCTCTTAACAGAGACTTTCCATCCCAGGTAATATGCTGGTGAATCATCTCTGCACCTCACATCCTTCCTATAATATGGTGACCACAACTGCACACAGTTCTCCAACTGTTTCCTAATCAGTGTTTTATAAAGTTGTACCATTATCTCTGTGCTCTTATAGTTAAGGCAAGAATCCCATGTGCGTTGTTTATTAACCTATCTACCACCTTCAAAGATCCTTAGTCTTGCACTCAATCCTACCATTCATTTTGCCAATTGAATATTTTCCTTTTATCCTTTCTCTCTCTGTCCTTCATTTAATCTCCTATTCAGGTCTATATTTTTCATTCAGTTCTAAGCTTTCAACTTTAGTTTAGATACATAGCCTTTATTGTCATTCAGACCGAAGTCTGAACAAAATTTCAGCAGTCATACATATAATACAATAAAAACAACAAAAACAACAATAAACACACATTAAGATCCACCACAGTGAGTCCACCCAACATCTCCTCACTGTGATGGAGGCAAAAGTCTTAGGTCTGCAGTCTCTTCCCTCCTCTTCTCCCTCTGCGCTGAGGCGATACCCCGCTGGGCGATGTTAAAACAGTCCCACGGCTCAATCACCGCGGCCCGGGGTGGTCGAAGCTGCCGCCCACCAGTCCTGCTGACGCAGTCGCTGGTTCGCGGCCGAACCCCGGACTCAGGTCACCGCCGCCAGAACACCGTCCCAGCCACCGGACCACCGTTCCAGCCCCGAGCCGGATCGCCCTCACGTGAGTACTGTTACCGTCTCAGCCTCGCGCCAGGCCGCCCCGACACGGGCACCGCTCCTCCCTCGGGCTGGGCCGCCCTGACATGGGCGCCACTCCCCCCTCGGGCCGGGCCGCCCCGACATGGGCGCCACTCCTCTCTCAGGCCGGGCCGCCCCGACATGGGCGCCACTCCTCCCTCGGGCTGGGCCGCCCCGACACGGGCACCGCTCCTCCCTCGGGCTGGGAGCGCCGTACCTCCCCGAGCTCGGCCACTCCAACGGGAGCACCGTTCCTCCCTTGTGCTCGCCGCCCTCACGGGAGCGTCACAGCCCCTCACGGAAGCCCTGTTCCAGCCCCGAGCCGGACCGCCCTCACGGGAGTGAGCTCAGGGCGAGTCTTGACGGGCTCTGCCTCCTGAGCCTCGAGGTCGCCAGCTCCATTAGGCCTCAACGCAGACGGAGGCAGAGAAGGGGAATACGACCGATAAGTCGCATTTCCCCCGCAGGGAGAGTCTGCAAACCCCGTTACAACCCCCCCCTCCCCCAAAACACAAACTAAGAACCAAAAACTAGACTAACCAAAACAAAATAAACAACACAAAAAACACAAACAAACGGGACTGCCGCTGCTGCCAGTGCAGCGCCGCCACTCCGAACTAGATTGCTTGTGAGGGGCATGTTTCGATGCCTTGTGGGATTCATATAAATATCATCCATAGGCATTCACGTGTGCTGTGTTACATGGTTGCTGACATTGTCTGATCAAATTCAGATTCTGGAGGTGTTCATTCATTCTGTCATTAATTGAAGGCTGGCGTAATTTGCTAACAGCAGATGTTGGGCTAATTGAGCCTTTTTACCCCATCTAACTTTCTCAAATAACATGGAGCCGTGCAGAATGTTCAAACCCAGTGGAGCAGCCACAAAGCTAAGAAAACTTTGTAAGAAAGTTACAGCTATTATATCCGCTGTTTCCAGGTATGGACTCCTGTACATCGGTGAGACCAAGCGCAGGCTCAGTAATCGTTTCACTGAACACCTCCACTCAGTCTGCCTAAACCTACCTGATCTCCTGGTTGCTAAACACTTTAACTCACCCTCCCATTCCCACACTGACCTTTTTGTCCTGGGCCTCCTCCATTGTCAGAGTGAGGCCCAGCGCAAATTAGAGGAACAGAACCTCATATTTTGCTTGGGCAGCTTACACCTCAGTGGTATGAACATTGACTTCTCTAACTTCAAGTAGCCCTTGCTTTCCCTCTCTCTCCATCCCCTGCCCCTTCCCAGTTCTCCGACCAGTCTTACTGTCTCCGACTACATTTTATCTCTGTCCCGCCCACTCCCCAGACATCAGAAGTGTCTCAACCCTGAAACGTCACCCATTCCTTCTCTCCAGAGATGCTGCTTGTACCGCTGAGTTACTGCAGCATTTTGTGTCTATCTTCAATTTGAACCAGCATCTGCAGTTCTTTCCTACACATTTAGAGCTAGGATATCTGAAATGCTTCAACAAGTTACCTCAAAACCCTAGGAATGAAATTATTTGGTGCCAAAGTTTGGTGCACCTTTTCTACATTGCTGTTATTTTTCTGACATTTATTTTGGCGAGTCTCTGATTCAATATTAGTTTCCTCAGGATTCTAAATATTCACTTCACTACAAATATGAATGTAGATTCATTGTTCAATGTATGTTAATTTATAGTTTCACTGTTAGCATCTTGAACATTGATTTTATTGCCTTTCTTTCCCTAACCAAGGAAGGAAGAAAGAAGGTGAACTTCCACTTCACGTGGTGTCCTTGTGAATTTAATCTATTTATTCTCACTCCCTGCTTTTATGCAGCTCTGCAATTATTCTCCCTTTAATTATTTACTAAGTTATAATATAATTGCAAAAAAAAGAGTTAGTGTCGACTTTAACATTCCTTGCAGGTTCCTTACTTATTTCTTGTCTTAATAGTTCTTTGCCATTTATTGCTGCTCTTTGTATCTCCCCCAGATACTGACATCCGTAAAACAATTTGCTCAATTATTTGACTAGTTTTATGTTGCCTCTTGACTTGAAGGTCATCCATGGATTTATTTTGTCAAGCAGAGCTCTTAACCTTTTGGCAAAAAACTGATCCTGCTTCTTATTTAAAGATGGAGGTCTTCCTATTTTGCTATGAGTCTCACTGCATCAAAATTATCTTTAGACTTTAGACTTCAGAGATACATTGGGGTAACAGGCTATGGCCCACTGAGTGCCGTACACCAGCACTGTCCGTCACACAAGGGACAATGTACAATTTTACAGAAGCCAATTACTTATGATCTAATAACCTTATGACCAGAAACGTCACCCAGTCTTTCTATACAGAGATGCTGCCTGTCCCGTTGAGTTACTCCAGCATTTTGTGTCTAACTTTGGTGCAAACCAGCATCTGTAGTTTCTTCCTACACACTGAAAATGTACAAGTTATATGCTACAATTTAAGCCCTTAAAATCTGAATCATTCTAATAAAACTTTATTACACTTCTCCAACTTTCATATACCCTTGCTGGGTGACGTGCCCTGAACTGAGCAGCATAGTGCAGATGGGGATTTGTTTTAAGTGCGGTATAACACTTCTTTATTTATCCTGAGTTAATGGCCATCACTTCATTTGCGTGCTTGATCGCTTTTTGTATCCATCCACCATCATTTCTTGACCTTCCAGATGTTCTTTGATAGCATCAGCGTAATGTTTACTGTTTGCCTTTGCACCAGTGATGTTGATGCCAGCCCTTTAAAAGAGAGTTTATTGTGAAAGCAATTGCAGTGTTAAACTTTTATTTAAACCTCATGCTAATGAGGACAGGGACAGGGAGAGGGAGATATTAGATCTGAATGTGTGGCTGAGGAGCTGGTGCAGGGAGCAAGGATTTAGATTTATAGACGACTGGGATCTCTTCTGGGGTAGGGGTGACCTGTACAAAAGGTGCGGGTTACACCTTAACTGGAGGGGGAACTAACATTCTGGCAGGCAGGTTTGCTAGGCTTACACGTGTAGGTTTTAACTAAATAGTGGGGGGGGAGGGATTGACAAATTGGGAGTATAATGATGTAGTTGAAGGGGAAGTGAGTACAGGAAAAGTTACAAAAGACTCAAATTAATGGGAAGGAAAGTTCGAGAAGGGATAAGAGAGTAAGGTCAGGGCCAATTGCAAGCGGTGCGAGATGGGTGGTGAATACCGAGGTCAAAGTGTTGTATATAAATACGCGAAGTATAAGAAATAAAGTGGACGAGCTTGAGGCTCAGTTAGAAATTGGCAAGTATGATGTTGTGGGAATTACAGAGACATGGCTGCAAGAGGGCCAGGGCTGGGAACTGAATATTCATGGGCATACGTCCTATCGAAAAGACGGACAGGTGGGCAGAGGGGGAGGGGTAGCTCCGTTGGTGAGGAATTAAATTAAGTCCCTTGCAAGGGATAACATTGAAACAGGAGATGTGGAGTCAGTATGGTAGAACTAAGGATTTGTAAGGGTAAAAAGACCCTAATGGGACTTATCTACAGGCCCCCGAACAGTAGGCTGGATATAGGGTGCAAAGTGAATCAGGAGTTAAAATTGGCATGTAGTAAAGGTAATGCTACGGTTGTTTTGGGAGATTTCAACATGCAGGTAGGCTGGAAAAATCAGGTTGGTACTGGACCCTAAGAAAGGGAGTTTGTGGAGTGCCTCCGTGATGGATTCTTAGAGCAGCTTGTACTGGAGCCTACTAGGGAGAAGGCATTTCTAGATTTAGTGTTATGTAATGAACCGGATTTGGTAAAGGAACTGAGGTTAAGGAGCCATTAGGAATGTAGTGATCTTAATATGGTCAAGTTTAATGTACATTTGGAGAGGGAGAAGGATAAATCGGAGGTATCAGTGTTAAAGTTGAATAAAGGGGACTATGGAGCCATGAGGGAGGAGCTGGCCAAAGTTGACTGGAAAGATACCCTAGCAGGGATGACAGTGGAACAACAATGGCAGGTATTTCTGGGAATAATACAGAAGGTGCAGGATCAGTTCATTCCAAAAAGGAAAAAAGATTCCAAGGGGAGTAAGGGGCGACCGTGGCTGACAAGGGACGTCAGGGACAGTATAAAAATAAAAGAGAATAAGTACAATGCAGCAAAGATGAGTGGGAAGCCAGTGGAGTGGGTAATGTTTAAAGAGCAACAGAAGATAACTAAAAAGGCAATATGGGGAGAAAAGTATGAAGGTAAGCTAGCCAAGAATATAAAGGAGGATAGTAAAAGCTTCTTTAGGTATGTGAAGAGGAAAAAATCAGTTATGACCTGTTAGAACCTTGAAGACTGAAAAGGGTGACTTTATTATGGGGAAATGGCAGAGGAATTGAACGGGTACTTTGGATCCGTTTTCACTCAGGAGGACAAACAATCTTCTTGCTGTACTAGTGGCCAGATGATCTAGGGTGACGGAGGAACTGAAGGAAATCCACATTAGGCAGGAAATGGTGTTGGGTAGACTGATGGGACTGAAGGCTGATAAATCCCCAGGACCTGATGGCCTGCATCCCAGGGTACTTCAGGAAGTGGCTCTAGAAATCGTGGACGCATTGGTGATAATTTTCCAATGTTCTATAGATTCAGGATCAGTTCCTGTGGATTGGAAGGTAGCTAATGTTATCCTATTTTTTCAGAGAGAAAACAGGGAATCATTGACAAGTTAGCCTGACGTCGGTAGTGGGGAAGATTCTGGAGTCATTATAAAAGATGAGATAGCCGAACATTTGGATAGCAGCAACAGGATCGGTTTGAGTCAGCATGGATTTACGAAGGGGAAATCATGCTTGACTAATCTTCTGGAATTTTTTGAGGATGCAACTAGGTAAATGGACAAGGGACACCCAGTGGATGTAGTGTACCTGTACTTTCAGAATGCATTTGATAAGGTCCCACATAGGAGATTAGTCTGCAAAATTAGGGCACATGGTATAGGGGGTCGAGTGCTGACATGGATAGAAAATTGGTTGGCAGACAGGAAACAAAGAGTAGGGATTAATGGGTCCCTTTCAGAATGGCAGGCAGTGACTAGTGGGGTGCTGCAAGGCTCGATGCAGGGACCGCAGCTATTTACAATATACATCAATGATTTAGATGAAGGGATTCAAAGTAACATTAGCAACTTTGCAGATGACACAAAGCTTGGTGGCAGTGTGAACTGTGAAGAAGATGCTACGAGAATGCAGGGTGACTTGGACAGGTTGGGTGAGTGGGCAGATGCATGGCAGATGCAGTTTAATGTGGATAAATGTGACGTCATCCACTTTGGTAGCAGAAATAGGATGGCAGACTACTATCTAAATGGTGTCAAGTTGGGAAAAGGGGAAGTACAAAGGCATTTTGTGCCTGGCTTGATGCATGCCGATTGCAAACATTTCAGCTTAAGATGAAAAATAGACAATAGACGATAGGTGCAGGCCATTCGGCCCTTCGAATTAATCAGTCAATGAAAGTAAGCATGCAGGTACAGCAGGCAGTGAAGAAAGCGAATGGCATGTTGGCCTTTATAACTTGAGGAGTTGAGTATAGGAGCAAAGAGGTCCTTCTGCAGTTATATAGGGCCCAAGTGAGACCATACCTGGAGTATTGTGTGCAGTTTTTGTCCCCTAATTTGAGGAAGGACATTCTTGCTATTGAGATAGGTTCACAAGATTAATTCCCGGGATGACTAAGAGAAGGGAGTGGCTGGGCTTGTATACTCTGGAGTTTAGAAGGATGAGAGGATATCTTATTGAAACATATAAGATTATTAAGGGATTGGACACACTAGAGGCAGGAAACGTTCCCGATGTTGGGGGAATCCAGAACCAGGGGTCACAGTTTAAGAATAAGGGGTAGACCATTCAGAACAGAGATGAGGAAAAACCTTTTCACACAAAGAGTTGTGAATCTATAGAATTCTCTGCCAAGTGAGGCCAATGCTCTGTATACTTTCAAGTAAGAGTTTGATAGAACTCTTAAAGATACTAGAGTCAGGGGATATGGTGAGAAGGCAGGAACGGGGTACTGAATGTGGATGATCAGCCATGATCGCATTGAATGGCGGTGCTGGCTCGAAGGGCCGAATGACCTACTCCTGCATCTATTGTCTATTGTCTATTTTTCATCTTAAGCTGAAATGTTTGCAACCGGCATGCATCAAGGCAGGCACAAAATGCTGGAGTAACTCAGCGGGTCAGGCAGCATCTCTGGAGAGAAGGAATAGGTGATTCTTCGGACTCTGGACCCTTCTTCGGAGTCAGGCTTTAGGCTCTTAAGAAGAGTTCTGACCCAAAAACCTATTCCTTTTCTCCAGAGATGCTGCCTGACTCGCTGAGTTACTCCAGCACTTTGTCTAATTTTGGTATTGACCAGCATCTGCAGTTCCTTCCTTCACGTGCATCAAGTCAGGCAACCAAATGTTACATTGGTTTCGGAAGCTTGGAAGCACAATTGAAATCTCGGGAATGATTGGGAACATTCTACCAATCTATCAACAGCTTATATGCTGTAGCTGAAATATTTCAATTTAAGCCTTCAATTGAAAATAGCTTGGAAATGTTACAGATATGATTCACCACCTAAGGATTGCATTAGAGGGAGATGCCCTGGTACTTCTTCCCTAGGCAAACCTGCAGCATAAAAGGTTATATTTTCACACAACAGGTGGTGGGTGTATGGTATGAGATGCTAGCGGAGGTAGTTGAGGCTGGGACAATTGCAATGTTTAAGAATCAATTAGACAGGTACATGGATAGGACAGCTTTGTAGGTATCTGGTCCAAACGCACATAGGTGGGACCAATGTAGTCAGGACAAGTTAGTTGGTGTGGGCAGGTTGGGCCGAAGGGCCTGTTTCCATGCTGTATGTATGACTCTTTGGCACTGGGTACCAGTCCACCCAATATGCCAATGCCAGTGATTGAAGCAGCTTTTCGATTACATCCCCTCCCTGATCATTCCCCTTAAATGCTTCTCTTCTGAAGCATATTTCCAATTTCCTTTTGAAAGTTACAATTGACGGCTCTTCAACAACCTTTGAAATAGTAGCATTCTGGAATACACCAATTCAGCGGTTAAAAAGATACCCCTCAAGGACCCCTTTGGGGAAGCGGACCTTGTTTTTCACACAGATTGTGGTGCTCACCTGGAACAAGCTGCCAGAGGAGGTGGTGAAGGTCAGATCAGATGCAGGTCATATACACTAGGGTCCAAATGAAATTCTTTTACAGATGGAGGTCACAGAGTAAATAGTATCCAGTAATGATAGATATACTAACCAATACAACAATGAATGCAAAGTGGCAGAGTGGTGTAAAGACTGTAATGCATCTGAAGTAGTGCAAAAAATGTTAAAGTACAATAATGAAAGTATCTATAAGTTAGTGTTAAGAGTAAAAGTACATCACAGCATGTTAACAAAGTGGGTGTGAAAGAGGCGATTGATTCAAGAGTCTGGGTAGCAGTGGGGAAGAAGCTGTTTTTACGAGTAGCAGCAACAAAGAACTGCAGATGCTGGTTTATACTGAAGATAGACACAAAGTGCTGGAGCAACTCAGCGGGTCACACAGCGTCTCCGGACAAAAGGATGAAAGACCCCTCACACCCCAACCATGGACTGTTTGCCCTCCTCCAATCAGGCAGGCGGGACAGAAGCCTCAGGTCACATACTAGCAGGATGAGGAACAGCTTCTACAACAATACAATCACACTGCTGAACTCGGAGTCCCGCCGATAGATTTCTCCGGTCCCTCCGTCCCCATTGTTTAATTATTCTGTATTTTTTTATTATTCTGTATCTTCTCTCTTTCTATTTTTTTAAATTTCTTTATGCACAACTACTACGGACTGATGCAAAATTGCATTTCGTTGTACTCATACTTGTATTTGTGCGATGACATTAAAGTTGAATTGAATTGAACATGAAGTGTCTCAAAAGTTCAAAGTGAAGTGTCTCTTCACAAAGCCACAGACAGTACTCTACAGGAGAATCTGTCTCTGCAAAATATTCCTTCATCAACCTTGATCTCATGCCAACTCACCTGCTTAACATTATTGTAGACATTCACACTGAGGGCCATATTGGTCATGCACTGACTTAATGAACAGATCTATTTCAGCTTTCTACTGGATATTAGTTTAGTTTAATTTAGTTTAGTTTAGTTTATTGTCACCTTTACTGAGGTACAACAAAAACCTTTTGTTGCATGTTGACGAGATAGCGGAAAGACACACATGAATACGGGCAAGCCATTCACAGTGTACAGATACATGATGAGGGAATAACATTTAGTGCAAAATAAAGCCAGTAAAGTCTGATCAAAGAGAATCCGAGGGTCTCCGGTGAGGTAGATGATAGTTCAGAATTGCTCTCTAGTGCGGTAGGATGGTTCAGTTGCCCGATAACAGCTGGGAAGAAACTGCCCCTTGAATCTGGAGGTGTGCATTTTCACACATCTATACCTCTTGCCCTGTGGGAGAGGGGAGAAGAGGGAATGTCCCCTTACATCACCTTGAATTCTCCTTCCTTTTGTATCGCTGCATTTAGCTTTCCGACTGTCCTCTTGGCTATCTTTCTGTATTCCTCTCACAGGGCCGGCAAATTCAGTTTGAATCCCCAATAATGCTCAGAGCTATTTTGTAGAATGTATAGCTGTTCTGCTGGAAAGTTTAATAAATGCACTTTTTAGACATCATTTAATACCAGGAGCTTGTGGGATCTGAGTGCCAGAAGACATCATTTCCAACATCAATCAGTGCTGTCCCAACGGATCAGCCTCATTGCTTTGAGTATATTGTGTGCTTGCTGTGCAGATACAAAACGATCTTTGCAGCTAATGTCATGGGAGTGACCTGGCATGTCTTTTGTGCCAAACCTAATTGAGATAGCAACGGACCATTAACTAACAACCCCACATCAGGTAGCCCAGGCTTCTTCTGATCTCAAAGCTGTTGGATAAATCGCAATGATCACAATGCCTGGTTAATAATTCCCAATCCATAGTGTGAGATGCATAGTGCAACCTGCAGAAGTACTTTCCTTCCCCCAACTGCATGTTGCACTGTTATAGGTAGTTTCAGCAACTCAATGTCATCTAGGTTCATTTCTGTTGGAGTTCAGTGGCTAGTACTTACACCTCTGATGGCCCTAGGTTTAAGTTTTACTATAGAAACCTAGGAGTCACAATCTAGATTAACTGTGCCGTGCAGCAGAAAGGGACTGCTTTCCATAAGTATCTCATATCGTAGACTCACAGCACAGAATGCAACTCCTTTGTGTCCAACAAAAGGACATAAAGTGCTGGAGTAATTCAGCAGGTCACGCAGCATCTCTGGAGAACATGTATAGGTGACGTATCAGATCTAGGTCCTTCGGACTTCCTGTCTGAAGAAGGGTCCTGATTTGACGTCACCTATTCGTGTTTTACAGATATGCTCTCTGTCCTTCTGAGTTACTCCAGAACTTTGTATCGTTTTGTGTAAACCAGCATCCACAAAGCTCTTTGTTTCCCCATTTTCCCCCTTTTGTCCCATCTCATCAATGCTGACCGTGATGCTTATCTGTGCTACTCCCATGTGGCTGCATTCGACCCATGTCTCCCTATGCCTTTCCTATCCTAGTACCTGTTCAAATGCCCTCTGAATGTTGTATCTGCACCTGCTTCAACCATCCCCTAAATCCAGATAATTCACTATTCACTAGTCTTAGGATGTCCGTATTAAGGTGTTTGAAACCTGGGGAACACCTGCAATGTAATCCCTCTCCCACTTTTCTCTGGATGCTTTGAAAATGTGTGAATACAACCGGTTTGGGGCATGGTTTATCTTTTTGAGATTGATTAGTTTATTGATACACCCCTGCCCTCACTTTAAAAGTATCTCTATCATCCAAGGTTGTGTCTATTTATTTTATCTCCCTGGTAAATATTGAAGTGTAGCATAAATGCAATATTTTTGCCATCTCTCTATTATTACAGGAGCTTATTTCATTAATTGTTTCTTTCTTTCTTTAATTCTCTTACAAATATTCACGTTTTATACCAATACGTGGAAATAAATTACTATTTTGTTTAGTGTTCCTTAAGAGTTTAATTTCACAATTCTTCATCAACTTCTTAATTGTTTTGTTTTATTGACTTATCTCCCAATACTTTAGTATTTTCTCTTTTCACAATCTGCCCTGCCATCTAGTTATTTAATGTATACCTCTTTCCTTTTCTGCAATGTATTTCTTTCCATGGAATATGTTTTTCCTGTATGAAATTACTCATTTTATCTCACCACGTTTTATTTACACCATTCAAAACCAACTTTCCCTCAATTGTCAACATGGATTTTATTATGCTTAGTTTAGTTTAGAGATACTGCATGGAAACAGGCCCTTTTGGCCCACTGGGTCTGTGCCGACCAGCGATCCCCACACTATCCTACACCCACAAGGCACAATTTTGCACATTTACCAAGCCAATTAACCTACAAACCTGTACGTCTTTGGAATGTGGGAGGAAACCGAAAGATCTTGGAGAAAACCCACAAAGGTCACGGGGAGAACGTACAAACTCCGTACAGACAGCACCTGTAGTCAGGATTGAACCCAGGTCTCTGGCACTGCATTCGCTGTAAGGCAGCAACTCTACCGTTGCGCCTCCGTGCTGCCGTAAGTATGCTTTTGCCTTCTATTATTATATTCAACTGTTATTTACGATTGAATGATAATATCATTATTATAACAAGTAATATTACAATAGGATAATATATGTACTATTGGTGAGATTATCACGTGCTTTAACACTTCTTATATCCTCTGGCATGTCCCCAGTGACTAGATCCACTAATTAATCCACCTTTGTTGAATGCTTAATTATTGTCATGTGCATCGAGATTGACTTATCGAGTGAAAAGCTTTTGTTTGCATGCTATCTCACCAAATCAGATAATTCTATACATTATAGAACTGTGTGCTCAAGCCAAACTCAAGTACCAATATGTAGAGTGAAGGAAAAGATACAAAATACAGATCAGAGTTCTCAACATTATACTGCAATAGATGCAAAATGCTGGATTAACTCAGCGGTACAGACAGCATCTCTGGAGAGAATGAACGGGAGATGTTTTGTGTCAATTGCAGTTTCATACCACTTCAAGCAGGGTGCAAGGGCCACCAAATTCAGGTGTAGTTTCTTACCACCAAGCAGGTCACAAGGCCACCAAATTCAAGTGCAGTTTCCGACCACTTCAAGCAGGGGCAAGGCCACCAAATTCAAGTGCAGTTTCATACCATTTAAAGCAGGGTGCAAGACCACCAAATTCAAATACATTTTCCTACCATTTCAAGCAGGGTGCAAGGGTGCAGTTTCCTACCACTTCAAGCAGGGTGCCACCAAACTCAAGTGCAGTTTCCTACCACTTCAAGCAGGGTGCAAGGTCACCAAATTCAAGTGCAGTTTCCTGCCACTTCAAGCAGGGTGCAAGGCCACCAAATTCAAGTGCAGTTTCATACCAATTCATGCAGGGTGCAAGGCCACCAAATTCAAGTGCAGTTTCATGCCATTTCAAGCAGGGTGCAAGGCCACCAAATTCAAGTGAGGTTTCATACAAATTTATGCAGGGTGCAAGGCCACCACATTCAAATGCAGTTTCCTACCATTTCAAGCAGGGTGAAACCACCATAAAATCACACAAAACACCACATAAACACCACACTCACAGTTCAGTAGACATTCAGTGTGTTCAGTTGATTCACAACTCAGACAGTCATGACCATGACCTCTCCCTCCCTCCCCTCTCCCTCTCCCTCCTCCTCTCCCTCTCCCTCCCTCCCTCCCCCTCCCCCTCCCCCTCCCCCCCCCCCCCCCCCTCCCCCTCCCCCTCCCCCTCCCCCCCCTCCCCCTCCCCCTCTCCCTCTCCCTCTCCCTCTCCCTCTCCCTCTCCTCTCCCTCTCCCTCTCCCTCCCCCATCTTGCAGGACTGAGCCACACCCACACTTCCAGGTTTTATAATCCCTCCCCCTCACCAGAAGGGGCATGGCCTTCATGGCATGATTGACAGGAAAGATATTCTCTATATTTTTTTAAACATGAATAACACTTTTATTTTTCATTGATGGGAAGAATCCTCTGCACCTGATGAGTGGAGGGGGACTAAGCAAGATGGCCAAAAATCACAGCCGTAAGTGGTAATGTTTTATCTAAAATCGATATACAGTGCAAACAGGAAGTTGTCAAGTTTTGACTTTTAACCATTTGCAGTGCAGCATTTCAAAGCAACCACCACCAACAACCATTTGCAGTGCAGCATTTCAAAGCAACCACCCCCAACAACCATTTGCAGTGCGCCATTTCAAAGCAACCACCACCAGCAACCGTTTGCAGTGCAGCATTTCAACGCAACCACATTTTCATTTTCAAACCACATTAAGGGCGCTCACAGTTGAGCAGACATGTGTTCAGTGTTATTCACAGCTTAGAGAGACGTGACCCTCTTGCTCCCTCCATCTTGCAGTGACTGACTGCGGCACAACACTTCCGGGTTTTATAGTCCCTCCCCCCTCCCACCAGCAGGGGCAGCAGAGAGAATCTCAACATTTTTTAAAGATTAATAACTCTTTTATTTTTTAATCGATGGGAAAAACCCTCTTGCCCTGCGCAGCCGAGGGGGATTCTGAGTAAGATGGCTAAAATTCACATCTGTATGTGGCAGCGTTTTTTCTAAAATCATGAAACAGAAAAACAGGAAGTGGTCAAGATCAGAATTTTAGCAATATAGATGAGAGGCATAGTCAGAATCATTTTTCCCAGGATAGAAACGTCAAAGACTAGAGGGTGTAGCTTTCAGATGAGGGGGGCACCATTTAAAGGAGATATTTTAGTTTAGTTTAGAGATACTGCGTGAAAACAAGACCTTCGGCCCACTGAATCCGGACCGACCAGCGATCCCTGCACATTAACACTATCCTGCACACACTAGGGGCAATTTTAAACATACACCTAGCCAATGAACCTACATACATGTACATTTTTGGAGTGTGGGAGGAAAGCGGAGATCTCAGAGAAAACCCATGCGGTCACGGGGAGAACGTACAAACTCCATGCTGACAGCACCTGTAGTCAGGATTGAACCGGGTCTCTGGCACTGCAAGTGCTGTACGGCAGCAAATCTACCGCTGCCCCACCATGGCCGCCCCACGATATGGGGGCATGTTTTTTACATTGTGATGGGTGCCTGGAATGCGCTACCAGGGGTGGTGGTGGAGGCAGATATGATAGTGGTGTTTACGAAGCTTTTAGATAGGCACATTGATGTTCAGGGAATGGAGGGATATGGATTACGTCAGGCAAAGAGAATAGTTTAACTTGGCATCATGTTCAGGTCGGACATTATGGGCCAAAGGGCCTGTTCCTGCACAGCACTGTTTTTTATGATCCTGAAATATTGACTGGTTCTTATTCTGCATAATCTGACCTGCTGAATGTTTCCGATATTTTCCATTTTTGTTCCAAAGTTCAATTGGCCTATTTGCTTTGCTGCAGGAATATCTTGAGTGGACTTGAGACCTTAACAAGATCAGAACCTCAGCCAATGGAACTGTGCAGTAAAAGGCTTCTTAATATTTTATGGCTGGCCTTTACAAGAAGGTACTAAGCTGTGTTGTACGGCACATTCATTTTTTCAATTAATTAGGAGTTTATTCTTACATTATTAAAAGAGTTCTAATCGAATTACTTCACAATCTGGGAGACCTTTTTGTCTCTTCTCCCCCTCGTTAAATATTTATTAAAGGAATAAATGCTGAGTGCACTGGAACTTTCACAGGGCAGCAAATGTAGTGCTTCCATCGCACTGTAGCAGGTGCTGTTGCTCTCTCTTGCCACTTGTATGTCAGGGAGCAGCTTGGTCTCTGTGGGGTAGAGGGAAATGTTCTTAGTTGCAGAATAGTAGGGGAGGAGGGGACTCAAGAACCAGAGGACATAGGTTTGAGGTGAATGGGCAATGATTTAATAGAAACGTGAGTGGCAACTTTTCCACACAAAGGGCAGTGTGCGCATAGAATGGGCTGCCAGAACAAGTAGTTAAGGCAGGGACTATCGCAATGTTTAAAAAGATATTTGGACAGGTTTGGGGGAGGAGGGGAGGGGGAGAGAGGGAGAGAGAGGGCAGAGTGAGCGAGAGAGAGAGAGAGACAGAGGGAGAGATAGGAGAGAGAGGAGAGAGAGAGAAACAGAGAGAGAGAGAGAGAGAGAGAGAGAGAGAGAGAGAGAGAGAGAGGGAGGGGAGAGAGAGAGAGGGGGGAGAGAGGGGGGGAGAGAGGGGGAAGAGGGGGGAGAGGGGTAGGGGAGGGGGGGAGAGGGAAGGGGAAGGGGAGGGGGAGGGGCAGTGGGGGGAGGGGGAGGGGGGGAGGGGGGGAGAGGAGGGGGGGAGAGGAAGGGGGGAGGACGGGCAGAGGGGGGGAGGGAGGAGGGCGGAGCGGAGAAGGCAGTGTGGGCAGAAGGGTGAGAGGAGGGGGGAGGGTAGTGTGGGGGAAGAGGTGGAGAGGAGAGGGGGAGAGGGGGGAGTGGGGGAGGAAGGGGAGAGGAGGGGGAGGGGTGAGGAGGGGAGGGGAGGGGGGAGAGAGGGAGAGGGTGGGCGGCGTGGACAAGGCCGACTGCAAACGGGCGGCGGGCCTCGGCACCTCTCAGGACCTCTCGGGATCTCTCAGGACCTCGCGGGACCTTGCATGACCTCGCGGGACCTCTGAAGGCCTCGGAAATCCAACCAAATTACTGCGTAACTCACAGTTTTGGCGCGTTGAAAACACTGCGCAGCTGGCTGTGAGGAGCAGAGGCATTGTGACGTCATCCCGCTTGCTTCAGCTCGTTAACTTCAAGAAAGATCTCTGATTGGTGAACAAGTTTAGTAAAAAACTTGGGAAATAATGAATCAAATTTTCAGATGAGGGGATTTTTGAAATCAAGAGGTAAATCTCTACCGGAATATTTAAATATTTCACCGTTACCGCATCGGGTCTTCGAGGAGATGTGATTCAAAGAAAAGTTCAAGCAAGCAAACCCATAAAGGGGCTATCCCTCTGCGACGACCTAATCCGCGAGTTCAGACGACTGTCTTCGACCTTCAAGCTCGAGGGCACTCGCCTGGAAAACCTCGAGCTGGATCGACCGTGAGCGTTGAAACCGCGAGCTGGATCGACCGACTGCACACACACCAACACAAGGCAAAGGCGGGGGCCAGGGAAAGCGGGGGAGCGCTGTCTGAAATTCAGACCGGCGATGAAGAGGAAGGTAAAAGATGGCTGGCACAGTTACGGTAAGTCCTTTAGAGAGCACGGAGGGGGGAGGGAAGGGGAGAGAGATGGGGTGAGAAGGGGAGAGAGGGGGAGAGAGGGGGGTAAAGGAGCGAGAAGGGGAGAGAAGGGCCGAGAATGGGGGGAGAAGGAGTGGAGACATTTTTAAGAAGTATAATAAAGTTTAGCGGGCATTTAACTTACCGGTCGGTTTTCCTTGGTCCTGAAAACCACAATGAGCCAATCAAAATGCCCGGTTAGCGAAGGAGATTGCCTATGGCTACCCTCGACTGCCTATAACTAAATAGCGACCTCACTCCACTGCACTATGAGTTCAAAAGAACCTTGCCGACCAATTTTACTCGCAGAAAAATTTTCAACATGCTGAAAACTTTTCCGCGACCTAGCTGAGGCCGCGAGTATGCGGGAACTTCCCTCAAGCATGAAGGAGAGTTTCAGTGACCTCATAGGACCTCCTAGGACCACGTGTCGACCATGCTGCGAGTTTGAGTCGAGGGCAAACTCTTCTAAACTTGCAGACAGCCCCTTAAGTAAACATCCAAGATCAGAGTTTTATAATAATAATATAGATGGGCCAAACGCAGACAGATAGGACTAGTATTGATGGGGGCACCTTGGTCGGCACGGGCAAGCAAGGCCGAAGGCGGGCTGCATGATTTATAACTCTATGACTATCATTATCAAATGTATCGAGGTATTGAAAATTTTAGTTTTGCATGCTATCCAATCAAATCAGATAATACAATACATGAATACAATCAAGGCTAGTGTAGATGGGGCATCTTGATAGGTGTGGGCAAGTTGGGCCAAAGGGTCTGTGCCCATGCTGTACCACTCTATGACTCTTGCCTCTGGCTCAAAGTATCACGAATTGAAGCCTCACACCAGGGAGTTAAACACCTGATTTAGGCTAACACTCCAAATGAAGTATTGTTGACACTGCACTATTGAGGGTGCTGATATTTAAGTTATCCTTTGGAAGGACGTAACAAACATTGCTAGTTCAAAGAGAAACGGGAGAGTTCTTCTGGCACTCTACCCAGACTGTGTCATCTCTGTAAATGTCCAAATGCGAGCTTTCGGTAGGTAAGACAGAATATGCTGTGAATACTCATCAGGTCTGGCAGCACTTGTGGAGAGAGGTTAGGTAATTGGCTGATCAGACTGAAGAAGGTTCCCGACCTGAAATGTCACCCATTCCTTTTCTGCAGAGGTGCTGCCTGATCTGCGGAGTTACTTCAATGTTTTGTGTCTATCTTAACAACAGACATACCTTTGTTACCCTATCAACCACAGTGGCAAACCAAAATTGTGTCTTTGTGTCTATTGTGGGTAATTACTACTACCCTGTCCCCCCCCCCCCCCCCCCGCTCACATTCACACGCACACACATGTTAAAATTGATCTTTTTTTTCACCGTTTCACAGATTACATCTTGGGCACATTTTATTATTTAAGCATTTTGTTAGAAGAAATGCTTTACAATTACATTTTAATAATTCATCTTAAATCCATATTAAATTCTGTGCAGGCCTACACGAGACAATAAACAAAACTATAAATGAGAGTTCCTGCCAAACTAAAAAAAAATACTAATAGCACTGAGTATCTCTAAAACATTACACAGAAAATATTGGCTGCATTGCAGTTAATATATTTCAGAAGGTTGCATATCAGCCATGTTGTAGTTAAGTATTTTACAAATGTAGTATCATAGATATCATCTGGAACAATGCCCCAGTGTATGACTGGTTGTTATTGGTCCTATAGGTTAATTTTACTTTGGAGTCACGTGAGTGACTACGTGAAGACCCCGCCAGCACGCATGCGCGACATAGCATCTCACGCAGTGCAAAAGCGACGGGCGGGGGAACGAGCTCTCCCGCAACAAAGTTTAAAACGGGACCTACAGGTAAGTTAAGCTTATTCTGAGGTCTGTTATTACCAAACCCTTGTTGTGTTCTGTGCTTTCAGCGAACATGGACAAGGGAAGGAAACGAAAGAAGGTCGCGCCCCGTATGACTGTGATGGCCCAGGAGGGTTCCAGCAGTGGGGGGCGACCGGCGGCACCTGGACCGCACTCGCTGCGGTCCACAGTCACCGACACAATTTCTGCTCAGCCAAGCCCAACGCCGCAAGCTGCTCAGCTCGAACCACCGCAGCGGGTTGGAGGCAAGGCAAAGCAGAAGTCGGTCCGGCCAATAGACTCGGACGAGTCCGATCAGGAAGACGCGCTGCCCGAGAGCAGCAAAGGTGACCGTTTATCCCGCATGGAGTGGTTGATGGAGCAGATGCTCCAGCGGGACTTGCTCCGGGAGATGGTGCAAGCCCGCCATGGGAGTGCACGCACACCCACAACAGTGCAATATCCAGCACTGTCCATCGCATCTCCCTCGACAGAGGGAAGCGTTGGGAGCCAGGGCTGGGCTGGCCTAGAAGAGGGGTCCGTGGCTGAAGACAACAGCAGTGTGCTGGGGGTGCAGGACCAGGAAGAGCTGCTGGGAGTGGTCAACCGGATTGCGGTAACACCACGAGCGGGACAGCCGTTGCAGTCGAAACTGGCGGCCAGTATAGACTACCTGTCCTTCCACCCGCTGCAGGAACAGGTAGTCAATGAGGCTATGGACAGATACACGCCTCCGGAGAACTGCATCTCACTCAATGTACCGGCCGTTAACAGCCAAATCTGGGGGTACATTGGGTTGGGCATAAGAACCCAGGAGGTGAAGCTCCAGAAAGTCTTAAAGCTCCTGACGTCAGCTATAACGTCTTATGATCGTTCGGTTGATGGGGTCGAAATGACCGATAACCAGCAGGACACACTGGCTCTACTATGCAACACACAGTATGAGATAAACTGCCTGCGGAAGGACGCCATCAGACCTGCCCTCAATCCCAAATTTGCAGGGTTGTGCAAATCTGCAACTGCAGAACCACAAATCTTGCTGTTTGGGAAGGACTTGTCGAAACAAGTCAAAGATCTGGATGAAGAGTCGAAAGCCCTTGAACTCATGAGGGCAGGTCCAGGAACGATTAAAGCCACACAACCCGGCAGCGGCAGCACCCCAATGCATCCACCAGCAGGCGTCAACACCAGGCTGCTGGTGAAAGCATGGGGGCCGCACATCATCCCCGGAGGTCTTTTTTAGGCCAGGGCCCAGAGCGGCCCTCATGGAAGATCCACCAACCCCACACTCCGGCGCCTCGACCAACAAAGAAACAGAGGCCGAGGAAATGAGCACACTACCGGTAACCATGGAGGTAGGTGGGTCTGGTTCCTTCCAGAACATAAAAGGTGTAGGGCCTGTACTAACAGGGGGAAGGTTACACTTGTTTTTGGAAGAACTCTTGATAAATATATACTACAAAGTATTCAGGGATACAAAATTGATTTCATCAAAAAAAGTATGCCATCAGTTCAACGTACCTCACAGGGAGTTTGCACTCTCACAAAGGGAAAAATATGAGGGACATGCAGAACTGGTGAGGTTACATACAAAAGGAGTCATAGAAAAAACGGAAAACGACTCCTTGGAATTTGTATCGAATGTTTTTACAAAAACCAAGAAAGATGGTGGGTGTCGCATCATCATTGACTTAACTACACTGAATACTTTTGTCAGGTATATACATTTCAAAATGGAAACATTTGTTACTGCCAAACAATTAATTTCCAGAGGATACTTCATGGCATGCATCGATTTGAAAGATGCATACTATTTAGTACCCATTCATAAGGATCATCGTAGATACCTAAAGTTTAACTGGATGGGGCAACAATGGCAGTATAAAGCGTTGCCTAATGGTTTAACATCAGCCCTAAGACTGTTTACCAAGATATTAAAACCGGCCTTGGCAATACTAAGAAAACAAAAACATATTGTCATGGCATATCTTGATGATATTTTGATAGTGGGGAAAACCCTAGAATTATTTAAATCAAACGTATTAGCTACCAAACATTTGTTTGAAACACTGGGGTTTGTCATACATACAGATAAATCTAAGTTGGCGCCCTTCACAACTATGGACTATCTGGGATTCACAATTAACTCTATCCACATGTCTGTAACATTGCCAAAAGACAAAGCAGCAGAATTGGTGAAAGCCTGCAACAAATTGCTAGTTACTAATCAACCATCTATTCGACAGGTGGCAAGAGTGATTGGGAAATTAGTAGCAGCATTTCCAGCTATTCAACTTGGACCTTTGCATTACCAAGACTTACAAAGGGCAAAGGTGCAAGCGTTAAAACAACATGCAGGTCATTTTGATCGACCCATGCAATTACCAGCTAAAGCAATTTCAGAATTACAATGGTGGAAAGAAAACATTTGGCATAGTTCCAGCCCCATCGTTATCAGTAACCCAGCATTCACGATACAAACTGATGCCAGTGCTCAGGGCTGGGGGCAACTAACATTATATCTTGTACTGGTGGCAGATGGAACATACAAGAATCATCACTACTACAGACACTGGGTATAAATTATTTAGAAATGTTGGGTGCGTTTTATGGGCTAAAAGCTTACTGTTCAGCTATGCACCATTTGCATGTCCGCCTACAAATTGACAACACCACAGTGGTGGCTTATATTAACCATATGGGTGGAATAAAATCGATATCGTGTGACAATCTGGTCAACGCAATCTGGCAATGGTGTGTCGACAGACATATTTGGCTATCAGCAACTTACCTACCAGATAAGCTCAATACAGTGGCAGACACCAGGTCACAAAAATTTAATGACAACACCGAATGGATGTTGAACCATAATGAATGAATGAATGAATGAATCTCTTTATTGTCATTGCACATGGTACAACAAAATTTAAAAGTCAATCCCACGGTGCAATTCACAAGAGCAATTTTAAATATATAAGAAAAGGTAAAAATATATACATATATACATATATACATAAAGTATTTGCTGATATTACAAAGCGGTATGGTACACCTGATATCGATCTCTTTCCATCCCAACTGAATCACCAGTTACCAACATATGTTGCTTGGGAACCAGACCCCGAGGCAGCAACGATGGACGCTTTTTCGCTGAATTGGGGAAATTTGTTTTTCTATGCCTTTCCCCCCCTTCTGCCTCATCAGTCAGGTCCTATGCAACATACAAATGGACTCAGCTTCAGGTATTTTGGTAGTACCTGACTGACCTACACAGCCATGGTTCCCTGTGGTCCTCAACATGGTCACTGAACCACTCATGACCATTTCCAAAAGACCATATCTGTTGGCCCATCCTGTTACAGGCGAAAGTCATCCGTGCCATGACAGGATAAATCTGTTGGCTTGCAGAATTTGAAAAGGGCTCTTTTGGATCTGGGATTATCGGACAGGACCATGAACATGATCACGGCGGCCTACCGACAATCGACCAAGAAGCAGTACCTCTCCAGCATACGGAAGTGGGAAGCGTACTGCTCGAGGACTGGAGTAGCATACAGATCAGCTACAATTACGAACGTCCTGGAGTTCCTATCCAGCCTTCACTTCGATGAAGGACTGAGTTATAGCACAATTAGGAGTGCTCGGAGTGCTCTGTCAGCCTATTTATGGCAGGCACCAGGACAGCAGTCCATAGGATCTCACCCTCTGGTGGCCAAACTAATGAGGGGTATTTATAACACCAATCCCCCAAGACCAAGATACACCCAGATCTGGGACGTCAGTGTCGTCCTGACATTACTAAGGGGTTGGTCACCAGCCAGATCCCTGTCTCTGGAACAGCTCATTCTAAAAACTGTCATGCTGATGGCCTTGGTCTCAGCCCAAAGGGTCCAGTCCCTATACAAATTAAGACTGGACAATATGGTAACATCAACTGACCAGATAACATTCAGAATCTTGGAACTGGTCAAGCAGAGTAGACCGGGAACTTCGGGACTGACGATGGAATTCCGGGCGTACCCACCTGACCCCCGTTTATGTGTCATGTCACATCTACTGCTTTACCTTAGCACAACTAAAGCCTTACGAGGGAGCGAAATGGCGCTATGGGTCAGCTTCAAAAAGCCACATGGTCGGGTGTCAGTACAAACCATCTCAAGATGGCTCAGACAGGTTCTGGGGGCTGCTGGAGTGGATACTGACATTTTTTAATCTCACTCCACCAGGGCAGCAGCAACATCAGCGGCCAGAAATATGGAGGTACCCATGGACCATATTCTGGCAACAGCAGGATGGTCTACGGAAAGGACTTTCCAAACATTTTATAACAAGCCAATCGCCAAACCTGCATTGTTTGCAGAAAGAATTTTAAGTTCTGCAAATATATAATTTAGCCCGAGGGAGCATTATTTTCTTTGTTTAAAAATTAAATATTGTTATTGTTTAAAAAAAATTGATTCATGTTTAATTACAATAACATACTTCCTCCCTTGGATGACTTCGGCAGTGAGTGAAGCATGGATTGTTACACGGCTTGAAATCACAGATCTTTAAAATCTTCACGTAGTCACTCACGTGACTCCGAAGTAAAATAGTAAGATTTAACGAGAACTTACCAGTTTGAAGTTTGATCATTATTTTATGAGGAGTTACGATGAGGGATTACGTGCCATCCGCTCCCACCCTCAATTATAAAGATCAACTGGTATCCTAGTTCTTCTTATCTTACTATGTTTATTTCAATTATTATTTCTGTGATTCCACACCGCTGCTTTGAAAAATGTCGCGCATGCGTGCTGGTGGGGTCTTCATGTAATCCCTCATCGCAACTCCTCATAAAATAAAGATCAAACTTCTAACTGGTAAGTTCTCATTTAACCTTACTATTATACTCCCTAGCACCATCAATGCTATCTCCACAATTCCACATAATCTGAATAGATTATGCTGAGAAAGAGAGTAGGAAGGAACTGCAGATGCTGGCTTACATCAAAGACAGACACAATATGCTGGAGTAACTCAGCGGGTCGGGCAGCAGCTCTGGAGAGAATGAATAGGTTGTAGTGGCCTGGTCAGAAGGCTGCGTGTTCAAATCACGTCGGGGTCACCAGTGTAGTGGCCTGGTCAAGGTCAGGAAAAGACCAGATGTCAGGCGGATTCAAAAGGAGCTTTTTAATTCCAACAGTCAGAGTACACACCACGACACCTTTGTCAGAACCCCTGGGGAGTGTCGTCAGGAAACCCCGTGACAGACCAACGCCCCTGTCCCTCAATCGGCGAAGGGGATGATCCAAGGAGTGGCCTACCCCCCATGCACCGCCACAAGGTGATGTTTCGGGTCTGAAGAAGGGTCTTGAACTGAAACGTCACCTATTCCTTTTCTCAAGTGATGCTGCCTGTCCCGCTGAGTTAATCCAGCATTTTGTGTCTATCTTCTATTGGTAAAAAATTTGATTTGTTAGAGTATGACATGTCCTTCAATTAATATTGCATTATTCATATACCATACAATTAATTCACATTTTTTAGGTTAATCTCCTATTTATTCTAATTATAGATATATAGTCTGAGCTTATTAACATTAGTAGTGTGCGATACTAGTTATGTTGTGCTGCAAATCATTTAGAAACATAGAAACATAGAAAAATAGATGCAGAAGTGGGCCATTCGGCCCATTGAGCCAGCACCGGCATTCAATATGATTATGGCTGATCATCTAAAATCAGTACCCCGTTCCTGCTTTCTCCCCATATCCCTTGATTCCTTTAAGAGCTAAATGTAACTCTATCTTGAAATCCCTTGAACTTTGTTTTATGTGCCTCTTTATATGAAGGAGAGAAGGAAAGGGTATATGAATGTTTAATATATATGTGCTATTCCTGTACAAAGTGATTTTTCTGCATTATCAGGTACCTTTACATCCCCCTTTTACTTTTTAATTTGAGTTGTGTTGCACTTCAATGTTAGCAAGTGTTACCCAAAGAGAATAGTTGTGTTGGAAGGAACTGCAGATGCTGATTTAAATCGAAGATAGACACAAAAAGCTGGAGTAACTCAACGGGACAGGCAGCATCTCTGGAGTGAAGGAATGGGTGACGTTTCGGGTCGAGACCCTTCCTCAGTCTGATTTCAGGGGAGTGGGCGATACAGAGCTAAAATGTAGTCGGAGACAGTAAGTGGTTTTATTCCCAAAGAGAGCATACTGTGTGCATCTCAAGTTGGATGATTGCAAACATTGAATGTTTCATGCCTGATCCCTTCCTCTGCACCAGCTGCTGTAATCTTTATGCACTTTTGTTTAAAGAGCTGCAAGCAAATCAGTTTTCTTTCCAGGTTTCCCTTAGCTTTATTTTAACCCAATCGGAAATCAAGTAACCTTAATAAGTCCCTCTAAAACTGCAGCCTTAATTACATTTTACGCACTTTGGTTAAATCATTTGGCTCGGTGGGTTTTTTCCCCCTATTTCCACAATGGTAGTTTTTTCTATTGGGACACTGGCACATTTGCTGAAAAAAAAACACATGAAATGTTTTGGCCAGCTAGATTATATTCCTGTTTTTGATGGCTCTATTTCATGACAATGCGGGCTCAATTCCAAACCATTCTGTTAAGTTTGTTGTAGATGAACAGCACTGTGGCGCAGCGGTAGAGTTGCTACCTTGCAGTGCCTGAGACCCGGATACGATCCTGACTACAGGTGCTGTCTGTATGGAGTTTGCACCAACCCTGTGACCGTGTGGTTTTGCCAGGAAGCTGCAGTTTCCTTCCACATTTCAAAGACATGCAGGTTTGGAGATTATTTGGCTTCTGTAAAGTGAAAATTATCCCTAGTGTGTAGGATGATGCTCGTGTACTGGGTGATTGCTGGTCGGTGTGGACTCGGTGGGCCGAAGGGCCTGGTGCTACGCTGTATCTCCAAACGCAAGAGAAAGCTCCCAACATTGTGGTTGTCAATGTCAATACCAGCATTTATGGCCCATCCCTGATTGCTATCCCTGAAAGTGGTTTCTCGTGAATCCACATGTGATCCACAGTGGGAATGTCTGGAAGCTTGTGCTCCAGAAGTGAACCGGATGGGTTGTTTTGCAGTACAATAGCTTGATGGAACATCGAACAGGTAGAACATAGAACAGAGGTACAACACAAGAGCAGGCCCTTCAGCCCACCATGTCTGTACTAAACATGATGCCAAGATAAACTAATTTCATCTGGCTGCACATATTCCATATTCCTCCATTCCTTACATGTCCACATCTATCACCAAACTCCCTACATTATTTATACTATTATCTTAGCCTATTACACTTATATGAATGTATCATAACCGTGGGTATTGTTTACCCATGCTCGCAACTCCACTTCTTTTAGGTTATTGTTTAACCACTTACCTACACGTCAGGAAACTTACTTTAACCTTCCAGCTCGTTTTTGCAGAGTTGGAGGAAATGGAAGAAGCCGGAGGAAACCCACAGCCTATAAACAGTACAGCATAGAAACAGGCCCTTTGGCCCATAATGTCCATGATGTCAGGTTGAACGAATCTCTGCCTGTATGCGATACATATCCCTCATTCCATGCACATCTATGTGCTGATCTTATAACTTCTTAATTGCCACTGTTGTATCTGTGTCCACCGCCACCCCAGGCAGCACATTCCCCCCCCCCCCCCACCCTCTGTGCCAGAAGCTTTCCCTGCACATCTCCTTTAAACTTGGCCCGTCTCACCTTTAAGTTATGTTCTCTAGTCTTTGACATTCCCATCTCAGGAAAAAGGTTTTGATTGTCAACCCTATTCACGCCTCTCATAATTTTAAATACTTGTATCAGTTCTCCCCTCAACCTCCGATGTCCCAGAGAAAACTATCCAAGTTTGCCCAACCTCTCCTTAGAGCTCATGATCTCGAAGCTAGGCGGCATTCGGCGAAATGGTCCCGTATTCAGGATCATGCTCTAATAATTGGGGAAGTTAAATGACAAAAGGCAGTGTAGTATTGGTTGAAAAAGAGTGGTAAAGGGATTAGTGAAAAATAAAAGATTGATCTGCAAGAGGTGTAAATAGAAGAAGGATAATAACTTGAATTACTGGAAGAAAATGTTGACATTTTGGTGCCAAGAGTAGAGTGGTTGATTATCCAACTGTGTGACTATGAGTGAATCCAGAGGCTGTAACATGCCCAGTTTCTCGCATTGGCTGTTCATTCGGCTGATGGAAGGTCACCAACCGGAAGTACTGACTCAGTTCTCTCGCCACAATTGCTGCTTGATCTGCCGAACGAATCATGCATTCCCTGCTTTTACGATGTGCAGTATTGTTGGATTAGGTCATAAGTGATAGGAGTAAAATTAGGCCATTCGGCCCATCATGTCTACTCCGCCATTTAATCATGGCTGATCTACCTCTCTCTCCTAACCCCATTCTCCTGACCTCCCCATAACCTCTGACACCTAATCAAAAATCTATCTATCTCTGCCTTAAAAATATCCACTGACTTGGCTTCCACAGCCTTCTATGGAAAATATTCCACAGATTCACCACCCTCTGACTAAAGAGATTTATCCCCATCTCCTTCCTAAAAGAACATCCTTTAATTCTGAGGCTATGACCTCTAGTTCTAGACTCTCCCGCTAGTGGAAATATCCTCTCCATATCCACTCCTTTCACTATTCTGTACGGTTCAATGAGGACCCCTACTCACTCGTGGGACCATTCTTGAAACCTCCCCTGGACCCTCTCCAGAGCCAACACATCTTTCCTCAGGTATGGTGCCCAAAATTGCTCACAATATTCCAAATACGGCCTGATCAGCGCCCTATAGAACGTCAACATTACATCCCTGATTGATCAATCCCGGATTGATCAGAGGGGGGACAGGATGGACTGGGAGGGAAGCTTGTGGCCCCTCCTGGGGATTGAATGGAGGGTCTGCACAAAGTGGTTACCCATCCCTCGTTTGTTTCTTCCAATGCATAGGAGGCCACATTGTGAGTAGCAAATGCAGCACCCTCTGTGGGAAGCAGTCATTGTCTGCTTCACCTGGGAGAAGAGCTTGGATCCATCAGCTGAATGAAAGGGGGGACTGCAGTAACAAACCCCACTAGCTCACTGAAAGTATCTCTCATATCTTGACTCTATACTAAAAGCCCTGTCTCACGGTGCGAGTTGACCCACGAGGTACCCCGAGTGAAAGACTCGTGGTTGTGTACGAGATTCCAAGTGTATGATCAAGAGTTTAACCGAGTTCCCACGGGTGTGACTAAGTTTGCCGTTTACTTGTCATTTCTGCGATGTTCCAAGTTCGTCTCCCGAGTTACCAAGTTCCTCTCCCGAGTTACTCTTGAGCCAACAACGTCTACCGACATGTTGAAAAATCATCACATGGTAGAAATGATGTCATGCTGTTTTTTTTGCACTATAAAAAGCCTCCCTTGTTTAAATCGGCTCATTTGGAAACATGGCTGCAAGCAGGCAATTGGAGTCCAGGATAGTGAGCCTACACACATTAGGGACAATTTACACTTAAACCAAGTATACAAACCTAAGCCAATTAACCTACAAACCTGCACGTCTCAGACCAAAGTTGAGTCATTTATTTCCCATGTAACTATAAGAGTGTCTTTTATGTCATGCAAAGACGTTTGTGCAATGAAGGCAGAAGGGAAAGAGTAAAGAGGAAAATTAAGAAGAGGTCTCAGTGGGTGAAGCCCCTCTTTCAAAGGAGATCTCTCTTTGGACAGTATGAAAAGCTGCTTAATGTGCTGTGCGAAGAGGATAAATCTACATTTAAAAATTTCATCAGAATTTCACCTGAGCTCTTTAATGAGCTGGAGACTAACTTGGGACTTCTGCTGATGAAACATGACACGGTTATGAGAAAGGCACTGGAACCAGGGCTGCACCTAGCCTGCACCTTATAAGTTGTCTGCAACTTATAACTTTACAGCTGCAGGGCACAGACAGAAGTTTTATTTTACGGAAAATATAGAACTTTTACATCAATAAGACTAAATTTTGCAATCATGGTTAATAGAAAATGGTTGACCTGCTGATGCCCTAATATATCATGATGTACTCATATGTGCACCCAGGATACTCCGTTGCCTTTATCTCCAACAAAGCACGTTTCTTCTCCTTATTACGATAATCCTCTCTGCATTTATCATAGAGGATTTCATTTGCCTGATACCACTCTACAAGGTATCCTTCTTGCTGTCTGTTGTAGCAAAAGGGTTTGACTTTATTCCATCTTCCCTTACTCAATGGGGCATCCATGTCTGAGGCTGTTTCACACACAGCTACCTGGGAGGCAATCTGCACATTTTCAAACTCCCTGTTCCCCTGCTCCAGGAAGCCCACAGGCAGTGTTGCCTCCTCTTGTGGCATCTCCTGTGGCATCTCCTGTTGCTTCTCCTCCTGCCTCCTCCTCCTCCTGTGTGATCAAAGCCTTCATGGCAGGTTTTTTGTATGGCTCTGCTCTGCCCTTGTGTTGCACTTTTCTGGGAACCATCTCTAGCAAGCTTCTTCTCAAAAAGATTCACCAGCAATGAGGTGAAATACCCTCTATTGACCCAGGTCATGCGCTGATGTGGAAATCACCTTTTTTTTACTCACCTTTTTTTTCTCTGTCCAGCTGCCGAGTTTAGAGTGCCCATGAGTTAACACGGTAGACTCAAGAGTCACTAAGTTTAACTTGCGGGCCACCAAGTTCTTACAACGAGTTTAAATGTTTCAATTTTTAACTTCAGCAGTACATTTGACTCGTGGAAAACTTTAAACATGTTTGAATTTTTTCAAGAGTTATCAAGTTTCACGGGTACCTGCCGTTAGCGCCACGAGTCGCTAAGTTGCGTCCACGAGTTCCGACGTTCCCGCTACGTTAATTGTACGTGATTACCACGAGTTAAATTTGTTTTAAACTCGGGGTACCTCGTGGATCAACTCGCACCGTGAGACAGGGGCTTAACTTGCCTTGCTGAGTCCCTTCCCACCGTGCACTCTTATAGTTACATGGGAAGGAGTTGTGAGACAGGGAGTGTGTATGGATGAACATGGACAAGAGGACCGGGAATTTGTGGAGGAAATTTAGTGGTGAATCTCTGAAACTCTCTGCCACAGAGGGTAGTTGAGGCCAGTTCATTGGCTATATTTAAGAGGGAGTTAGATGTGGCCCTTGTGGCTAAGGGGATCAGGGCATATGGAGAGAAGGCAGGTACGGGATACTGAGTTGGATGATCAGCCATGATCATATTGAATGGCGGTGCAGGCTCGAAGGGCCAAATGGCCTACTCCTGCACCTAATTTCTATGTTTCTATGTTTCTATGAAATGGTTATTTCTGAATGGTGGGTGACACAGTGGTGCAATGGTAGAGTTGCTGCCTTACAGCGCCAGAGACTCGGGTTTGAAACTGGCTGCGGGTGCTGTCTGTATCTAGTTTGTACATTCTCTCCGTGACCTGCGTCGGTTTTCTCCGGGAGCTCCGTCTTCCTCCCACACTCCGAAGACGTACAGGTTTGTAGGTTAATTGGCTTCATTTAAATTGTAAATTGTCCCTCGTGCGTGTAGGATAGTGTTAGTGTGCAGGGATCGCTGGTCGGCGCGGACTGGGTGGGCCAAAGGGCCTGTTTCCACGCTGTTTCTCCAAACTGAACTAAACTAAAGGGGAAGAGATGGGAAGATTAATTTGGTCGTGACATCTCAGACAAGGTGACAGACCTGGATGCTCAATTGCTTCATAATGTATTTATACACTTGGGATTTTCAATCCCATTCCGAAACAGAGCAAAGGTATGAGTGAGAGAAAGGTACTTGAGGCCTGCACGCAACATATACGATCCTGTTCACATCTATTGTTGGCTCGTCTCCTAGCAACAGTCGCTGCTGAGCTAAGACCGCAAGGATCACGTTGGAAGCGGCTGGCTTCGTCAGACCAAAGTTGAGTCATTAATTTGAGCTTTGAATACATTTTTACATGATATGCCTTGAGTCAGCTCCTGCTAAAAGGTAATCAGCCATGGAATCCATTTTAAAATCAATTAGTTGACTGAAGCCACTAATTATTGAGCTATTACTTTATCGCCTACAAATCTTCATATCTATCTGATTGCACAAGTGCTTGAAAATTAAGGAATTGTGCATTTGACCCTGAAACTTTCTACTAGTTTCTACATACCTCTGACATCCTACATTTCTAATTCTGTTGCCCCTTCAGGCTATGGCCAATTCATGGTGCTCAATTAACCTGCTAACCCATGTATCTTTGGGATGTGGGGGGAAACTAGGGCACCCGGGGGAAACCTGAGCAGTCATATCAAGAATGTGCAAACTCTATCGGTAGTGGTGGAGGTTGGAATCAAACCCAGATAGTTGGAGGAGTGAGGGGACAGCTCCGCTAGCTCCCTGAACTTATCTTTAGTTTGTTAGTTTAGAGATACAGTGCGGAAACAGGCCCTTTGGCCAACCGAGTCCACACCGACCGGCGATCCCCACACATTAACACAAGCCTACACACATTAGGGCCAATTTACACTTAAACCAAGTATACAAACCCAAGCCAATTAACCTACAAACCTGTGTTTAAGAGGGAACTGCAGATGCTGGAGAATCTGAGAGTCTGAAGAACCAAGTATACAAACCCAAGCCAATTAACCTACAAATCTGTACGTCTTTGGAGTGTGGGAAGGAACTGAAGATCTCGGAGAAAATCCACGCAGTCACGAGGAGAACATGCAAACTCCGTACAGACAGCACCGGTAGTCGGGATCGAACCTGGGTCTGGTGCTGCAAGCACCGTAAGGCAGCAACTACTGCTGCGCCACCACACCGCCTATCTCCTCATACTCAATACTGACTCCCCTGGTCCACTCCCTCCCTACCTACACCCGGGACACCAGACATGTCCTCTATCATTTTGACAACGTCCGATTTCCTGGCCCCCACCACCTCATCTTCACTCTGGACCTCCATTCGCCATCAGGGAGGTCTTATAACCCTCCTCTTCTTTCTGCAACAAAGATCCAATTAACTTATCTTTCACCAAGACTCTCATTTCGAAGACTCTAGAAAAAAATATTTTAACCCTGAAAATGTATCTTTTCAATCCTCTCACTTCCTACGGATCAAAGGTGTACTGAGAAGTATTTGTATGGGTCCTGGTTGATTGCATGAAAGATTGAAACACCATGGAAACAGACGCTTCAACTTACCGAGTCCACGCTGACCAGCGATCACCCGTTCACTATATTATCCCACTTGCATCCACTCCCTACACACATTTAACCGACAAACCAGCAAGTCATTGGGATGTGCGAGGAAATTGGAGTACTCGGTGGAAACACTCAATCACAGTGAGATTGTGCAAACTCCACACAGACAGCAACTGAGGTCAGGATCGAACCGAGGCCTCTGGTACTGTGAGGCATCAGCTCTGCCACTGTGCATGTCTAGTTACACATGTCTTTATGTTTACTATGTGGAACAGTCTTTGTTCCAAACCTTCTCTGAAACCACTCCCCAATTCATTATTTGTTACATCATTGGTGTTGCTTCCTGAACCTGTGCAGAACTGGGATGCAGCTGGTAGAGTTGCGGCCTCACAGCGCTAGACACCCGGGTTTGATCCTGAGCTTGTGTTCTGTCTGTGCGGATTTAGAATGTTCTGCCTGTACCTACATGGGTTTCCTCCGGGTTACCTCCCACATCCCAAAGATGTGTGGGTTTGTGGTTTAATTGGCCTCTGTCAATTGAGGCTAATGTGTAGGGAGTAAGAAAGTGGGGTAACATAGAACTAATGTGAATGGGTGATCGATAGTTGGTGTGGACTCGGTGGGCCGAAGGACCTGTTTCCACGCTGTATCTCTAAACTAAACTAGTCAATTTAAACATTTTCCCAACAAACTTCCAGCCCATTCGCAAATTCACTTGGCCCATTTCTGCCACTTTTATAGATCTTTCTGTTCCCATCTCAGGAGTCAAACTATCCACTGACATTCAGCATCAACCCACTGACTTCCACATCTATCTAGACTACTCCTCTTCCCATCCTGTCTTTTGTAAGGATGCCATCCCTTCTCCCAGTTGGTTATTTCCGTCATATCTGTTCTCAGGATGAGACCTTCCAATTCAGGACATGTGAAATGACCCCCTCTTACAGGGAAGCATGGCTTCCACCCTGTGGTTGATGGAAGTGGGAAAGAGACCCCTGTCACATTTCCTCCATTTCCTCCACTTCTCCTCTAACCCCACCACCTTCAAAACCGATGGAGTTCCCCTCATCCTATCTTTCACCCTCCCAGCCTCCACACCGGCACATCATCCTTTGTTATTTCCATTAAGTGCAACGGCATCCCACCGCAAGCCACATCTTCCCCTCTCCACCCTTTCTGCCTTCCGCAGGGACCTCTATCTCCGTGACTTCCCGATCCGCTCATCCCTCCTCACCCACCCACCCCTCCCTGATCCCTGGCCCTTTCCAATGTGACGGTAGGGAGTGCAACACTTGTTCTTACACTTTCTTCCACGCCACTTTCTCCTTGAGCTTAAACAGTCCTTCCAGGTGAGACAGAGATGCATGCGCACCTCCTCAAACTTTGCCTATTGTATTTGGTGCTCCTGATGTGGCCTCCACTCAGTGATACGTAGAGCTACTGCACTCTGTCCACAAGAGCCAACCCTGCTGCATGACATTTCCCCCTCCTCCTTCCCTGTTCCCACACCAATCTGTCCACCCTTGACCTTCTCCATTGACCTTCTCCATACGACCTTCTCCACTGCCACGGTGAGGTCCAACACAAACTAGGATAACAACAACTCATATTCCATCTCGGCAGTCTACAACTCAATGGCATGAATATTGCCACCAACATAATCGAGGACCAGTCTCACCCCGGTCACACCCTCCTCTCCCCTCTCCCATCAGGTAAGAGCTACAGAAATGTGAAAACACATCCCTCCAGATTCAGGGACATTCATCCCAGCTGTTATCAGGCAACTGAAACATCCTCTTGCCAGCTAGAGAGCAGTCCTGACCTCCATCGACCTCATTGGCAACCGTCAAATTATCTTTATCTTTTCACTGTACCTCGGTACATGTGACAATGAAGAAAAATACCTTTTTGTCCACCTGACGTTAAAGATATCAATCTTGTACTAAAGAGTAATCAGAGAGCAGTCCTTCAGTGCTGTGGCGGGAGTAATTATGAACTTGAAATGATTTCTGTGGCCTTATAATTTAGAGGTGAGCACGTCACTAACTGGGTTAAGACTGATGGAAATTTAAAATGTTAAATCAATTTATGTGATCTTTGGTCACAGAGGCTTTCTCTGTTTTAAGCTTCTTTCACTGTTTCAAACCGGCAACACAGTGCATGTTAACGTGATTACATTTATTCATTACCCATTGGTGATTCTTGATCAAAAAATGATAATTCTGCAGCAACTTTTCATTTCCTACTGATTTATACCCTGTGGTATCTCTGCACAAGTTTTCCTGTTTAATGTTGATTTGTGTAGAAGATAGATGCTTTCATGCGGTAACATTTATTGGCACCAGGAAATTAGGCTGTAATGGCCAATACCAACTTGCATTTACAGTATAAAGAACCTTTTTATGCAAGTAGACAGGTTTAGGTTTAGATAGATACAAAGTGCTGGAGTAACTCAGCGGATCAGGCAGCATCTCTGAAGAAAAAATACAGGCGACGTTTTGGGTCGGAACCCTTCTTAAGACCCTTCTTGTCCCGACCCGAAACATCACTTCTCCTTTCCCTCCAGAGATGCTGTCTTACTGAGTTACTCCAACACTTTGTGTCTATTTCTGGTGAAAACCAAGATCTGCAGTTCTTTGTTTCTACATCTAGGTTTAGATTGATTATTGTCTTGTGAATCAAGGTACAGTGAAAAGCTTTTACCCCAAACTCTTATCTTTTAACTTTTCTCACTTCCTACAAATCAAAGTTGCAGTGATAAGCATCTGAAGAAGGGCCTCGATCCGAAACGTCACCCATTGCTTCTACCCAGAGATGCTGCCTGTCCAGCTGTGTTACTCCAGCATTTCATGTCTATCTTTGGTGTAAACCAGCATCTGCAGTTCCTTTCTACAGTATTCATATGGGTCCTGGTTGATAGTATGAAAGATGGAAACACCCTGGAAACAGACCATTCAACCTACAGAATCCTTTACAGTTCAGTTTAGTTTAATTTATTGTCACGTGTAGAAACATAGAAATGTACCTGTCTAACGTTTCTTAAACGTTGGGATCGTCCCAGCCTCAACCACCTGCTCTGGCAGGTATACCCATCACCATTTGTGTGAAAAAGTTACCCCTCAACTTCCTATTAAATCTTTCCCCTTCACGTTAAACCTATGTCCTCTGGTCCTCGATTCACCTACTCTGGGCACGAGACTTTGTGCATCTATCGGCATCACCTCCACATTCACTGTTCAAGGCTGTCCATGGGTGGGCTTTTTAAAGTTCACCTGGGATTCCCTCCTTCCAGCCAATCCACTCAGTCGCTGCTCAGAATTGCTGTGTCTCTTCCGACCATCGGGTTAATTGTCGGCATGGACTCGGTGGGCTGAAGGGCCTGTTTTCATGCTGTATCTCTAAACAAGATAAATGGATTTTACTTGGTTGGTGCTGATTTTGTGGGCTGAAGTGCCTGTTTCCCTGCTGGATGCCTATCAAACAGGATCTCTTAAAGCTGATGTTACCTAATATTATTGCTACAGTACACTTAAGCGAGCCTTGCTATTTTTTAGTCTGCAACCTCCCCAGCGTTCTCTGTTCTAATCCCAAACAGTGAATACAGCTACTCATTTTGCAATCTTTTAAAATTTTATGATTCATAAAGGTGATATTTAATTTTATCATGGTCTCACTACACCCACCACCAATCCTCTCAATATTCCACCTCTCCTGTTTGAGAGCTCAGGCAATAAGCAGAAGCAGAGGAAAGGAAATGCATTGCAGAACACTGACTACACATAGCCTCATTCAGATTCACCTAATATATAAACAGCAGGCAGATAAGTGTACACTGGAATGAAATTGTTGAGAAAACCTGAATTGTAGATAAGACTTGAGTCACTCGATATCTGAAACAGACCACATTACTGAGCCAGACAATTGCCCTTGTAATTTGAATTAAGGATGGTTGTTTTAATTGACAATTGACCTGATAATCATTATCGTACATTTCGAGGGCAAACACCGTTATTCGCTATGGTCCTAGATAACTAATCAATCCATAATGGATTTTTGCAGCATTAGAAAGGAAATCTTTCTAAATATTATTAAATATGTAATTTGTTTTACCGACTGTTGTCTTTAAAACACTGAAACATGTTATCATTGAGAATGGAGTAACACTCCATTTTATGTAACTGCAGTCTCTGAGCAAATAAACAGTTTCACTACAAGGGGGCTTCACTCTAAGTATATGCATCTTTCTACACCAGGTTTAATTGAAGTTCCAGATCTTTTTTTTATTAATTCGTCTTCAAGTTCTGGCGAGATCAGCATTTTTGCCCACCTCCTAGTTGACCCTTGAGAAGTTGGAGATGTCTCATCCTTGAACCAAGGCTCTCTGCTTCTGGTGAAGGTTCTTCCACAGTGCCGGTGGGGTTTTCAGGTGAGTTTGAGTTTAGTTTACTGAGTTTAGTTTATTGTCACGATCCAGTTACAGTGAAGGACTGGTGATGTATTTCCAAGCCTGGGTGGTGTGGCCAGGAGAGGAACTGCTCGATGTGCGTGTGGTGGTCTGGCCGGCAAGCTTGTGACGCTAGATGGAGTCCAGGTCGGCGAGGAAGCGTTTATTGAAGGCATGGATCCGGTGATGCGGCAGAAGACTGCCGTGCTGCGGCTATCCCCCGGCGACAGGCCTGGCTCGCCCACCGCGGAACCGGGAAACACGTCTGAAGAGGGAAGCTGCCGAGCCTGGCCCCTGCTCATCCCTGAGGTCCAGACAACCAGAGATGAGGGTGCAGGGAGTTGGCGATGGCAGATGCAAGAATAAAAGGGCACGTGAGAGGAACCGGGGTCTTACCTTCTGCACTTTCAAGGTGATGCGCGAGGTGCCCCGGGAGAATAAAGGCTGAATGGTGGTCGGGCGCGGAGAGCGGGTTCGCTGGCCGATCCAGATCGAGGTGATGGCTGCAAGGGGCATTTATAACCAGCAGCAGCTTGGCCTTTGAAAATGGCGGCAACACCTGTCAACTATTGTATATACTGTAGACACAAAAAGGCTGGTGTAACTCAGTGGGACAGGCAGCATCTCTGGAGAGAAGGACTAGGTGATGTTTTTGGTCGAGACTGGGTCCCTTCTTCCGGAGTCTGAAGAAGGGTCTCAACCCGAAACGTCACCCATTCCTTCTCTCCAGAGATGCTGCCTGTCCCGTTGAGTTTCATCAGCTTTTTCTTTCTATCTTTGGTTTAAACCAGCATCTGCAGTTCCTTCCTACACAACTCCCGGATATGGTCTCAGTGGGCTATTTCTTTACACTTAATAAGGGATTGTGTTGATGTATAACGATAATCTACTGAAATGCATGAAAAAAACATTTCACTCTACCTAATGCATGCGATAATAAAGAACCATTGAACCTAAACGAATCTATAGATGTGCCTGCTGTCCTCATGCTTCTTGGTGGAGGTTGCAGGTTTGGGAGTTACTTGGGTGAGTAACTGCAATGCAGTTTGTAGATGATACACACTGCTGTCATTGTGCACCAGTGATGGAGGGAGTGAATGTATAGGGTGATCAATGGGACACAGTCAAGTAAGCTGCTTTATCCCAAATCTGCATGATGTGTGATAGTTTCATTATAAATTCATCCCGTGGCGATCAAATGCTTTTGGGTTCGGCATTGATGGAGAATAAACCATTCTGTCAACAAGATGGCCCCAACATCACAGAAACATGAGACCATTAATGCAAAATCACCTTCAAAAGCAGTTGCCTACCCACGTTGTCCTGATCTTCGAGTTCTAACATTGCCACTTGGACCCATCACTTCCGATTGCTCACTGTTCAATCGACTCAAATTTCAATGATTAAAATAATCACTGTGTGGGAGTTTTCTAACTACAAAAACCCTGGCAGGGAATCTTGGCGTGCATTCAGGAATGCTGAATTTGCTGGGTACGTGATCTTTTTCATAATTAATCTCAATGGCTGGAAAGATATGTTCAGCATTCAACCGGAGGAAACAGTCTGCTTGGTGGGAGTACAAACCCAGCAGCCTTGGAGTGTATGAATAGAATTAAGATTCAGAGTTGGCACATAGGCACCGCCAACAGAGTTGGCATTTATAGCTCATCAGTGGGTGTCCCCTGGAAGGTAGAGTTGAAGATCTTTTTTCATAATATATTTCAGCGGTTTCCTACAGAAATTAGAGGACAATTAACATTTAAAACTTTGACTTGGGGACTGGAGCCATATTTAGATCTAACCTTTAGTTTAGACTTTAGAGATAGGGCATGGAAATAGGCCCTTTGGCCCACTGAGCCCGCGATGACCAGCAAACACCCCGTACACAAACCTACACGCACAACTTATTGAAGCCGATTAACCTTCAAAAACCTTACGCAATTGGAGTGTGGGAGTAAACCGGAGCACCCGGAGAAAACCCACGTGGTCACAGGTAGAACGTACAAATTCCTTACAGACAGTAACTGTAGTCAGGATCGAACCCGGGTCTCTGGCGCTGTCAGACAGCAACTCCGCCGCTGCGCCACCATGCCACCCCATAGGTGTCATGGTGGCACAGCTATTAGAGTCGCTGCCTCACAGCTCCAGCGACAAAGGTTGAATCCTGACATCTGGTGCTGTTTGTGTGGAGTTTGCACGCTCTCTTTGTGACCATGTGAATTTTCCTTGGGTGCCTGTTTACTCCCTCATCCCAAAGACATGTGGCTTGGTAGGTCAACTGGTCACTGTGAATTTGCCCAACTGTGTAGATGGGTGCTCACATCAGGGACAGTTGATGGGAATGTGTGGAGAATGAAGTGAGATTCAGGTAAGAGGGTGCAAATGGATCCTTGATTTTCGTTGTTGATTTGGTGAACCAAAGGGCCTGTTTCCCTACTGTATGATTCCATGATATTATAGCCAGAGACTTGATGCTAAGTATCCCCACAAGCTCTGGTAGTAAGCTGCTAGCTAAAGAGAGACAGAGAGAAATGCTAAGACCAGGAGAACAAAGAAGCACTGTGCTAATGGTTACGTGGTTGACTTCTGGTGAGAGCATAGCTGAAGGTAACTTCATGGCTATGAAATGTGGTCTTGAGAAGATAAGGCGTCTGGGAACGGCCATTTTGCAAAGGGACTGGATGATGAGAATGTAAATATGAACAGGCAACGTAATTAAGAACTCTCTAGCCTGGTAAGGAACAAATATACGTTTTGTTTATTCAGCAATTGGATGAGGTGACAACTTGAAATGATTGACCAAAATCGTGAGAGCCTTGGGTTAGAACAAGGGCTTCCTTTAGAAGATGGAAGGAAAAATTAGTATAGAAGAAGGGCGGTCCAATACTTCAGCAGAGATAACCCAGGAATAACCATCACAAGAAGGAAGGACCTGAGTTTGAAGCTCAGAGAACGCTACCCTCTACCAACAGAGTGAATCTGGTTAATTCATCCATAGGGGTAATAGGGCTTATTGTAAGTAACTGAAGTGTTAATAAAGATTAAGTTGTGCTAAACCTTGGTTTAGAGTATTTTGTTTGACAAATGAGTTGATAGCTATAGAGTTAATAGGGTCAACAATAGTTGCACACGGTGACACAGCAGTGGGGTTGCTGCCTTACAGCGTTTGCAGCACCAGAGACCCGGGTTTGACCCCGACTAGGGTTGCTGTCTGTATGGAGTTTGTACGTTCTCCTTGTGACTGCGTGGGTTTTCTCCAAGTTTTTCGATTTCCTCCCACACTCCAAAGACGTACAGGTATGCAGGTTAATTGGTTTGGTATAAGTGTAAAATTGTCCCTCGTATGTGTAGGATAGTGTTAGTGTGCGGGGATCACTGGTCTGTGCAGACTTGGTGGGCAGAAAGGCCTGTTTCTCCAAATAAAACTAAACTAAATAAAGCCTCATTTGGAAGAGCGACTTCCTTCTCTAGTCTGTTGGGCATTTATGACAGACGTGTAAAATTATTCCCAACTAACTTTTTATTTCTGTTTTTTTTTAATGAAATTCAAAGTCTTTCGCTGCTTTCAATTCACGCTCAATGGATTATTAGTTCACAAAATATTGCTGTGCTCTGATGAAAATGAAATGACTGGAATGTCTTTGTGAAGGAAAGGAGTATCCCAATTCAATATATTGCTTTCTTCCAGTGCATCCAATATGAAATGATTTCAGAGCCTCTTATAGGAAGTTATTGAATAATGGACATGTGCATTCATATCTTCATCTATTGATTTTTCAGGGGATGAGTGACATTTTCATGTTTTTATAGTCAGATATTAAAGCTCTGATCAAGGTGACAGTGACATAAATGGAGCTGTTCTTCATCCACAATGTATCAACTGAGTGAATTGGATTCTACTGCAGCATCTTGAGGAAGATTAGATATGTTATCTGGCCAATTCTTCAATCAACATCTAGCCATTATGTTACTGCTGTTATAATGTAGGTTACAAAGCAGGCAAACTGGACAGGGTGTTTCTACAAGTAGCAATGTCCAGGCATTTTTTTGTTGGGTAATGAATAAAAATTAGCTGTTAGACACAAAATGCTGGAGTAACTCAGTGGGTTAGGCAGCATCTCTGGAGGAAAGCGATGGGTGACGTATCCCAGCCCAAACATCAGCCATCCTTTTTCTCCAGACATGCTGTTACACCAGCAAATTGTGTCTATCGTCGGTATAAAAAGCATCTACACAAAGATTAGATGTTCTTCTTCTCTACCACACATGATCCTTCACATTCGATTATGTGGACAGTCAAAAGTTAGATCTCAAGACTCATCTGAAAGATGCCACCTCCGACATCGGATTACGTTCTCATATCATTAGAGCAACTCGGAAAGGTCTGTCCAAAGCTTTGAGCACTTATGGAACTCAGTAAAATCAAAGAAGGAATTGAAGTGATGGATATCATCTGAAATCTGCTACCCAAACTATTTGTGTAGGAGGGAACTACAGATGCTGGTTTACACCGAAGATAGACACAAAATGCTGCAGTAACTCAGCAGGATGGACAGCATCTCTGGATAGAAGGAACGGATGACGTTTTGGGTCGAGATCCTTCTTTAGACTGAGACCCAAACTCTTTCTTCTTAAACATTGTTCCCAAGAGTGCAGGTAATGTGCAGGGGTGATATCCCTGGCGTGACTTGGGAAGCACAGTGATGGAGCAGTTAGTTCCATTGCCTCATGGCTCCAGAGACCTGGCTTCAATCCTGGCCTCCAGCACTGCCTGTGTGGAGTTTGCATGTTCTCCTGAAGACCATTTGTGTTTCTGCCGAGTGCTTTAGTTTCAATGTTCAATGGGTGGTATAGAGAATCTGGGGATTGTCCTCCTAATAGTTATGATATGGAAGTGTTGTAAATATGCATGGTAAATATAGATGAACCATCTCCAGAAGCAGAAGGAATGGTAAAGAGTGGACATGAAGCTAAAATAATTTACTAAAGTTCTGAAGGATGATGATTATTTTTAAATGTTTCATTGTTGTTGTTAGTAATAGATGCCGTGAAAGGATGGTCGTGGCAAGTTCAAGAGCAACTCTCAAAAAGAATTGGGTGCATTTGAAAAGGAAATCATTTGCAGGGTTAAAGAAGGAGCCTGAGCCCTGATTAGTACAGGTGTAATGGGTTACGGGGAGAAGGCAAGAGAATGGGGTTAAGAGGGAAAGATAGATCAGTCATGATTGAATGGCGGAGTAGACTTGATGCGCCAAATGGCCTAATTCTGCTCCTATCTCTTCTGAACATCTGAACCTGGTCTCGCTGGATAACATTTCCTCAGGAACAGTGGGCTGAATGTGCATGTTGCACTCGACAATGTAACGGAAATCAAATAGTGAATGTTGTAAACTAGCTGCAAATTGGATTCAAGAAAATAAACTGCTGGAAACCCTTAGCCTGTCAGGGCAGCATCTGTGGGGAGAGAAACAGAGTCAACATTTCAGGTCAAAAACCCTTCATTAGTTTTGCTAACTTTGTTACTAAAGGGGCTGTCCCACTTGGGCTACCTAATTGGCGAGTTTAGAAAAGTTTTAAAAAAATGACATGTTGAAGACCTCCTTCGACTATGTAGAAGACATCCTTCGACCTCATTTGACTATGTTGAAGACCAGCTTCGACTAGCTACGACTAGCTACGACTAACTTCAGGAAAACTGGACACCGAATAGTGGAGAGTAAAGACGACCTCCTTCGATCTCCGTCGACCTCCCTTCGACAATGATGAAGACTATCTATGATTACTTTTGACTACCTTCGACTACCCTCAATTACCTATGACTAACATGCTGACCTACTGCGACTAAACCTACGAGTAAAAAAAAGTATCGATTTTTTCCATGGCGACCTTTTTTAACTTTTTTTAACATATTGAAAAAAACGCCGCAACCTAGCTGAGGCCTCAAGTACGTGGAGACCACACTCGAGCATGAAGGAGAGTTACAAAGACCTCCTACGACCTCATGTCGACCACACTACAAGTATGAGTCGAAGGAAAACTCACCAGAACTCGTGGATTAGGTCGCCCAAGTGGGACAGGCCCTTTACCACATGAAGTTTCCATCTTTGTGTGTTTTTGATTAACTGCTGGGTTAGGAATCATTATTATAAATTGATTGGTTTAAACAGAGGTGTGGAACAACCTATTCCTATGGATGGGTGACTGTTTGGTGTTCTCTACTCTGGTGTTGTTCTGGAGGTTAGAAAGTTTAGGTTAGTTTAGTTTAGTTTAGAGATACAGTGTGGAAACAAGCCCTGCGGTCTACCGGGTCCGCGCCGACCAGCGATCCCTGCACATTAACAATATCATACACCCTCTAGCAATAATTCACAATTATACTGAGCCAATTAATGTACAAACCTGTACGTCTTTAGAATGTGGGAGGAAAACACAAATCTGGGAAAAACCCACGCGGTCATGGTGAGAATGTACAAACTCCATACAGACAGCACCAGTAGTCGGGATTGAACCTGGGTCACCGGCGCTGCAAGCATTGTAAGGCAGCAACTCTACCACTGCGCAACTATGCCGATGCTGGAGCTACTTAAAGAAGTAGTAAATTGATTGTTGGAAGATCATGGAATTGAGGGCCATGGGAAACTGGTGCAGAAGTGGAGGTGAGCAGATCAGCCAAGATCATATTCATAGGTCACAGGAGCAGAATTAGGCATACAGCCCATCGAGTCTACTCCACCATTCAATCGTGGCTGATCTATCTTTCCATCTTGTAAATGACTTATCAGACATAGGTCTGAAGTTTAAATCATCTTTAACCATAACATATAGTAGGGCGGTACAGTAGGTTGTTAGTTCATCACTACCGCTTACATGACTACCTAATGTAGGAAATGGGTGTTAATATAAAGTGTACAGTAAGGTGGAGTTAATGATGCTACACTACTCTGAATGGTTCACATGCAATAACCAATCTACATCCTTCCCCGTAAAGAGAAAAGGTTGTTAGGCAAATATTAAACAGTCAATGTTAAAACACAAGCAATTAAACGTACTCGCCATATCTGTCAGGTGGTCATCTAATTCGACCCGAACGCTTGCAGACGAACCCCTCTCCCTCCGTACTAGAAAAGTTAGAGGGGAGGAAGGCCCCGAGAAGGAGAACGCAGCTGGGGACACTTGAGGCGACCGGCTGGGTGAGCATGCGGGAATGTTAACGTGGTTGGATAGGGTAACCAACCGAGGCGGAGTGCAAACAGGGAATAGTGGGAACAGGAGCAGCAGAATGTTTAAACGGCAGAGGTGGAGCATATGGATTGGCCCGTCGGTTCCTTAGACGGGCTGACAACAAAACCCAGATGGGTATGTCCCACAGCAGTCTGCATACGGACCACTTGACCCTGCAATAGCGGCTTCAGTGGTTTGCTGGACTTGTCATAGGAGCGCTCCTGAATGTTGTATTTCTCCTGAATGCGTTTCTGGACCGCAGCTGGTTTAAACACCTGTGACGCTGGGCAACTGGGATTGGAGGTCGTGTTGTACGAGACATCAGGCATTGAGCTGGTGGGAGCGTTCCATTAGTTGTTTTGCGCTCCTGACGGCACGTTCAGCGAGCCCATTGGATTGGGGGTATTCAGGGCTGATTGTAACATGGTGAAAGTTCCATCGTCTGGCAAAGTGTTTAAATGTGTGGCTGGTGAATTGTCCTCCGTTGTCAGTTTGTAAACGAACTGGTGCCCGAATACAGAGAGGTGTTTCTGAAGCTTTTGTATAACCATGTCGGATGTGATGGTGGCCAATAAGTCGAGTTTGAACCAGTTGTAGTAGGAGTCGACTAGGACTAGGTAGTGTTTACCGTGCCATTCAAAAATGTCCGCTGCCAGGGATGTCCAAGGCAGTGCTGGTGGGGGTTGTGGTAGCAGAGGCTGTTTCTGTTGGTGTAATGCCAAACTGTTGCAGATGGGGCAGGATGCTGTTCTGTCCCGTATGTACTTGGACATCCCAGGCCAATAGAACATGCTCTGTGCATGAGACAGCAGGGCCTCGGTATCCAATTAGGCCTTCACAGGCTTGTTGTTAATTAACATGGACACGGAGGGATCCAAAAGCTTACCAGCTGTGTGGAGGAGGGTGCGAACAGTAGACTCTTTATATGAGCTAATTGGATCATCTTTGTGGGCAGCTTTGGGCTGATCCTGGGAGTCTGAAAATGTTTGGTCTTGTTGCAGCAGGTGCAGATTAGACGTCGAGCTAGAATTGCGTTTCCCAGGGGACCTGCAGCAAACGGCGAAATGGTTCATCTTCTTGCAGTAGTTGCATGGCTTGCCATTCGCTGGGCAGAATAGCCGTCCCTTGGAACAGTTGTGGAAGTAGTTGCAGTTCGGACACCTTTGCGGCGGTTCATTCATAAATCCTCTGTTGTCTGTCTGTGTGACTCGTTTATTAAAGCCTGTCAGGTTTATACTCTTTTTCTGGGTGTCAAACTGGTCGCTCAGTGGGGCCACAATCTCAGACGTGCGGCAGGCATGCACAGCTTGTTCAAGAGTTAGATCAGCATTACGTAGTAGTTCTGTTTTGAGCTTTTGGTCAGACATGCCGCTGACAAGTTTGTCCCGTATTAACTCGTTAGACATTTCCCCGAAGTGACATCGCTGAGCCATGTATTTTAAATCAGAAATAAATCGTTCAACAGCATCATCAGGAAGTTGGTTGTCGCGCAAAGAACTTGGCTCTTTCCAAGATGCGGTAAGAGGGTAGGTCACACAGTTCACGGAATTTACGCAGTAGGACATTGGGGTTTACGTACAGTCTCAGCTGGCACAACTACCTGGCCGTTACCGTCAAGAACGGCTTGCGCAAAGTCGAAGGTCTGCGCTCTCATCAGAGCCTCTGGTCCCGCCAGGTTTAGTAGGAGCGAAGCTTTGACCTCATCTTGGTCATTTCGATGGACGATGTTGATGTAGTGTTTGTAGTCGATTTCGAAGAGCCTCCATCATTTCCTGATGTCCGAGTCGAAGATGAGCTGCGCTGGTTTGTGGCACGAGTGAGCCATGGTAGTACTGATAAAACGCAAATAAAACCCGATATACGGATGCAGTGGGTCACTTCACGCTTTCTGACACCATGTAAATGACTTATCAGACACATCTTTAATCATAACATATAGTAGAGCGGTACAGTAGGTTGTTAGTTCATCGCTACCGCTTCCATGACTACCTAATGTAGGAAGTGGGTGTTAATATAAAGTGTACAGTAAGGTGGAGTTAATGATGCTACACTACTCTGATGGGTTCACATGCAATAACCAATCTACACCTCTCAACCCCATTCTCTTGCCTTCTCCCCATAACCTTTGACACCCATATTGAGCGACAGGGCAGGTGTGAGAGATGTGGCCTACTCCTATTTCTTATGGTTCTATTTCATGTTCATCTTCAGTTCAGATTCCATTTACATTTAACAGTGTTTCTTTTAAAATTTTGTTTAAATTACCAAACCTTGCAACAAAAGCACTGAATAATCAGAGCTTTTCACTTATCCCTGCTCTGAGCCCTCCTTATCAGAGACAGTTACACACTTGTTTACTTCCAAATACAGATTAAACCTCCACATGAATCAATCAACTCCTTGGGTACGTCAAGCAAAGAAAACACACAGTGTGAAAACAAATCTATTAGGTTTGTGTTCGTTGCAATGCCAGATAACACTGTGGATTAGTTTGCCTAAGACTGAAGGCCATTAAATATGTCAACAGTGCTTGCCTTCGACACACAGAGCTCTGGAATGGACCATGGACTTTATTAGGATGAGCTGTCTGCAGTTCCACATTCAGTGTCAGCTGTGACCGAGTTAGTAGCATCCTGGACTGGAAATTAGACAGTAAATATCTTAGTAAATCTTGCAAATAACGAACTCAAACACCAGAGAACTGGGCAGCATGGTGGCGCAGCGGTAGAGTTGCTGCCTTACAGTGCTTACAGTGCCAGAGACCCGGGTTCGATCCTGACCACGTGCTGTCTGTATGGAATTTGTACGTTCTCCCAGTGACTGTGTGGGTTTTCTCCGAGATCTTCCACTCCAAAGACGTACAGGTTAATTGGCTTGGTGTAAGTGTAAATTGTCCCTAGTGTGATGGATATGTTAATGAGCGAGGATCGCTGGTCAGTGTGGACTCGGTGTGCTGAAAGACCTGTTTCGGCGCTGTATCTCTCTAAACTAAACTAAACTAAAAAGACCTATATTTCAGGAGGAAGCTCCAATGTCAGAACTACAAAGTATTTAAGGAGGTGACCCAAGGAACTGAAGATACTGGCTTCCCCAAATAAAGACATAAAGTGCTGGAGTAACTCAACAGGACAAGCAGCATCTCTGGGAGACATGAATAGGTGATAATAGACACAAAGTGCTGGAGTACTTTAGCGGGTCACCACCACCAGGTTGCTGCTTTGCCAACAGTCTGTCCCGTCCTTTTCCTTCTTTGGTGTTTTTTAGTATGCGTTAAATGTATGTTTTAGTGTCCTTTAGCTTTGTTTTAACCTCTTGTCTCGACGGAGATGCGATTTATTTCCGTATAGTATCTCCGTCCGTACTGCGGCCTAACATCGAGGAGGTGGCAATCTCTTGCTGAGGATCGACTTTGGGAGCTCCAACCGTGGGCGGGAGCCTGCGGACGTTAACATCGTGCAGCTCACGGACCCTGGTTAGGGATCGACTTCAGGAGCTCCAGGCCGCAGGAGCTTTGACCGCTCGATCGCGGGAGCTTCGATCGCCCCGACACGGGAGCTTTGACCACCCCAACTCTGGGGCCTTGATCGCCGGCTGCAGGAGCTTCGATCGCCCTGACTGCGGATGGTTCAACTGCCTCGACCACGGGAGAATAAAGAGTGAAGAAGATTAGACTTTATTGCCATCACAGTGAGGAACGTGGGGAATCTGCTGTGGTGGATGTTTATGTTAACATGTATGTAGTTGTGTGTCTTGTTGTCTTTTATAGTATGACTATGGTAAATCGAGTTTCACTGTACCTTAATTGGTACACGTGACAATAAAATACCTTTGAACCGTTTACACCTTTGGATCAGGCAGCATCTCTGGACAAAAAGAATGGATGATGTTTCGAGTCGGAACCCTTCTTCAGACTATTTTCGGACACAAAGATGCTGCCTGATCCGCTGAGTTAATCCAGCACTTTGTGTCCATCTAGCACCTGCACTTCCTTCCTACACATAAATAAGTGACATTTTGGGCTGGAACTCTTCTTCACCCAAACCTAAATGTCACCTACTCATGTTCTCCAGAGATGCTGCCTGACCCACTGAGTTACTCCAACACTTGTGTCTTTACAAAGTAAGCCATTCTGTTTATCTTTCCACAGGCGTTGCCTGACCTGCTTCTAGCATTTTGTTTTTCCATTTTGCAAAGCCATTTTGAATTAAAAAAAAATTCCAACGGGCATCACAACAGGACAGAGGAAGTATTTCAGCTTATTGTGGCCATGAAACTGTTATCCAATGAGTCAGTTTGCAGAGCATTCTCCTCCACTGAAATTCCCGAGCTATAACACAAGAAGTGTCGGTGATTTGCAAGTCAAGTTGAGTTTATTGTTGTATGGTGAGGTACAAGTGCAACATTACCAGCATGTAGATTCAGACAAACACACAAAAACAAATTATCCATAAATTATAAATAAATTACACATAAATCAGGGTGGCTCTGTCGAGCAGCGGTAGAGTTGCTGCCTTACATGCCAGAGATCCAGGTTCGATTCTGACTACGGGAGCTGCCTCTAGGGAGTTTGTACCTTCTCCCCGTGACCCTGTGGGTTTTCTTCAGTTTCCTCCTATATTCCAAAGACATGCAGGTTTGTAGGTTAGTTGGCTTTTTTAAATTATCCCTAGTGTGTAGGACTAGAACTAGTGCAAGGGCGATCGTTGGTTGGTGCGGATTCGATGGGCTGAAAGGCCTGTTTCCACGCTGCATTACATTGAACTAAACTATACAATTTCTAAAAGAAAGAAAAGTGCACTAAGCAAAACTTATATTTGTGCAAAATACAATAAAAACAAAAAAACAAGTCCAAGGTAGTACACGAGGTGGTCAGTGGTGATGTGTTGATGGAAGTAGGATTAGGCACATGCAGGTGGGTTCAGGAATCTGATAGTTATAGGAAAGAAGCTGTTCCTGAACTTGGTGGTGTGGGACTTCAGACTTCTGCATCTCCTGTCCGTTGGTAGTGGCGAGAAGAGAACATGGTCAGGATGGTGGGGATCCTTGATGATAGATAGTGTCTTCATCAGGCAGCAACTCCTGTAGATGGCCCTGATGGAGAGGAGGGTTGTGCCTGTGATGGACCTTGTTGAGTTCACCACTCTCTGTACCATTAATACGAGGCTCCTTCTACCCTCTCATGTGGATGGATTACCCACCACAATCTTTTCTACTTTGAGGAAGAGCAGGTGAGTTGTCATTCATCTTTGGTTACTGGCGTCCTATCCAACATTTGTCTTTCAACCAACAACACCGAGCCAGATTGTCTGATCATTATCAAGGTACCATTGGTGAAGTTTGCTGTGTGTGAACAAACTGCCTTGTTCTCCCTGTGATGGCAGTGATTTTTCCCTTAAATGTGGACTCACTTTTAGAAATCTTGAGGTTGTGAAACCAATGTAAAAGTGCAAGTTTAAGATTGGGTTTAGGTTTATTATTGTCACGTGTATCGAGGTGCAGTGAAAATATATATATATTTATATATTTTTTAATACTTTTTTATTCGAGGCATCTGCATATCATAGTCCAAACCAATACAAACTTTGTGTACCGGTTACATATTTAATATCCAGGATTCCAAGGACTCAGTTACCAAAGTAGCTGGGATCCTCCTTTATCGGTTACATATTAACATTGCCTCTAATAATTTATTTATATTTATAGATGGAAAAAAATAAAGAAAGAAAGAAATTAGAAAAGTATTAATAATAATAATGGATGGGATTTATATAGCGCCTTTCTAGATACTCAAGGCGCTTTACATCGCATTATTCACTCACTCCTCAGTCACACTCGGTGGTGATGAGCTACTTCTGTAGCCACAGCTACCCTGGGGCAGGCTGACAGAAGCGTAGCTGCTAATCTGCGCCTACGGCCCCTCCGACCACCACCAGTCACTCACACACATTCACACACATTCATACACAGGCAAAGGTGGGAGAAATTTCTTGCCCAAGGACACAACGACAGTATGCACTCCAAGCGGGATTCGAACCGGCTACCTTCCGGTCGCCAGCCAAACACTTAGCCCATTGCGCCACCTGTCGTCCCAAGTAGAATAAACTATAAATAATACAACTTAGGAGATAGGTCCGTAGGTCAGAGAACATAACTATTCATCTAGTCGAGGATTCAGGTTTCAGTGAAAAGATTTTGATTGCACACTGTCCAATTAAATCACACAACATTGTACATGAATACAATCAAGCTGAACTAAAGCACAATACGTAGAGCAAAGAGCAGAAATATAGTGCAGAATAGGTAGAGCAATGTGTAGAATATCGTTACAAAATGCTGGAATAACTCAACGGGACAGGCAGCATCTCTGGAGAGAAGGAATGGGTGACGTTTTGGGAAGTGCAGTGAAGAAGTGTAGAATATAGTTCTCAACATTGCAATTGAAATGTTTGAGGGAAAAAGTCTGCCATGTAGTAGGACTGTATCCTAACTTAGTTTAGTTTCATTTTGAGATCCAGCGGGACGGAGAAACCGAGTCCACGCCGTCCAGCGATCACCCCTGATACTAATTCTATCCAACACACTTGGGACAATTTACAATTTTACTGAAGCCACTTAATCTACAAACCTGTATGACTTTGGTGTGTGGATGGAAACCTGAGCACCTGATGAAAACTAGGTTACAGGGAGTACATACAAACTCGGTACTGGCAACAAACGTCTCTGTTGCTGCGTCACTGTGCCACCCTTATGGAAGGACTGTTCAGAAGCCTGATAACAGAGGGGAAGCGAGAGAGCTGTTTCTGAGTCTGGTGGTGGGTGTTTTTTAAGCTTCTGTACCTTCGGCCTGACGGGAGTGGGGAGCAGGGAGAAGAAGGAATGAACGGGGCGGGAAAGATCCTTGATGTTGTTTGCTACTTTTCCCGAGACAGCGTGAAGCATAGCTGGAGTCCATTCTTATTCATTTTTTAAAAATTGCCCAAAACATTGGAATAAAGTTTCAGATTGCTTATTAAATGGATCATACAATGTCACAAAACAAATCACATTAAGCATCAGGAAAATATCACGGGTGTCATTAGAGAGCAGGTCGAAGAAGGTTGACCAAAGATGCAGTTATTAAAGTATTGGTTGACTGAGCTGAACGGGAACTTTCTGTGTTGTAAAATGTGCTTTATTCTATGCGCTGGGTGGTTTAAAAATAGGGCCTCAATAAACTGCTTCAGTCACAGCACATTAGCTTTTGCAATAAACGTACCTTGCTATTAAATCAGAAGAAATGACTCTGCACACACCAGGGAGCAATGGTTGGGGCTGTTTGGTTTGACCATAAACAGCAGCACGATAAAGCTGGAATCACAATGTGCTCTGCGGTGTAAATAATCTTGTTTAACGAACACATTTCTCTGGCTGGATTTAATACAACTGGGTAAACTGTGCTATGAACATTAATATGCAAGCACTTTATCCAATGTAACGAGGCGCTGTCCTTGGCTCTCCTAGTACAGCTTGAGAAAGAGAAGGGGGGGGTTCCTCAGCAGCTCTCCATTAGAAGGGTCTCGACCCGAATCTTTTCTCCACAGATGCTGCCCGTCCTGCTGAGTTACTCCAGGTTTTTGTGTCTACCTTAGATTTAAACCAGCATCTGCAGTTCTTTCCTACGCACTCCCTTAATCTTCAGTTGTCAGTCTTCAGTTCAGTTTATTGTCATGTGTACCGAGGTACAAGAACAACAGCCTAACAACAGTGTCCGGCCCTGGTTGGATGGGATGGTTGGAATTTAGCCCATCTTCATTATATGCAAGTAAGAAATTCATTGTTCTATCTGGGACATATGACAATAAACATTTCTGACTGTCTTGGCTACTGTTGGTAAATGCCAGCGGGTTGAAATAATGTCTGGATGAGTAAGGCAACAGATGTCTGTTTGCTGTGGAGTGCAGGAGACCTTTCAATCTCCAGAATGCAATTGGCCAAGAAATTGAATTGCTCTGAAATCAGTGTCCGTGAGACACCCGCGGAAGTTTCACCTTATGAATCCCACATCAACAGTTCACCTGATTGGTATCATTGCAGCATCTAGCCAGGAACACTGGCTCTGTTCATTGCATTGTTGCACTTTGTAGGTAAAATGAGAGTATGATAAATAGATGAAACTAGGAACTGCACTTGCTGGGAAGAGAGAAAATGCTGGAGTAACTCATCGAGTCAGGCAACCCTGGAGAACATAGATAGGTGACGTTTCAGATCACGACCCTTCTTCAGACTGGATATAAAAAATAGAAGCTGGAATAGGACAGTTGGCCTCTCACATTGGCTCTGCCATTCAATGAGACCATGCTGACATTTTAATTCAGTGCCACCTACACTAAACCAAAAGTTGTAAAGTGTCGCAGCTGGTAGAGTTGCTGCCTCAGGGCTCCAGAGACCCGGGTTCAATCCTGACCTCGGGTGCTGTCTGTAGAATTTGCATGTTCAGTCCGTGTCAGTGTGAGTTCCTTCTGAGTGCCCCAGTTTCCTCCCACATCCCAGATACATGCGGGTTTGTAGGTGAAGTGTCCCTAGTGTATAGGGAGTGGATGCAAAAGTGGGATAAGATAGCAAAGTTTTATTAAGGGGAGATCTTGCCTTGCAAACCTGTTCGAATTCTTTGAAAAAGTAACCAGCAGGATAGACAGTGGATGTGGTTTAATTGGATTTTCAGAAGGCCTTTGATGAGGTGCCGCATGTAAGGCTGCCAAACAAGATAGGAGCCCATGGTATTGTAGGCAAGGTACTGGCATGGATGGAAGATTGGGTTACTGGGAGAAGGCAAAGGGTGTGAATATAAGGGGCCTTTTCAAGTTGGCTACTGTTGACTATGGTGTTCCGCAGAGGTTGGTGTTGGGTCTGCTACTTTTCACTATACTGTATATATTAATGATCTGGATGATAGCATTGATGGCTTTGCGGCCAAGTTTGCAGATGATACACAGATAATTTGAGGGGCAGATAGTGTTGAGGAAGCAGGGAGTCTGCAGAAGGACTTGGACATGTTTGGAGCATGGGCAGAGAAGTGGCAGATGGAATACAGCGTAGCAAAGTATACGGTCATGCACTTTGGTAGAAGGTAGAAGGAATAACGGCGTAAGCTATTTTCTTAATGGGTAGAGGATTCAGAAATCAAAGGCGCTAAAGGACTTGGGAATGCTGGTGTAGGTTTCCCAAAAGGTTCATTTACAGGTCGAGTCGACTGAGCAAGGCAAATGCAATGATAGCATTAATTTCAAGAGGATTAAAATATAAAATTAGATGTAATGCTGAGGCAGAGATTCAACCTCTGTGAGCAATATCAGTAAAATTAATTAGGACAGTGAAACTTGTAGGATAACTGGGTGGGGAGGGATGGAGAGAGAGGCAAAGCAAAGGTTATTTGAAGTTAGAGAAATCATTGTACACACCACTGGGTTGTGAGCTACCCATGAAATATGAGGTGCTGTTCCTATTTTTAACTGTTTGTATGCCTCGTTGTCAACTTCACCTCAGCCAACAATGAACCATTCTACAGTTCCTTAATCAGCATCTGCTTTAATCTGTGTTTTCACACCTTCCCCTTCCGCATCTCGTTTCCTTCTCCCCTGACTCTCAGTCTGAAGGAGGGTCTTGACCCGAAACGTCACCCAATCCTTCTCCCCAGAGATGCTGCCTGTTCTGCTGAATTACTCCAGCATTTTGTGTCTACCTGTCAAAATGCTTCTGAAACGGTGTGATAGTAACCTGCTTACAGAAAAAGCAAATAATGCTTTTAGATTGAAGGTGACTGCTTCAGGTAGGTATGTTGCAAAACCTACCTGAATCGTCGCTGAGAATCTGCCCCAGCCCGTGTGCGCGATTTTGGCGCTGTTTAGAGGGGGCGGGTTTAAAACGCGATTTTTACTAGGCTGTTCCAATCGAAGATGTTCAGCCTAGTAAATCATTAACTAAAAATCGCTGAAAGACCCCGTCGCAAAAGGCATTATTAGTTTTATAGGCCTCGAATAATAGTTATAATAGTTTTAAAATCACTCTCTCAACCCGCGACCTCTCGCAGCCCCAGGGTTTTATAAAGCAAACAATTAAAAGTATGTACCTTATTTTTACATTAAAAGGGGCTTATTAAGACCCCTTTATACAAAGTTTACTATAGCGAGTAGTTCATTTTGGGCTCTTTATATCCCGCAGTATTTTTCTGGGCATTTGAGGCACAAATCCAGCGCAATGTGAACGTTCTAAACCAGTGCGTTCACAGGAACCCACTAGAAAGCTGATTTAAAATTGACTTTAATTTACAGCAATTGAACACTAAATTCCTTCCATTTGGCCTATAAATTGATGTAAATGAGATTTAAAAATCATGTTTTATTGTGAATTATTTGTGAATATTATTTGGACACTTAGGCTATTTAAAAATGTTAATCATTTATTAAGAAATGGATAGATGTTTAGATCAAGTAATTGAAGTTTGAAATTAGCTACAATTGGGTAACTAACTAATTATATGCTTTAATTTCAGGCCATCCAAGTAAGATTATTTTATATTTGTTTCAGAATGCTTCAATCTATGATAACTGAAAATTTCATTCAGTTCTCTTAATTTTTAAGAAGGTTATGGGCTTTTGACTGTCCATGATCACAGCTTTTTTGTTATGTCCATAGAAAATCAATAGGGAACAAGATGCTAATTTCCGAGTATGAAAATGGCCATAACTTTTTTATTACTTGAGATATGAAAGTGAATTAGGTGTCAAATTAAACTTTTTTTTATGCTTTATCTGATGGGATAAATTGCAGACTTGATTTTTTAAAACTCAAAATTTTGTAACATTGCTACTTCAGGGTGATTTTTTTTAACATCCTGGGATCGTCGCTGAGTGTGGGGAGTGGCTGCGACATCACCACTTCCATAAATGTCACTCTAATCCCTGTTAATGGCTGTCCCGCTGAGTTTCTTCAGCTTTTTATGTCTATCTCCCGTTAATAGCAAGCAGGTCAGGAGGAGCTGAAGACCAGCACCATGGACAGCGACTGCCTGGAGCAACAGCTGAGCCCAATAAACTGGGATTGGATCAACTTTCCTGCACCTTGTCAAGGGAGGGAGAGAAAGGAGGCAGGAGGAAAGGGGGAGAGATGGCATAGAAACATAGAAAATAGGTGCAAGAGTAGGCCATTCGGCCCTTCGAGCCAGCACCGCCATTCAATATGATCATGGCTGATCATCCAAAATCAGTACCCCATTCCGGCCTATTCTCCCTATCCCTTGATTCTCTTAGCCCTAAGCTACATCTAACTCTCTCTTGAAATTAGTGGAAGAGAGGGAGGAAGAGAGAGAAGGAGAGAGGGAGTAAGAGAGAGAGTTGGAGAGGAACGGACAACTTTTTGTTGCTTTCCATTCCAAACTTTCACTTGTTGCACCACCTGAATACATTCTTTAACAATTACGTAAGCAACATCAAGATATCAGAGGCACTTTACAGTCATAGACACATAGAGTGATACAGTGATGTCTGTAACTATCTTAAACCTAATCAAACAGTGGTCATTGGTCCCAAATTACACACTTCTTGAAGCGTAGTCAGAGCTGTAATATAGGAATCAAGATGACCATCCATGCTTACCAAGGTCCCACACATGGCAACAATGATATTGCCTGATAATGATTGAGGCATAAATGTTGGCCTCATGGTGTCACTGGGATAATTCCACTTCTCTTTTAAAATAGTCCAGGGGAACTTCAAAATCCACTTGAGTGCTTCAGTTTAATCCTTCATCTGAAAGATCAGACAGCGTGAATGAGATGGTTCAACTTTAAAACAAGAGCAGGAACAGAGAGAGATTTTGAAGACAAAATAGTACCACAAAGTTTTGGCTCAATCATACGTTTGCTGGCCGCCTTCTATCTGGAGGTTGTTGTGAGCTTTCTTGGGATGTCTTCTTGGGTTTTCTTGGGATGGGATAAAAGGACTGGACAAACTAGATGCAGGAAAAATGTTCCCAATGTTGGGCGAGTCCAGAACCAGGGGCCATACTTAGAATAAAGGGGAAGCCATTTAAGACTGAGGTGAGAAAAAACGTTTTCACCCAGAGAGTTGTGAATTTGTGGAATTCCCTGCCACAGAGGGCAGTGGAGGCCAAATTACTGGATAGATTTAAGAGAGAGTTAGATAGAGCTCTAGGGGCTAGTGGAGTCAAGGGATATGGGGAGAAGGCAGGCACGGGTTATTGATTGGGGACGATCAGCCATGATCACAATGAATGGCAGTGCTGGCTCAAAGGGCCGAATGGCCTCCTCCTGCACCTATTTTCTATGTTTCTATGTTGGGAGCCCTTGGCATATTACAGCCATGTAGTTAGTTGATGGCATACACACTGCCTATAGTGCGCATCAGTGGTGGGAACATTGAATGCTCAATATAATTGAGTACAATGGTCAGTAAGCTGCATAAAACAGAGGGCTGTGGAGGCCAACTCAGTGGATATTTTTAAGGCAGAGATAGATAGATTCCTGATTAGTGTCAGGGGTTATGGGGAGAAGGCAGGATAATGGGATTTGGAGGGAGAGATAGATCAGACAAAATTGAATGGTAGAGTAGACTCCATGTGCCGAATGGCCTAATTCTGCTCCTATCCTTTATGATCTTATGATCTTTAGACTTTACATTTTTTTAGAGATACAGCGCGGAAACAGGTTTTTGGTGCACTCAGTCCGCGCCGACCAGCGATCACCCCGTGCAGTAACCGACACACACTAGGGACAATTTTTACAAAATACGACCATGTACGTCTTTGGAGTGTGGGAGGAAACCCAGAGCACCTGGAGTAAACCCAAGGAGAATGTGCAAACTCTGTACAGACAGCACCAGTAGTCCGGATCGAACCAGGGTCTCTGGTGCTATAAGGCAGCAACTCTACTGTTGTGCCACTGAGCTGGCCCCAAAACAATTCTTGATAGAATGTTGATAAATCTTGATAAACCTTGAAACTATTCTTATGGGTCTCAGCTGGAATATTGTGTTCATCTTTGGGCGCCACATTTTAGGAAGGATGTGAAAATCTTTCAAGAGGGTGAAGGTGCGATCGACTGGACAGGTCGCAGGGATGAGGGTCTTTGCCACTTGGCTATATGGAAAAAGCAGCTTGTTCTCACTGGGGAGGAGAAGCTTGGGAGAAGTTTGATAAAACTGTTCAAGTTGCAACTGCTTTTTGGAGAGATGTAATTCATCTAGTTAGGTCAGGAACCAGAAGACACAGAATTAAGTTAATGTACAAAAATACCTGAGGTGGTCAAGGCATGGATATCTATCAGTCTGAAGAAGGGTCTCAACAAAAAAGGTTACCCATTCCTTCTCTCCAGAGATGCTGCCTGTCCGGCTGAGTTACTCCAGCATTTTGTGTCTATTGAGGTTTAATGGAGATGTGCGTGGCAGGTTTTTTAGACAGAGGTAGATGGTGGTCCGGAATGCATTGCCAGAGGTGGTGGTGGAGGCAGATGCGATAGCTGCATTTAAAAGGCTTTTAGATAGGCACATGGAAGTGTAGGGAATGGAGGGATATGGTTCATGTACAGACAGATGAGATCAGTTCAGCTCGGCATCATGTTTAGCACAAACATTATGGGCTGAAGGCCCTGTTCCTGTGCTGTACTGTTCTATGTTCTATAGATTTCATCATGAAGAGGTGAATAGTCTGCTTCTGTTCTGCAGCAACCTACAATATTACAAGATCAAAAACGCTTCACTATCTGTGTTGGGATAGGTAGTTTACAACTTGCTTGGAGCAGGACAAACATTTGACTCACAGGCGAGGGAGATAAACACTCAGGTACTACTGACCCCAGCCTTGAATATGTTGGTGGACTTGCCCAGACAGCATGGAGTGTAGATGGGAAGGAGTCAATGGGAAGGAGGTTGATTTGCGTGGTTTGGTTTGGTTTGATCTGGGTTGCTTCCACAACTATCTACAATTTCTTGCAGTCTTGGGTGGATTTGTTCCCAAACCACCCTGTGATGCATCCCGATAAAATGCTTTCTATGGTGCATTTGTAGAAGTTGGTGAGAGTTTTTGGGGACATGCCGAACTTCCTAAGTCTTCCAAGGAAGTAGAGATGTTGGTGTTCCCTCTTCTTCCCTCTCCCAGCGGGCATGAGGTACAGAAGTGTGAAAATGCACACCTCCAGATTCAGGGAGAGTTTCTTCCCAGCAGTTATCAAGCAACTGAACTGAACCATCCTATCTCCAACCAGAATGCAGTCCTGACCTACCATCTACCTCATTGGAGACCATTGGAATAATTTGAATATTCAATTGTACTTCACTGGAAATTGATTCTTCAAAGCATTTTTTTGGTTTGGTTGTTTGAAATCATAGCCTCATAACTGTTCTCCATATATAACAATAATTGTCTTATTATCCCAAGACGATACCCTGTGATGCATAGTAAGATTAGAGAAGTTCTGTTCTGTTTGAAATACCAGTTGAAGTACTGTCCCTTAGTGCCCGTGACCAAAGCCATCAGCATGACTGTTTTGGTGCGCATGATCAGAGTTGTTGGTGGGCAACGTTAGGGCAATACTCCAGATTCAGGAGAGTACCTGGTTCACGTATTCCCTCAACGTATCCTCCTCACTTCTAGTTAATGGCAAATAACGTATCCTGCCAGGAAAACTTCGATATGTTCATCGAAGTGATGTGGTCTGTGAGTTCTCGTTTAATCTTACTATTTTACTTCGGAGTCACGTGAGTGACTACGTGAAAGATTTCAAAGATGATCTGTGATTTCAGGCCGTGGGAAACGAGTCCATGGATCACATCTGCCTTAATTGATTGTGGGAGGAATTGTGTTAACATGTTTAGACATGAATCCAACATTGAAATCCATGATAAATTGTTAACAACAAATTACAGCCCCTATTTATGGGGTGAAATTATATTACAGAACTTAAAATTGACTGCAACGTTCCAGTTTAACTACTGGTTTGTGGTAGAATAGTTGGAACATTTTCCCCTGATCCATCCTGCTGTCTCGGGGATTTAGTTCATTGGTACATCCAACTCCATAGCTGCCGATGTAGCTGCAGCCCTGGTGGAATAAGATTTGAATATGTTAGTATCCACCCCAGCTGTTGTTAAAACCTGTTTCAGCCATCTGGAAATAGTTTGAACCGACAGTTTTTTGTGGGTTGTTTGTGGCTGATTAGTAGTGCCATCTCATAGCCTCAGATGTTTTTGGTGTTCTCCATATATAACAATAATTGTCTTATTATACAGAGACGATATCTGTAGGGTAATCCCTAAATTCTATTTTGAGGCCTGATGATCCCGGTCTGTTCTGTTTGACTAATTCGTAATATGAAACGTTATATTCCTGTTGAAGAAGTCATATAGTCCAGCCTTAACTTATGTACGACTGTACCCTTAGTGCCGTGACCAAAGCCATCAGCATGACTGTTTTGTGCGTCAGTCTTTGCAGGGTCAGAGTTGTTGCTGGAGACCAATTCCTTGGCAACGTTAGGGCAATACTCATATCCCATTTTAGAGAGTACCTGGTTCTTGGGGGATTGATATTAAAAATTCCCCTCATAAGCCTTTTGGTTCCCCCACCTGTACCATATGGGAACAATAAAGACTGCAGTATCACTTACCTCCAGGCTTAAAACTTGCTGTTATGGGGAAACGTTCTTCCACCCCTCCTCCTGCCGTTTTGACTTGTCAAAGCCAATGGCTCCGTTCTGTATAGTCTCCCGCCCAGCCATGGTGTTTAATCTGGCCGGTGAGGGAGCGAAGTCGGGCACAGCTGTTTCCTTACGGGTGATTCCTGTGCCGCCTGTCATTGTTTGCCCAGCTCTCCATGTTTCCCCACCTGTGAAACAGTTTGGGGAGAATAAAGACCGCAGTTTCACTTACCTGCAGGTCCAGGTTTAAACTGTCGCTACGGGGGAAACGTCGTTCCACCCCGCATCCTGCCGTTTCGACTTGTCAAAGTCAACGGCCCCATTCTGAATAGTCTCCCGCCCGGCTGTGGTGTTCTGTCCGGGCGCAGGACCAAAAAGTCTCGCAGCACTTGTGGGCACTATTTTGTCCAGCTTCCCCCCCCCTGTGTAAAAACAGCGTGGGGCCAAAAAACTACCGCAGAGTAAGTCACTTACATGCAGGTCACGGTTTCAAACTTACCGTTGCCGGGGAACGCTCCACCCCACTTGTCGTTTCACAAGCGTGAAAGCGATATGACACGCATCGTCCTGGCGGGGTTCTTCACGTAGTCACTCACGTGACTCCGAAGTAAAACAGCTTTTCACTGTACCTCGGTAGGTGACAATAACAAACTACACTAAATAACGAATGGGCACCGGCATTTGACTGCCATCCCATCAGTTTATTTGTTCTGAGTCTGCACACGTCTGACTGCTCATCGACCCTTGAGAAGGATCTGATCTTTGTGTAGCCTCTCCATCTAGTCTCCATCCTCTGCGCTCTAACCTTTTCATTCCAAGACATTAAAACCCCACTGGGGATTGTGCTGCTACTGAGACCAAGTGCACTGAACTGCGTGAAAAGACCGTCTCTTTCCAATCCTAGCAGCTCATTTCCAAGAGCCGGGCATTAGTGCAAAACCTAATGAGGAAACATGTCCATGGTAATGCAAGAGGTGGCCTGTAGTTTTCCATTGTCGAGATAGGATCCAGATTGTTCAAGTCAGTTCGGAAACCTGATTGTTGTAGAAGGTAGCTGACCCAGGTGTTGTGGGACATCAGGCTTCTGTATGTTCTGCTGGATGGTAGCAGCGGGAAGAGGACATGTCCCAGAAGGCGATAGATGCTGTCTTCCTGAGGCAGTGGGGACACTTGGTGTTAGATGCTGTCTCGTGAGGCAGTTCATCATGTAGATGCTTCTGATGGTGGGGAGGGCGGTGCCCATGATGGTCCAGGCCATGCCCACCACTGTGTGCAGCATCTTGCGATCTGTGTGTTGGAATTGCCAATTAAAATTAAAGCTCAACAAATGTGTCGGCATGGAAAATTTATTGCAGTTTTGCAATAGTGATTCCCGTGCTGATCGCTATTTAGAATTTGTCTGGAAAAATAAATGACTTACACAATTGGTTACAGCTTTTAATTGATGACTGAGTTTCCACCCTCATGTTTCTCTCCATTATCCAAGTTCCAAATGTTCTGTTCACAGTGGGAACCCTGTGTGCTTGTTTTTTTTTGAAGTACATTTTTGACACCTTATGGATAACTCAGCAGCACCTGTCTCTCCTTACTCAAGTTACGGGCTCAAGCCACATATTTAAAATTGAAAACATAATCTCGGTCTCTATTCAAGTGCAAAGGTGAGAGAGGACTGCACAGTTGAAGACAATGGGCCTTAGCCGCTTGGAATTATGTTCTGAAGGTATACAGTATGCAAACTGGCCCTTCACCCCACTGAATCTGTGCCAAGCACTAACCCCCTGGCCTCAACTAATCCTTCGCCAATCCTATTTTTATTTCCCCTAAATTCCCATCAATTCCATCTGGCTTCTACCACTCACCCACAAACTAGGGATGACTTACGCTGGCTAATTAAGAGGGATGTGGATTCCCAGTTGCCATGTTGAGAGAGCAATGTACTTTGAGGTATTCAGGGAATCAAGGGTTAAGGGTTTAGTGCAGGGAAGTAGAGCTGAGATATATGATTACAGAATGGCAGAGAAGGCATTGATGGCCAAATGATCTGCCCTGTTTTTTTTTCACATTGTTTTTTTAAATATACTTAAAGTCATAGAGAGTCACACCACAGAAAACGGCTCATCAAGTGCAGAACCACTGACCATCAGCTATCACTGACCATCATATACTAGTGGTACAGGCAGATATGATGGGGGTATTAGACTTTTGCCAGGCCTATGAAGATGGTGAATTTAGGGATGTGATTACGTTCAGGCAGGTGAGATTAGTTTATGTTGCATTATGTTTAGCACAGACATTATGGGCTGAACAGCTTGTTCCTGTTCTGTACTATCCTATCCTAAGTTTCAAGGAACAGCATGGAAACAGGCATTTCGGCCCACTGAGTCCATGCTGACCATCGATCACCATTCACACTGTTTCTATGTTATTGTTTTTTCTCATCCACTCCGTACATGCTGGAGACAATTCAAGGAGGCCAATTAAACTACAAACTTACATATCTTTGGGACGTGGAGGAAACCAGAGCACCCGGAGGAAACCCACGTGGTCACCGGGAGAATGTGTAAACTGCACACAGACAGTGCCTGAGGTCAGGATCGAACCAGGGTCTCTGATGCTGTGAGTCAGCGGTCACGCCACTGGTCTCTGTTCTAACTCCCTGCAGATTCTAGCATTTATCAAACATGGAATATTGACCATCCACCTCCACACTAGACACAATTTGCAGAAGGTTAATCAATTTACCAATTTACCAATGGATTGCGAAGCACGTGGAGGAAACCCACATGGTCACCGAGAGTTCATGCCAACTCCACACAGATAGCACTGAAGGTCTAGATCAAACCTGAATTGCTGGACCTGTAAGTAACCAGCTGCAGCACTGTGCCATATAATTGTACTATGTAAATGCTGCTCATGTTGCTATCAATCTAAAACATTGATGATGACAAAAAAATGATACTTTATTGTCACATGTACCTAGGTACAGTGAAATGCTTTGTTTTGCATACAACCTGGTAAAATAGACAATAGACAATAGATGCAGGAGTAGGCCATTCGGCCCTTCGAGCCAGCACCGCCATTCACTGTGATCATGGCTGATCATCCCCAATCAGTACCCCGTTCCTGCCTTCTCCCCATTTCCCTTGACTCTGCTATCTTTAAGAGCTCTATCTAACTCTCTCATTAAAGCATCCAGAGAATTGGCCTCCACTGCCTTCTGAGGCAGAGAATTCCACAGATTCACAACTGTCTGGGTGAAAAGGTTTTTCCTCATCTAAATGGCCTACCCCTTATTCTTAAACTGTGGTCCCTGGTTCTGAACTCCCCCAACATTGGGAACATGTTTCCTGCCTCTAGCCTGTCCAATCCCTTAATGATCTTATATGGTTCAATAAGATCCCCTCTCACCCTTCTTAATTCCAGTGTGTACAAGCCCAGCCGCTCCATTCTATCAACATATGACAGTACCACCATCCCGGGAATTAACCTTGTGAACCTACGCTGCGTTCCCTCAATAGGAAGAATGTCCTTCCTCAAATTTGGAGACCAAAACTGCACACAATACTCCAGGTGTGGTCTCAGTAGGGCCCTGTACAACTGCAGAAGGGCCTCTTTGCTCCTATATGCAACTCCTCTTGTTATACAGCAGACCACACCTTGCACAAGAGTCGTAACGTTTCTGGCGCCGACAATTACATAAAGTTCATTGAACAGACATATATTTTGCTCGGAGCGATGAACCAGACCTGCCACCACACATGGTAGAAGGTGCCCCCCGCCAGGTCCCCCCTCCGTTCTAGGTAGTGCAGGTCCTGTTCCTCACTTTCAATGGTACATCTCACTCTCAACAGCTCACTCCCGATGATCCCTCCTCACTCCCGACGATCCACATCACTCCCGATGGTCCACTTCACTCCCGACGATCCCTCCTCACTCCCGACGGTCCACCTCACCCCCGATGATCCCACCTCACTCCCAATGATCCACCTCACTCCCGATGATCCACATCACTCCTGACGATCCCTCCTCACTCCCGACGATCCCTCCTCACTCCCGCCGATCCACTTCACTCCCGACGGTCCACCTCACTCCCAATGATCCCTCCTCACTCCCGATGATCCACCTCACTCCCGATGATCCACTCCCTCACCTCACTCCCGACGATCCCTCCTCACTCCCCCGACTCCCGACATCCACCTCACTCCCGACAGTCCACCTCACTCCCGACAGTCCACCTCACTCCCGACGGCCCCTCTTCACACTCGGCTTTGTCGACTGTGTAACTATTCAGGTTCATTTTGTTCAGTGTTGACATATTGAATACTCATTTTATGGATTAAACTATTGTCTTGGCTGCAGTCGCAACTTTGTGGCCAAATCTGTGCAATGCACGTTGGGAAGAAAGTGTATTCCACAGAGAAGATTTATGGGAACAGTCTCATGAATGAGAAATTTATGTTACATGGTTGGACTGGGCGAGCTGGGCTCATTCTCCTTTGAGGACTGGAGAGAAGATGGAATGGAAGTTTGATATATGATTTCAACATAATGAACGATGATGACAATAAAGGAACGATATTTCCACTGAAGGAATAGTAAAGAACCACAGATTAAAGTGGACTGGCATTAAGCCCAGAGGATACATGAAGAACAGAACTGTGGAGTAAAGATACCTTCTATGATCTTTGCTGTGGAGCAGTGAATAGTTATAATCTGAACTTCACTCACAGAGACAGTGAAAGCATGGCTTTCCAAAAGGAATGTGATTATTTCCTGGAAGAAAGATAATTACATAGCTTTAGAGAAAGAACCAGAAAATACGATATGGTACGATAGAACTTTATTTATTCCAGGAGGGAAATTGATCTGCCAACAGTCATAAAACACAAAATACATGAAACATGAAATGAAAGTGACGAGTGGAAAGGATTGGGGATTTACAGGAACACCCTTGCAAATACCTGGTGTGTATGGGAGGTCCCCTGAAGCGCCGAGGAGATACGAGAACGGACCAGGGAACAAGGACAGACCTAGCGGCTGACGAGAACAAAGACCCGGTGACTGCCGAGAACGGGATCCCAGTGTGCCACCTGTGGCCACGTGTGGTGGCAGGACTGGTTTGCCACTGCGAACCTCTGTCAATGGACAATAGTCAATAGACAATCGGTGCAGGTGTAGGACATTCAGCCCTTCATGCCAGCACCGCCATTCAATGTGATCATGGCTGATCATCCTCTATCAGTACCCCGTTCCTGCCTTCTCCCCATATCCCTTGACTCCGCTATCTTTAAGAGCCTTATCTGTAGGGGAAGCTCGGAGCCCCAAAGGCCAGAGTTGAGGAAGGAGCCACTGGTGATGGATGGACGGGAGGAGTGGGCCAGTAGGAATGGGATTGGGGTATTGCCTCCAACGCCTTCAGGGTCGGCTGCAGGGGGCGACCTCGGGACACAGAGACGGTCGGGCTAGGAGAGGGACGTCGGGTCACGGACCTGCAGCAGCCTGGGGCTAATAGCTGCCCACCTGGATCGGGGGCACTTTCAGCATGTGGAACTTTGTAGTTTGGACTTTGGACTTTGTAACTAACGGCACCAAAATATGGCGGCTATGCATTTGTGAGTTGTGCAAAATAATGTAACTGTGCTGTGCATACGTGACAATAAAGAAATGTGACAATTAAAATGTGAATGCTCGCCCTTTGTGCTGTACTAGTTCTGCAATACTATGAATACTGTAGGATACAACAGCTTTGAATGCTGCCTCAAAAGCTTCTTGGTGGCTGTGTGGTGGTGGAACAGTGGCCAGGATACCTGAGTGGCAATGCTGAACCTGGGTCTAGTGATCAAAGGACCTGAGTTTAGATCCCACCATGGCAGCTGTGGGTTAAATTCACTGATAAACTGCCTTAGTGGTACAGCTACACTCACTTCCCAGCTCAGCGGTACAAAGTTATACCAGAGGGTACCAGCTCGAGGTTCTATCTCACAGCTCCAGTAACATGCATCCGAACCTGATCTCCAATGCTGACTGTGTGGAGTTTGCACGTTCTTCCTGTGACTATGTGGCTTTCCTCGAGGTGATCTGGCTTCCTTCTACGTCTCATGGGAGTGCAGTTTGAAGGCGTCATCGACCACTGTAAATTGCCCCAAGTTTGTTGGTGAGTGATGTGGAAATGGTAGAAGTTAACGGGACGATTTGATTAGTGTTGGAGGATCATTGCTGATTGTAGTGGAATCATTGGGAAGAAGGGCCTGTTTTCATGCTGTATTACTCAATGTCAGTCTTTAGATTAGGCTAAAGGGCTTACATCACATAGTGTGTAGGGCAGAACCGCAGATGCAGGACAATTTAAGCAGGACAGCTCTTTGCGAGCAGCAGTGAGTGAGCGGCCTAGTGAGGGAAGTGCCCTGTGAGAAAAGTGTGAGTCTTTGGCTCGAGAGTCTTCGGAAAGGAGACCACGCAATACGCTTGAGAGGGAGACGAAAGAAGGAGATGTCAGGCAAGCCGATTCAGTGCGATGCTTGCAGTATGTGGGAGGTCAAGGACACCGCTGGTGCCTCTGGCTGCTACAAATGCGAAAAATGCATCCAGGTAGAGCTCCTGAAGGGCCGTGTTGGGGAACTGGAGAAGCAAGTGGATGACCTCCGGTTCGTACGAGAAACGGAGTCGTTCCTCGACAAGTCCTACAGTACGATTGTTACACCTAAGGTACTGGAAGAGAGAAGGTGGGAGACAGTGAGAAAGGGAGGGAAGCATGGAATGCAAACGTCCCCGGGTGATGTACCTCTTGTAAACAGGTTCATCCGCTTAGAAGCTGTTGGGACAGAAGACGTGAGCGGTGGACTGGCCTGTGATGCGAATAGGGCTGTTGAGCCAAAACCAAAAAGGCCTAAGGCAGGCAAGGCCATTGTAGTGGGAGACTCCATCGTAAGAGGTACGGACAGGGGTTTCTGCGGCAACAGACGGGATGCGAGGATGGTGTGCTGCCTTCCCGGTGCCAGGATCCAGGATGTCACGGACAGAGTGCAGAAAATCCTCAAGGGCGAAGGTGAACATCCGGAAGTGGTAGTGCATGTCGGCACAAACGATGTCGGAAAGAAGGGGATGAATATTCTGCAACGTGACTTTAGAGAGCTCGGAAAAATGTTGAAAAGCAGGACCTCCAGGGTTGTTATCTCCGGTTTGCTTCCAGTTCCCCGTGCTGGCGAGAGCAGGAACAGGGAGATACGGGACCTGAACGTGTGGCTGAGGATCTGGTGCACGGGGCAGGGATTTAGATTCTTAGATCACTGGGATCTGTTTTGGGGTAAGGGGGAACTGTACAAAAGGGACGGATTGCATCTTAACAGGTGGGGGACCAGCATTCTGGCAGGCAGGTTTGCCACTGCTACACGGGTGGCTTTAAACTGAATAAGGGGGGTGGGGTGTTGAATGGGACAGTGGAGGATGGAGTTAAAGGGAAAGGGTTTCTTAAATGTGTGAGCGTAGAGACCGAAGGGTGTAAAATGAGGGTAGAAGAAATAGGTAGCAAGGTGAAAAGTAAAAGTGGCAGGCAGACAAAACCAGGGCAAAAATCAAAAAGGGCCACTTTTCAACATAATTGTGTAAGGGGTAAGAGTGTTGTAAAAACAAGCCTGAAGGCTTTGTGTCTCAATGCAAGGAGCATTCGTAATAAGGTGGATGAGCTGAATGTGCAGATAGCTATTAATGACTATGATATAGTTGGGATCACGGAGACATGGCTCCAGGGTGACCAAGGCTGGGAGCTGAACATCCAGGGATATTCAATATTCAGGAGGGATAGACAGAAAGGAAAAGGAGGTGGGGTAGCGTTACTGATTAGAGAGGGGATTAATGCAATGGAAAGGAAGGACATTAGTTTGGAGGATGTGGAATCGGTATGGGTAGAGCTGCACAACACTAAGGGGCAGAAAACGCTGGTGGGTGTTGTGTACAGGCCACCTAACAGTAGTAGTGAAGTTGGAGATGGTATCAAACAGGAAATTAGAAATGCGTGCGACAAAGGCAAAACGGTTATAATGGGTGACTTCAATCTACATATAGATTGGGTGAATCAAATTGGCAGGGGTGCTGAGGAAGAGGATTTCTTGGAATGTATGCGGGATAGTTATCTAAATCAACATGTAGAGGAACCAACGAGAGAGCAGGCTATTTTAGACTGGGTATTGAGTAATGAGGAAGGGTTAGTTAGCAATCTTGTTGTACGTGCCCCCTTGGGCAAGAGTGACCATAATATGGTTGAGTTCTTCATTAGGATGGAGAGTGACATTGTTAATTCAGAAACAATGGTTCTGAACTTAAAGAAAGGTAACTTTGAGGGTATGAGATGTGAATTGGCCAAGATTGACTGGCAATTAATTCTAAAAGGGTTGACGGTGGATATGCAATGGAAGACATTTAAAGACTGCATGGATGAACTACAAAAATTGTTCATCCCAGTTTGGCAAAAGAATAAATCGGGGAAGGTAGTACATCCATGGATAACGAGGGAAATCAGGGATAGTATCAAAGCGAAGGATGATGCATACAAATTAGCCAGAAAAAGCAGCAAACCGGAGGACTGGGAGAAATTCAAAGACCAGCAGAGGAGGACAAAGGGCTTAATTAGGAAAGGAAAAATGGATTATGAAAGAAAACTGGCAGGGAACATAAAAACTGACTGCAAAAGTTTTTATAGATATGTGAAAAGAAAGAGATTAGTTAAAACAAATGTAGGTCCCTTGCAGTCAGAAACAGGGGAGTTGATCATGGGGAACAAGGATATGGCGGACCAATTGAATAACTACTTTGGTTCCGTCTTCACTAAGGAAGACATAAATAATTTGCCGGAAATAGCAGGGGACCGCGGGTCAAAGGAGTTGGAGGAATTGAGTGAAATCCAGGTTAGCCGGGAAGTGGTGTTGGGTAAATTGAATGGATTAAAGGCCGATAAATCCCCAGGGCCAGATAGGCTGCATCCCAGAGTACTTAAGGAAGTAGCTCCAGAAATAGTGGATGCATTAGTAATAATCTTTCAAAACTCTTTAGATTCTGGAGTAGTTCCTGAAGATTGGCGGGTAGCAAACGTAACCCCACTTTTTAAGAAGGGAGGGAGAGAGAAAATGGGGAATTACAGACCAGTTAGTCTAACATCGGTAGTGGGGAAACTGCTAGAGTCAGTTATTAAAGATGGGATAGCAGCACATTTGGAAAGTGGTGAAATCATTGGACAAAGTCAGCATGGATTTACGAAAGGTAAATCATGTCTGACGAATCTTATAGAATTTTTCGAGGATGTAACTATAGTAGCGTGGATAGGGGAGAACCAGTGGATGTGGTGTATCTGGACTTCCAGAAGGCTTTCGACAAGGTCCCACATAAAAAATTAGTATACAAACTTAAAGCACAAGGCATTGGGGGTTCAGTATTGATGTGGATAGAGAACTGGCTGGCAAACAGGAAGCAAAGAGTAGGAGTAAACGGGTCCTTTTCACAATGGCAGGCAGTGACTAGTGGGGTACCCCAAGGCTCAGTACTGGGACCCCAGCTATTTACAATATATATTAATGATCTGGATGAGGGAATTGAAGGCAATATCTCCAAGTTTGCGGATGACACTAAGCTGGGGGGCAGTGTTAGCTGTGAGGAGGATGCTAGGAGACTGCAGGGTGACTTGGATAGGCTGGGTGAGTGGGCAAATGTTTGGCAGATGCAGTATAATGTGGATAAATGTGAGGTTATCCATTTTGGTGGCAAAAACAGGAAAGCAGACTATTATCTAAATGGTGGCCGATTGGGAAAGGGGGAGATGCAGCGAGACCTGGGTGTCATGGTACACCAGTCATTGAAGGTAGGCATGCAGGTGCAGCAGGCAGTAAAGAAAGCGAAGGGTATGTTAGCTTTCATTGCAAAAGGATTTGAGTATAGGAGCAGAGAGGTTCTACTGCAGTTGTACAGGGTCTTGGTGAGACCACACCTGGAGTATTGCGTACAGTTTTGGTCTCCAAATCTGAGGAAGGACATTATTGCCATAGAGGGAGTGCAGAGACGGTTCACCAGACTGATTCCTGGGATGTCAGGACTGTCTTATGAAGAAAGACTGGATAGACTTGGTTTATACTCTCTAGAATTTAGAAGATTGAGAGGGGATCTTATAGAAACTTACAAAATACTTAAGGGGTTGGACAGGCTAGATGCAGGAAGATTGTTCCCGATGTTAGGGAAGTCCAGGACAAGGGGTCACAGCTTAAGGATAAAGGGGAAATCCTTTAAAACCGAGATGAGAAGAACTTTTTTCACACAGAGAGTGGTGAATCTCTGGAACTCTCTGCCACAGAGGGTAGTTGAGGCCAGTTCATTGGCTATATTTAAGAGGGAGTTAGATGTGGCCCTTGTGGCTAAGGGGATCAGGGGGTATGGAGAGAAGGCAGGTACGGGATACTGAGTTGGATGATCAGCCATGATCATATTGAATGGCGGTGCAGGCTCGAAGGGCCGAATGGCCTACTCCTGCACCTAATTTCTATGTTCTATGTTTCTATGTACCGAAGATAGACGCACAACTGGTGGTGTAACTCTGCGGGTCAGACAGCATCTCTAGAGAAAAAGAATAGGTCACGTTTTGGGTTGGAACCCTTTTCAGAGTGAAAGTAGAAGTGGGGGGGGGGGGGGGGGATAAACTGGAGGTGAGAAAAGGCCAGAAGAAATCAAGGGCCAACAACAGATGCCCTCAGGAAGGGGTGGAGTACACAATGGCCCATTGTTGGCAGGGGAAGATGTGCTAATGAGATGGATATAAGGATGGAAACAGTGTAACTGGTAGGACAACCAGTAACCTTTTCACACAAAGTGTGGTGAGTGTATGGAACGAGCTGCCAGAGGAGGTAGTTGAGGCAGGGACTATAGCATCATTTAAGAAACAGTTAGACAAGTACCTGGATAGGACAGGTTTTGAGGGATATGGGCCAAACACAGGCAGATGGGACTAGTAGAGTTGGGATAGGTTGACCAGTGTGGGCAAGTTGGGCCAAAGGGTCCGTTTATACACTGTCTGACTCTTTGACTAGGGTGGTGGAGGGGGGAGAGAGCCTCTCCAGTGATGCTGCCTGACTCACTGAGTTACACTAGCACTCTGTGTCTATCACACAACTCAGTTATAAACTCTGGCCCTTGAGTCAGGCGGTACCATACCAGGGGTTGGCCCATGTGAAACTGGACTTGATGACTTGGAATCACCATCTGCCCTCCCCGTACACTCACTATTACCCGGGCCTGATGGAACATTGTACCCTCGAGCTGGGAAGTGAGTTCCAAATGACCAACTATCGCGACGAGGGTAATGCATCTCAGAACGCACTCGCCAGGTGCTTACAGCCTCGAGTGGAGCTTTGTCAGCTTTCGAAGCTGCCATTGATCCTAGATATCTTGAACTATCTCCCGGCCTCAGCGATATTGCCTCTGCTACTTTCTCCATTGCAACTGAGACCACAGTTCCAAATAAAAAAATCATAACTCTAGTGCAATGTGATTTGAGTTGATTTGATGCAGCGAGTGATGAGGTATAAAAGCAAGAGCTTTTATTTGAATGTGTGATTAGAATAAATTGCTGGGTATACCAAAGATTCAAGGCAGTGGCTGGGTTTTGGGATCCCTCCCAGTGTGAGTGTGAATAATGCAGATGCCCTGCAGTCTCCCGGAATTAATAATTAAGCCCTCAGTCACTGCTTTCGCCAGCTACCAGAGAAAAACTTTGAATCTTTATTTTCCTTTGTCTACCCCACTGACATGTATTGTGAAAATGTAGTGAGGATCACACAGAGGTTGGAGATTTGTTACCAGTTTCATCACCTGTCTGAGTCGAACAGCAGGCAGCGAATGAAGAAGTGCCTCGGCATGAACCCGTCCACATTTTCACTGCATATATCAATGTTAGATGAAGAAATATAGAGATGTTGGTCCAAGATTGCTGATGGCATCATGGTAGGTATCATCAGAAAAATGGAAGGTGCCATTTTTATATTGAGGGAGAGGACAGAACTGTGGCAGAAACAGTTCAGTGCAGAGAAAGGCAAATTCAATACCTTGGACCCGAGAAAGAATGGTTATGGTGTTATTATTAGGCAGATTATGACAAAGAGTTGGACGTGGAGAAAGGCATTGATTCGCAGCATATAGTCTACTTACTCTGCACGTAGACCTGAGAGGATAATTTCCAATCAAATCAGTTTAATTTCCCAGAAAAAGGCACCGTGGAGGATAGTTACACATAAACTCTGAGTATAAACATAAATACAGAGATTTATAACAATATACTGTACCAATGAAGCTTGACACAAAATGCTGGAGTAACTCAACAGGTCAGGCAGCATCTCTGGAGAAAAGAAATAGGTGGCAGTTAAGGTCGAGACCCTTCTTCAGACTGCATTCTCACTGTGACCACGTGGGTTTCCTTGACCTGAAACCTCATCTATTCCTGTTCTCCAGAGTTGCGGTCTGACCCGCTGAGTTACTCCAGCATTTTGTATCTATTTTCGGTGTAAACCGGCATCTACAGTTCCTTCCTACACATGGTAATAAAGCTTGTTCGATGGTGAATTTAAACCACACTAGCTCATTATTGTCACGATGTCCAGGTGTTTTTAAAGATAGGAAAGTAGGAACTTCAGAGGTAGAGAACATTGGAGGTCCAAGTTCAGAAACCGCTACAAACTAGTAGATAGGATCAAAAACATAAGTTTAAAGAATAATGTTATCTTGATGCTTACCTTGAGAAGTCAGGAATACCAGGGATGAAAATTAGTTTAGTTTAGTTTAGAGATACAGCATGGAAACAGGCCCTTCGGCCCATCGAGTCCATGTCAACCAACAGTCACCCATACACTACTTCTATCCTACACTCTAGGGACAATATACAGAGGCCAATTAACCTACAAACCTGCACGTCCCTAGAACGTGGGAGGAAACCAGAGCACCCGGAGGAAACTCACGTGGTCACATTGAGAACGTACAAACTCCGTACGGACAGACACATAGTCAGGATCGAACCCGGATCAAGTTCATATAACTATTATGTTATAGTTATATGAAGCATTGATTAGGCCTTAATTAGCATTTGACACCTCAACAAGGAAGTATCAAGCAATGAAGGACCGATTAATTAGAATGTCAGGAAACGGTCCTGAGAACAGTTTGTGTAGACTAGGTTTATATGCCTCTTGCCGTAGATTAAGAGGTGATGTCACTGAAGTACTTAACGTGGCTCAGGATTATAATGGGTTAGATAGATCCATGTGCAGGATTGCAAAGCACAGCCATTTGCACTGTCATTGATGCTGCCAGAGAACAGTGGTGGGGTCTCGGCAGTGATGGAGCCTCAGTGGCGGTGGTGAAGCCTCGCGGGTCGACCCACGGTCTGCGGTCGATGATAGTGTGGGAGAACCGGGATGGGGGCGGGAGGGGAAGAACAATGGAGGACCCTGCGTGGGGGATAAGCCGCGAGGGGAAGGGGGAAGAACAATGGACAATGGGGAGGGAGGGGGTGATGGAGGAAAACCAATGGACAATGGGGATCCTGCGTGGAGGAACTGTGGTGGGGTGGGGGTGAGGGGGGTGGGGGGCGCGGAGGAGCCGACGTATCTCGTAACTTTGTCAGCGCCTTTGGTGGCCACTATTTTTATACCTTGTATATGCAAGCAAAAAGTTTCACTGTGCCTTGTCACATGTGACAATAAAGTATTCCATTCCATTCCATTTAAATCTTGATCTCCGCTGCTGTCTGTGTGAAGTGTGATACCCCCCCTGTTCTCCCAGGTCTGGTATCCTCCCATATTCCAAAGACACATAGCTTGATAGATGAGTTGGCCATTGTAAAGCATCCATCGTGGCTTGACCCGAAACGTCTCCTATTCCTTCTCTCCAGAGATGCTGCCTGCCCCGCTGAGTTACTCCAACATTTTGTATCTACCTTTGATTTAAACCAGCATCTGCAGTTCTGTCCTACACATTGTGGTGGTGATCAGGTAGCCTGCGAGTTGTAATCCTGCCCCGTTCTCAGCTAGAGGGAGCTCCTCCATTATGTGTATATTCTCGAGTAAGTCTGACCTGCAGTTTACTTTAGTTTCGAGATACAGTGTGGAAACAGACCCTTCATGCCACCTAGTCTGCCCCGACCAGCGATCTCTGCAAACTAACTCTATCCTCCACACTAGGGACAATTTACAATTTTACCAAAGCCAATTAACCTACAAACCCGTACATCTTTGAAGTGTGAGAGGAAACCAGAGAACCTTGAAAAACCCATGCAAGTCAGGGGGAGAACGTACAAGCTCCATGCAGACTGCACTCATAGTCATCATTGAACCCGGGTCTCTGACAGCTGTATGGCAGCAACTCTACCGCTGCGCTACAGTGCTGCCCTAGTACTAGCATTTACATTGAACACAGTATTTTTATTATTATTAAAGCTTTATTTCAGACACAGGTCCATATACACATCAAACAGTACAAAGAATTACAAAGATACATTAAGAAATTGCATATTAGCCTAAAATATATATAAGCTATTGCACCAATGCCATCTTAGCCTAGAAGTGAATCTATAGCAGCTTTTCAGAGGGCTGACTAAGGCTTCAATTATGTGGTTCTCTGACTTGTCCAGGCGACACATAAAACTAAACATCAGCTGTCTTAAGAGTGCCTCACAGGTTGGCACTCTAGTGGACACAAACAATTGACTGGCACTATGCCACCTAGGAACACGAAGTAGCAACCTCATTGCATCATTGTATGCTACCTTAAGCCTCTGCATACTCTTTTTCTTATACTTAGACCACAATTGAGCAGTATATAACGGTTTGATGTAGGTTCTGAACAGGGAACACTTCACATGGTCAGAGCACATATAAAACTTCCTTATAAGCATGTTGGCTTGAAGATAAATTTTACAGCGCTGTCGGTAGAGGTCTTTGTCATCCTTCCAGTCATCAGATATGACATGACCTAAGTATTTAATTTCCTCACACACTGCAAGAGGACTCTGACAAAATAAAAGGTTGGAAAAGTTGATTCCCTGTCCTCAGCGCTTCTAACCACCATTATGCGGCTTTTCTACCTTCCTCTGTCTGAAACTGTTTGAAGCCGAATATTTAGAAAAATAATATACATTCAGAAGTAGACTGAGAGGATGAGAAGGAGTTGATTAAGTGAGAAGGGGAGACTGGGAGAAGACCGATAAGAGGCAAACAATGTGGGAAGATGCGAGAAAATTATGTAGGAGCGATAATTGTGCAAAGATGGGGAGTGGGAACGTATTGGGGTAGTATGACTACAGTGAGATGAATGGCTATTGGAATAAGAAGAAAGGCGATGGAACCAAGTCAAGGAGTTTATTGTCATGTGCATACTGTAGGTACGGTGCAGTCCAGGTACAATGAAAATGTTACTTGCAGCAACATCACAGGTACATGAACTCAGATAAACACACAAACCATAAATTAGACATGAATTACATGTAAAATATCAAAAAGAACGCAAAACATAGAAACATAGAAATAGAAAATAGGTGCAGGAGTAGGCCATTCGGCCCTTTGAACCTGCACCGCCATTCAATATGATCATGGCTGATCATCCAACTCAGTATCCTGTACCTGCCTTCTCTCCATACCCCCTGATCCCTTTAGCCACAAGGGCCACATCTAACTCCCTCTTAAATATAGCCAATGAACTGGCCTCAACTACATTCTGTGGCAGAGAGTTCCAGAGATTCACCACTCTCTCTGTGGGAAAAATGAACTTGATAGCATCTTTCCTATAATATGTTGCCCAGAACTGAACACAATACTCCAAATGCAGCCTCACCAACATCTTATATAACTGCAACATGACCTCCCAACTCCTATACTCAATACAGATGAACGCCAATGTGCCAAAAGCCTTTTCAACCACCCCATCACCCTGCGAGGCAAGGGTGTTTTATTGGTATATGTCCTTCTTCTTCTTGTGTATGGCGTGCACAGCCTAAAGTTGTAGGTGAACTTGTTCTATTTGATCTTTTGTTTGTGCATGTCGGGTTGATTGCATTAATCGAAACAGGGTGGACCATGTGAAGGTTGCAATCTCCCACCCCGGCATATGCCCTGAAATGGGACAATGAAATTCTTACTTGCAGTAACACATCAGACTACTCTGTAAATGTATATATGAAACAAACAACCAAAGACAAAAACAATGTCCATGTATTTGGAGCTTATTTGGAGGTTGTCGAGGTAATAACCTGATGGTTGTAGGGAGGAAGCTATTCCTTAACCTGGGCTTTTCAAAACCTACAGTTTTCAAACTCCTCTGCCCTCTTCCTGAGGAAGTGAGTGAAAAGAGAGGGGAGTCAGGGTGTTGTGGGACTCTGATGATGCTGGCTGCCTTTTTTAGGCAGCGATTCCAGTGGATCCTTTGATGGTGGGGAGGTTAGTACTCGTCAGTGTTCACTCTTTGTGTAGTCGTCTTCGCTCCTGGGTGATTGATTTGCTGAACCAGCCCGTGATGCAACCAGTCAATGTGCTCTCTACTGTACACCTGTAGACGTTCAAACGAGTATTCATTGACAAAGCGAATCTCCTGAATCATCGAAGGAAGTAGAGTTGTTGCTGGGCTTTCTTTATGATTGTATCAATGTGCTGGGTCCTGGAATGTGAAGTTTTTGACCCTCTCGATGAAGACAGGTTTGTGGATCTTCGGCCTTCTTCTTCTTCTAAAGTCAACAATCAGTTCCTTGGTTTTACTGACGTTGAGAGCAAGATTGTCCAGCACCATTTGGTCAGTCGATCGATCTGCCTCCTATACTCTGCCTCCTCCTCATCTGTAACAACGGTGGTGTCGTTGGCGAATTTGAAGATGGAGTTGGAACTGTGTCTGACTTCACATTCATGAGCATAGATAGAGTGAGTAGAGTGAGTAGACATGGCATTGAGGTGCTGATGGTTATCGAGAAGGAAGTGTTGCTGCCAATTTGTTCAGATTGTGGTCAACGATGTCAATGGGATGAGGGGTACATTCTAATGCTGCGGGAGACTTCAATGGAGATCGGCAGGCTTGGCGGAAGTGGAGGGCTGGAATGAGTGTAGAAACAATAGACTATGGGGTCGGGGGAAAACTGGCAGAGACTCTGTAGGAGAAAGATTATGCCAGTAAGTGGAGGGAGATAATAGGAGTGGGGACTTCTTTAGGGGAAAGGGGAGAAGTCGGGCATAAAATTGGGTAATAGATCGATGGGGTGAGGGAGAGGTAGTGGTGAATCGATAGGGAAGAAGATGGTGGAAAGATTAAGGGGAATCAAAGGGACATTATGTGGGGAGGGGGAGATCAATCCAGTTAGTGGGAGAATTACTATCCTGGCAATGACCCCATGAGCCAACTCCGTGTGGTGTAGCTGCCAGAATGGCCTTTGGAACCTCCAGGGAGGCAGCAAGAAAACAGGCTCAGTCAGGTGGTGACATCTGGCGGAGTTATTGGGTGACAGTGGACTTAATGTATCACCATAGCGTAATGGCATTTCATTGCACGAGTTGACTGCACTAACCAAATACTCACAACATTTTGGCAATATTATAATATTTATTTATTACCAAGCAGGAATGAGGCCTGGCCAAGCTGGCCATCTGCGAGTCATGGCGCCAGGCGGAAGAGGCCAGTTGCTTGCCCCTTTATCAGGGTTACATCTGTGCCCAGGTGGTGTTAGAGAGGGACATAGTTGTAAAGTAGTTATTTAGTATATTTGTAACATAGTTGTTTGAAAATTTAGTGTCTGAATAATTTGGTGATTTTGTAATATGGTGGTGGGTGTATCATCGCGGTTTTGTTTTGTATCGTCATAGTAATTAAATAAATTATTTTGAATTTTTTTTTTAAAGCAGCAATGAGGGATGTGAGGATTGAACCATCCAAAACAAGGGTGGCCACATAGCAGCCATCCCTGATCAAAATGCCATTTGTCAATTGCAGAAGCTTGCATATATCTCGTGCCTTGCATCATAACATGTCACAAGGTGCTTTGCAGAACTATAATCAGATAGATCCCATCTACAAAGGTTGGAAAAACTGATTGCCTAGCCAAGCTGAGAGGCTTTGCGGTTCTCTGCAGAGAGAAGCAGAGAGGTGGTTAGGGAGAACTACCAGGGAAATAGCACAGAATGGCTGCCTTCAATAAGAGATGGCCTGCTGTTGGATCTGCAGGCCTGAGTAACTGACCCTGCAACATCCAACAGACACTATTGGAGCAACACGGTGGCGCAGCGGTAGAGCTACTGCCTTACAGCGCCAGGAACCCGGATGTGATCCTGACTACGTGTGCCGTCTGCACGGAATTTGTATGTTCTCCCCGCGACCTGCGTGGGTTTTCTCCGGGATCTTCGGTTTCCTCCCACGCTCCAAAAATGTACAGGTTTGTAGGTTAATTGGGTTGGTATAAAAATGTAAATTGTCCCTAGTGTGTGCAGGATAATGTTAGTGTGCGGGGATCACTGGTCAGTGTGGACTCAGTGGGCCGAAGGGCCTGTTTCTGTGCTGTATCTCTAAACTAAACTATTCTAGCAATTCATCTAGAAGACATCAACTCTGACAGTGAGATGCTCCTCAGACTCTAGTTGTTTGGAGAGTGTTTTGATCCTGACTCAGAGAAAAATGATCATTGAGTCATAGACTGAGTCCATGTTAGCAGCTAGTTGTGGAGAGGTGGAGACCAGGGAAGGTTGGGAACTTGGAACTGGCAGAGGGCATCGATCGTGCAAAGTCACGGATTGTATGGAGTTATTGAGCTCATGAAGGGTTGAAGCCATGGATGGGTGCAAAAGCAAGGAGGAGAGTTTTAAAATCACACCTTCTCATTGTTGGTCAGCTAGGGTGGGAGCCATTCACTAAAGCCTCTCCCTCTCTCTCCATTGTTGTATTCCACCATGTTTTGCCTCTCTCCCTTCATCTCTCATTTTCCCTATATATGTTCCTACTCGTATTATTTCCCTCCACATACCACCATCATCTTTCTCCTACAGAGCCCTCGCTGCTGTCATTTCCCCAGTCCCAATACTCCATTGTTTCTCTCTTCATCTCATCGCTCCTCTTCCCACAGATTTGCCCCTCACCACTAGAGTCTCCCACTCCATATCACAGCCAACCCATTACCCCATTGACACTGAAGAAGGGACCTGACCCAAAACGTCACCCGTCCTTTTTCTCCAGAGATGCTGCCTGGCCAGCTGAGTTACTCCAGCACTTTACGTCTAACCCCATTGACACTATTGACTTCAGAAAGGGGAGGTTTACCAGAATGGATTACCTAGCTATAAAAATCCATGCAGAAAAATTCCTCCTAAGATCAAGTTCTTTGAATTATTTTCCACCACCCTAGTCTAGTGAGAAAAAAAAATGCAGCTAGCATGTTGATCAATTTCTTTATATACCAAAGTCCTGATGCTTGAACCCTGCCTGCAAGACAGGGGGCAATTCTCATTCTGACAAAGCTTTATTAGGCCATTCATTACCAGGGCTAGCTGTTACATTCATTACTTGTTCCAGCTCATACCTCCTCTTGCTATCATTATTACAGGGTTTTCTGCCTCGGCACTGCTCACGTATTCAACCAGTTGTGCCGTGGGACAAATTCCCATTGATAGAATATGTCGATATATGCAATGAGAAATTCAATTCTGCCAAACCCACTCCTTTAATTGAATGCATTTGCTGCTTCTTCCACTTTCTCTTTCCAATTGCTCTGCTCGATAGAATTAAAGTAGTTCACGTTGTCGGTCTGAGCATGTGTGTATTTCCACATGATGAGGGAACCATGCAGGAGGACCTGGATAATTGTTCTACCAGGCACTGGTGCCGCTGAAGAATGGCTGCCTTCGACAAGAGACGTTGTGTTTTTAGCTCTGCAAGCCTGAGTGATAGAACCCGCAACGACCAACAAAAGACAGACACAAAAAGCTGGCATAACTCAGCGGGTCTTCAGACTGAAGAAGGGTCTCGACCTGGAACGTTACCTATTCCTTCTCTCCAGAGATGCTGTCTGATCCGCTGAGTTACGCCTGCTTTTTGTGTCTATCTTCGACTTAAACCAACATCTGCAGTTCCTTCCTACATTACTGACAGACACTGTTCTGACAATTAATCTCGAAGGCGTCAACTCTGACAGTGCAATACTCCTCAAACTCTGAAGATAGACACAAAATGCTGGAGTTACTCAGCGGGTCAGACAGCACCTCTGGAGAGGAATAGGTGACGTTTCGGGTTGAGACCTTCTTCACACTGAGTCAGGAGAGAGAGAAACTAGAGATATAAAAAGATACAAAGAACAAATGAATGAAAGGTAAGGAAAGAACAAATTAAAGCCAGCAACAATGATCAAGGAAAGGTGGAGCCCACAATGGTCCATTGTTGGCTGTGAAGATGATAACGAGTGGATACAAACAGTGAAACTAAGCAAGGCAACTGTGGAAATAGTAGGACAGCTGGTGGGGGGTTGGGGGGGGGGGGGGGGGGGGGGAGGAGGGACGGAGAAAGAGGGAATGCAAGGGTTACTTTAAATCTGATAAATCAACACTCATACCACTGGGCTGTAAGCTGTCCAAGGAAAATATGAGGTGCTGTTTCTCCAATTCTGTTGAGTTGTTTGGAGTGTGTTTTGGTTCTGATTCAGAGTGGCATGGCGGTAAAGCTGCTGCCTTACTGCACCAGAGACCCTGGTTCAATCCTGACTGCGGGTGCTGTCAATAAAGAGTTTCTCCCTGTGACCATGTGGGTTTTTTCCTTGTGCTCCAGCTTCCTCCCACACTCCAAAGACGTACAGGTTTGTAGGTTAATTGGCTTCAGTAAAATTGTAAATTGTCTCTGGTGCGTAGGATAATGTTTGTTTGTGGGCTGATCGCTAGTTGGAGAGGACTCGGTGGGCTGAAGGGCTTGTTACTGCGCTGCATTTCTGAAGTAAAGTCAAAAGTAAAATGTAAAAAGTCTAAAAATAAAGAAAAAAATTATAATTGAGTCATAAACTGAGTCCATGTTAACTATCAGCCACCCTTTGCACTAATCGCAATGAATCCCCTTTTATTCTACCCACGTTCCTCTCAACGCCTCTCTGGCTCTATTTATAGTGGCAATTTGCAGTGGCCAATTAACCTACCAACCTGCATGTTTCCAAAGGTGTGAAGGTTGGGAGGTTAATTGGCCACTATAATGGTGGGTGGAAACTGGGGCACCTGGAAGAAAGCCACATGGTCAGCAGGTCAACAGAGGTGTGAAAGCTGCAGCTCTGCTAACTATGCAAACCCCCACGAAAGAGCGCTGGTGGGAAAGAGATGCTCGATACCAAGCCTAGCCAATTCTGCATCAGATACATAGTCGACTCATGGTGAATCAGCATTAAACCAACACTAAAGGGTCTGTCCCACTTGGGCGACCTAATCTGCGAGTTCTGGCGAATTTGCCCTCAACTCATACTCACAGCATGGTTGACACGAGGGCGGAGGTCTTCGTAACTCACCTTCATGCTTGACAGTGGTCTCCGTGTACTCGAGGCCTCAGCTACGTCGCGGCGTTTTTCTCAATATGTTAAAAAATGCCCGCGAGTAAAAAAAGGTTGCCATGGAAAAAATCGATACTTTTTTAACTTGTAGGTGCAGTTTTAGTAGGTCGTAGTAGGTCGGCATGTTAGTCGTAGGGAGTCGAGGGTAGACAAAGGTAGTCGAAGGTAGTCATAGATAGTCTTCATCATAGTCGAAGGGAGGTCGAAGGGAGGTCGAAGGAGATCGAAGGAGGTCGTCTTCACTCTCCACTATTCGGTGTCCAATTTTCCCAAAGTTAGTCATAGCTAGTCGAAGGAGGTCTTCAACATGTCATTTTTTTCAAACTCTTCTAAACTCGCCAATTAAGTCACCCAAGTGGGACAGCCCCTTAACCCATTTACTAAATATTGAGTAAAATATCTACCATAGGGTTCAGAGAAGAAACTCTTAAAACAGAGCAGAAGTTTGTAAAACAAAGACTAATTGAAGGACACAATGTTTTTTATCTGCATTCACCACAGAGCTTATGTAAGAAAGAACTGCAGATGCTGGTTTAAGTCGAAGATAGACACAAAATGCTGGAGTAACTCAGCGGGTGAGGCAGCATCTTTGGAGAGAAGGAATGGGCGATGTTTCGGATCAAGATTACTTCAGTCTGAAGGAGGGTCTCGACATGAAACGCCGCCCATTCCTTCTCTCCAGAGATGCTGCCTCACCCACTGAGTTACTTCAGCTTTTTGTCTACCTTCACCACAGAGCTACTGTGGCATGATTCTCTGCAGAAATTCCACATCAATGATGAGTGTTCACTGGACTAAGAAGTTTTCAAGATGCTGAAAGCTAAGAATTTTTCTTCCTCATCTGTAAAAATTGACAAGATTTAAATAAATCGTATTCACTGACATATATGGGCTCATCAGCACACGAGGTACTTTTGAGAGGAAGACATTGTGCATCAGCTGTCAGGTGTGGTCTTTGTATTATTTTGTTGGATAATTGTGCTGTGATTTGCGAGGGATTTACTGGCAGGTCGATCACTTGCAGTCACTTTTCTAGGGACTGCTAACACAGCTTCACAATCCATGTTCTCCAGCACCAAGAAAAGGCGCATGGGTATACCGCCACCTTCTGATTCCCCTCCACGTCACATGTAGACACAAGGAACTGCAGACGCTGGTTTACAAAAAAATGATGCAATGCTTCAAGGATCTTCAATCCTTTTGTCTCTGCCTTTTAATCTATGGCCTTTGTCCAACCGTCTGTCCATTTTGCCAATCTGTCACTGGGTGTAAATGGTGAAAACCCCCACCCTGCAGAACTGCAAGCAAGCATCTTCACCCAAAGGACTGCAGCGCTTCAAGACAGCCACATTTCACCAATACCGTCTCAAGCTTGATCCCTGGGATGGAGGGACTGTCATATGAGGAAAGATTGAAAAGACTAGGCTTGTATTCACTGGAGTTTAGAAGGATGAGGGGGAATCTTATAGAAACATATACAATTATAAAAGGACTGGACAAGCTAGATGTAGGACAAATATTCCCAATGTTAGGCGAGTCCAGAACCAGGGGCCTCAGTCTTAGAATAAGGGGGAGGTCATTTAAGACTGAGGTGAGAAAAAACGTTTTCACCCAGAGAGTTGTGAATTTATGGAAATCCCTGCCACAGAGGGCAGTGGATGGATTTAAGAGAGTTAGATAGAGCTCTAGGGGCTAGTGGAATCAAGGGATATGGGGAGAAGGCAGGCATGGGTTATTGATAGGGGACGATCAGCCATGGTCACAATGAATGGCGGTGCTGGCTCAAAGAGCCGAATGGCCTGCTCTTGCACCTATTTTCTATGTTTCTATATTTCTAGGAATAAGTAGGGATGGTGAATAAATGCTGATCTTTCCAACAATGAGATGTTAAGGTCAGTAAATGCTGACCTTTCCATTTGTCAGGCTTTGACCTGCCCCACCCCTTCTCTCTTGTCCTGCTTTCTTCCCCCTATTATAATCAGCTTCAAGAAGGGTCCCAACCCAAAATGTCATCTGTCCATTTCCTCCACAGATGCTATCTGACCTGCTAAGTCACTGCAGCACTTTGTGTTCTGGCCAAGGGTATGAGTTCTCTTCTGCTTCGGGGTATCCTATCATCGCTAATTCCTGCAATACATGTCTTTGCTATTGTTTCAAACACAGATAAGTAAACTTTTGCATTTCAGCCAAGTGTAAGTCCTTCATGGCTAACAACCTTCAGACCTCAACTGAAACTGAACCTTCCAAGAACAGCTTGTTCACAACATTTCTAGCAGTGATAGAGTTGTATTGTTTAATTGACTCCTGTATTTATATTTGTTGCAGTAATCGAGACACCAATGTATTGATTACCCAGGGTCAATGTACCAAACATTTCTCTCTTTACAAAAATAAAATGTGCTTCTCTGCCTCAGGCAATCCTTTGTCCTTGAGAGTGTTTGTGTCCCATTCACCCCTTTTAGAGCTGAAATGGCTGATGAGGTGATGGCAGAGGGAGCTGGATTAATACCAGTGGAAGTGCAGTCAGTGACAGTCAGAGTGGACTGACTCTCAATACTGACTTACTCTCAATACAGTCAGTAACAAAGGGTGCAGGGGGAGAGGGGCAGTGACCATCAGCGCAAGGGAACTGGATTAATACCAGTGAAGGCACAGTAAGTAACAAAGGGTGCTCATAAGATCATGTGATAGTAGAATTAGGCCATTTGGCCCATCAAATCTACTCCACCATTCAATCATGGCTTGTCTATCTCACCCTCCTAACCCCATTCACCTGCCTTCTCCCCATAACCCCTGACACCCGTACTCATCAAGAATCTATCTATCTCTGACTTAAATATATCCACTGACATTGACTCCACTGCCTTCTGTGGCAAAGAATTCCACAAATTCACCACCCTCTGACCAAAGAAATTCCTCCTCCTCTCCTTCCTAAAAGATCATCCTTTAATTGGCTGAGGCTATGACCTCTAGTCCTAGACTCTCCAACGCGTGGAAACATCCTCTACACATCCACTCAATTCAAGCCTTTCACTATTCTGCACGTTTCAATGAGGTCCCCCCCCTCATTCTTCTAAGCTCCAGTGAGTACAGGCCCAGTGCCGGCAAACGTTCATCATAGGTTAACCTACTCATTCCTGTGGTCAGTCTTGTAAACCTCCTCTGGACCCTCTCCAGAGCCAGCACATCCTTCCTTGGATATGGTGCTCAAAATTGGGGGTGCTGGGAGAGAGGGGTTATTGAGCGACAGTGTGAGGACGTTGGCTTAACATTAGTTGTGAGAGCATTAGTGACACAGGGAAGTGGGCAAGACTTGTTACCAAGTGTCTGTGTGATGGGAGCTGTATTAACACCAATGATAATCGAGTTAGTGATACCTAGAGCTGAATTACCAACAAAACAACCAACACAAGTTGTTCAAGAAGGAACTGCAGATGCTGGAAGATCGAAGGTACACAAAAACACAAATTGCTGGTTGGAATTCAGGTGAGCAGAACTCACAGATCCAGAGCAACATACTCAGAATGAAATGATACTCTACATTGCTCCAAACATAATCTAATAAATTCAGTGGACTTTTCTTCAGACCACTGGAATATTTTAAAGATAAATCTTGTGTCTTCACCCAGTGAGAATCGAACTTCCTTCCATTTTATGTTTCTTACTTACAAGCTTCTAAGCCAGAAAATGCAGAGTATGTGGGAAAACAGGAAGATATAAATAGTTGTAGAAAGAAAGTACTGCAGATGCTCGATTGCACAAATGGGCACAAAGTGCTTGAGTAACTCAGCGGGTCAGCCAGCATCTCTGGAGAATATGGATAGGTGACATTTCAAGTTGTGACTCCTGTGCGTTTTTGTCTGGAAGATGATAGAGAGTTGTTAGATCATGTCAAGTTGGCTTACTCAACCAACTACACTGCGCATACATTCATATCATACCCACTTACAATATTTTCTATTCTCTCTGATGCACCATCCCAGGATCGGATCTGACTTGCTTCCATTCCAGTTCTGAGGGTTCTGAGAATGCCGATGAGACTGACGTGGGAACCACAGAGACAGGAGGTGCTCAGATGGCTGGTTGATGGGTGGTTTAGTACAATACAATACAATACAATACAGTACAATACAATACAATACAATACGGGTTTATTCATCACATTGCACATAAAGTGCAAGTGAAATGAATTTGTCAACAGCGATACAATGAGAAAGAACACACAATACACAATAAAAGTTTAACACAAACATCCACCCCAGCATTCATCACTGTGGTGGAAGGCACAAAAATTGGCCAGTCCTCCTGCAAAGTCAGCTTTTCCCCACCGGAGACCGCGGCTTCAGGATGGTGTAGGCCGCAGGCCGATGGTCGAAGATATAAAGTCCCCGCCGCGCCGCAGCCAGATGCACCGCAGACCGCAGGGAGGGCGGTTGAAGCTCCCCCTCCAGGGGTGATGGTAAGTCCACGCCGGGCCTGCGGTAGAAGTTGGCCGCGGGCTGGCGGTGGAAGCTTCTTCTTCTCCTGGGTCCCCCACGAGGGATCCCGGGCTGCGGACGCCACGCCAGCTGAAACTCTGCAGACCGCGGCTTCAGGCTGCCGGTAGCCGCGGGCCAACGAATCGGAGCGCACCCCTCCGGCGAGCCCCAGCGAGTGCTCACCTGCTCCACTACCTACTACATATAGCGTGTCCATATATTGGCCCAACCTGCCCTCACCGTCCCATCCACACTAGTCCCACCTGCTTGTGTTTGCCCCATAACTCTGTGAACCTATCCTAGCTATGTACCTGTCCAAATATCTCTTAAACATTACGATAGTACATGCCTCAATGACTTCCTCCAGCAGCTTGTTCAGTATGCTCATTACCCCTTGTGTAAAATGTTATTCCTTAGGATCCTATTAAACCATTTCCCCCTCACCTTAAACCTATGTAGTCTGGTTTTTGTTTCATAGAGTAATTGATTCATACAGCATGGAAACAGCCCTTTGGCCCAACTTGCCCATACTGACCAACATGCCCCATCTACATTTGTCTCACCTGCCTGCATTTGGCCCATTTCCCACTAATCCTAACCTATCCATGTACCTGTGTGAATGTTTCTTCAACGTTGTGATAGTACCTGCTTCAACTACCCTCTCTGGCAGTTTGTTCCATACCCCCACCAGCGTTTGTGTGAAAAAGTTACTCCTCAGGTTCCCATTATATCTTTCCCCCCTCACCATAAACCTATGTCCCCTGGTTCTCGATTACTCTATTCTGGGCAAGAGACTCTGAGCTTTCACCCATCTATTTCTCTCATGATTGTGTACACCTCTACGAGATCACCCCTCATCCTACTGTGCTCCAAGGAATAAAGTCCTAGCTTGCTCAACCTCTCTCTATAGCTCAGGTCTTGGTCCGAACCAGGACTGCACAGCAGCCCAATCTATGGTACCCTTTAGGTCGTCTGGAGCTATCTTATTGTCAAGGATACAAATCACTCGAGGAACAAGGCAATTTGTTCAACAAGAATTCAATTCAGTTTCTGTGCCACCTTGTACTCAAGCATAAGAAGTCAGCAAAACACGTATAGAAAAGGGATAGAGTTTAATCTTCTCAATTCTATTTCGAAAATTGCTTTCTCTAGCTGCCCTCCCTATTTGAATAAAATATTAAAATGAAAGTCCTTTGCAAATGATGTGCTTCCTTCACTATTATCACCTCAGCGGAAAGTCCCATCTCAAAGAGCACAAAAGCTTTGAAGTGGAGTGAGAACATAATTCTCCCATCTCCCACGATGACAGGATTGACAATCCTTCTCTTGTAATGGTTTAGACAGGAAGGAGGCCATGAAGAGAGAGCCAGGGTGTCTTCAAAGTGCTTTATCTGAAGTGTCCAACATAGTAGAGATGTAAAAAAAATAGAAATGTAAAATAAATACTTAACGTTAACTGTGGGAGACAAGGTATGAGTTGGAAAAAAGATGTATGGATCCTGAAAACCTCAAAATTATTAATCAAACTTTAATAGGCCACTGCTCTGCAGGAGGGTGCAATGATCTTGGTTATTAAGTGTATCTATTGCGGAAGAGATGTGTTTATATAGCTTTTATACTTTACACTCCTGATGCATGGCACAAGGGCAATAACCAGAGAACACAAATTTAATGTAATTATAGGTTTGTAAATTCATACAACATTGAAACTGGCCCTTTGGTCAACTCGTCCTTGGTGAACAAGATGCTCTTTTCAAGGTAGTTCCATTTCCCTGCAGCTGGCACATGTCCCTCTAAACCTTTCCTAATAAGATACCTGGCAAAATGTGATTTAAATGTTATTGTACCTGCCTCAAATACTTCCTCTGGCAGCTCATTCCACATGCCCCCCAGCCTCTGTTGTGGAAAAGTTGCCCCTCCTATTAAATCCTTCCCCTCGCACGTTAAAGCCTATGCCCTCTAATTCTTGATTCCCTACTCTAGGAGAATCACTGCATCCATTCTATCTATTCCACTCACTTACCACTCACTGCATAATTAAGTTCTTCCACACATTCCACCCATCATCTCACTTTCCCAGAATCTGTGCCCTTTGTTCCATCGGCTAACCAGCGATCACAACTTTTCTTCGGCCATCCTGTATAAACCTGTCAAAATTATTGTATCTCTCTGTAACCACCTTCTCTCCAAGAAAACCCTCTCCTCCTACTGTGGTTCCCGGAACCGTTCCGCTAAATGTCCTCGATACCTTCCCAAGGAAATTCACATCCTTCCTACACTCAGGCAGATGGATGTCAAAGAAATATGCTTGTTGACGTCCAAACACATGATTAAACAGATTCAACATAACCTCTCTGCTTTTGGTTTCCACGTATCCGGTTGTGAAAGCCAAGGTTCCACATGATTTGCAAACTATTTTCTAGCACTTGCAAAGAACTCTGCCCAAGGTACCTTGGAACAGGTCTTTGTTGCCGTTTCCCATCCATTCTGCAAAATTCAACTTACTACTGCCTGCAATTCTAACCACAACGCCTATCCATTCTGTGAGTCTGTGAATCAATCCATGTCCTATTATGGTCAGCAACACTGTTGATGTTTGCTGCACCGCTCAGTTCTCTACCACAACAGTCGCACAGCAGTAGAGTTGCTACCTGACAGCGCCAGAGACCCTTGTTCGATCCTGACTATGGGTACTGACTGTAACGGTCTCCCTGTGACCAGGTGGGTTTTTCTCAATGTGCTCTGGTTCCCTCTCACACTCCAAAGACATACAGATATGATTTGCTTCTGTAAATTACACATTGTCCCTAGTGTGTAGGATAGTGCTAGTGTAACGGGTGATCAGTGGTCGTCATGGACTCAGTGGGCCAAAGGGCCTATTTCCACTGTGGAAAATCTAAGTAAAGCCTAAATTTTTGAGGCATTATTTAGCCTCAGTATTCATATTACAGTAGCCTTCATATTTCAGATGATCATAGAATGACCCTCACAAACAAGAAAGCTTTGAAGTCCAGTCTGGGAACATAGTCATTTCCCCTCTGAAGACTGCAGATTGGAGCTGCTTTTCCTGAAATTGGTTGAACATTAACTCATTTCACAGATGATATTAACTTGTTGAGTGTTTCCAGCAGTTTCTTGCAAAAGGCAAGACAAAAGCGCTTGTTCAGGTCTCTAACTTAAAATGTTTCTCCTTCCACAGATGCTGCCAGCCCTGCTGAGTGTTTGCAGAACTTTCTGTGTTTCATTTAGATTTCTAGCATTTGCAGTTTTGTTTTATTTTGGTTTTCTTTGTTGTTGGGGAAGAGGATGGAAGTAAAACAAAGTACAGATTATGTTATGTGCACAGGTTCAAAGAAGTGCATACTGCTTGTATTGAAGCTATTAAACATGGTTAATATGATTATCAATTAATCATTCAGGTGCTTAAGGAGTTTTTTTTACTTTAGACTTAAGAGATACAGAGTGGAAACAGGCCCTTCTGCCCACTGAGTCCATACTGACCAGTAATCTTGTGTACCAGCACTATCCTACACACTAGGGACAATTTACAATTACCAGAAGCCAATTAAGTTACAAACCTGAACGTCTTTGGAGTGTGGGAGGAAACTGGAGCACCCGGAGAAAATCCACATGGTCACAGGGAGAACGTACACACAGTCCATAGACAGTGGTCTGTATCGAACCTGAGTCTCTGGTGCTGTAAGGCAGCAACTGTGTCACTCTGCCACCTTAGTTGTGATAACTGTATATGAACTCGACTCAAAATTTACTTCCCTTCAGAATACCAGAATGTGGTCTATTTGCGATAGGAAAATAGGAAGATGTCTCTGTAGAAGTTGAGAAACCACACTCTCTTGTGGCTGGGCAGACTCTGAAAACTAGAACAAAGTCTTTAAAACAGGATGCTCCTCTTCACACTCCGGGTTGTAGCCATGTGCAGCTCTCTCTCCAGAAGGTCATAGTCAAGAGAGAACAGTTGCAATTTCCCAAGCCTAGTTTTTACTGGTCGAGGATAACAAGGGATGGAAACCTAATGTGGATAAATGGAGATTGGTCTTTGATTTGCAATGATATAATTGAATGGTGGTATCATCTCACAGATATGAATGCTTTCACTCTGCAGTTAATCTTTCTATGAGCACTTGGAGTGTGTGGTTATAATATTGCAGGTTAAAAACATTGATAATGAAGTATTTGAAGTATTGTACGTACTTTTTCAGGCTGGAGGAGAAAGAATATATTCAAAGTGAAAAATACTCTGGAATATCAATGTCAAGAGTCAATATCATGTAATTACAAATATTTTGAAGTGGAAAACTAATGGTTTTGTATGAAGCGAGGAAGTCTTGATTAATACTGGTGAAGGAGATTGAGTATATAATCCAGGCACACACATCCACAGAGTCAACCAATACTTCATGAAGTGTGATCATTTTTTTAATGAAGAAAGCTAATGGCATGTTGGCCTTCACAACAAGAGGATTTGAGTATAGGAGTAAAGAGGTCCTTTTGCAGTTGTACAGTGCTCTGGTGAGACCACATCTGGAGTATTATGTGCAGTTTTGGTCTTCTAATTTGAGGAAGGACATCCTTGCTATTGAGGCAGTGCAACATAGGTTCACGAGGTTAATCCCCGGGATGGCGGGACTGTCATATGAGGAACGATTGGAAAGACTGTGCTTGTATTTACTGGAATTTAGAAGGATGAGAGGGAATCTGATAGAAATGTTAAAAATTATAAAAGGACTGGACAAGCTAGATGCAGGAAAAAATGTTCCCAATGTTGGCGGAGTCCAGAACCAGGGGCTACAGTCTAAGAATAAAGGGGAGGCCATTTAAAACTGAGATGGGAAAAAACCTTTTCAGCCAGAGAGTTGTGAATTTGTGTAATTCTCTGCCATAGAAGGCAGTGGAGGCCAATTCACTGGATGAATTTAAAAGAGTTAGATAGAGCTCTAGGGGCTAGCGGAATCAAGCGATATGGGGAGAAGGCAGGCATGGGTTGTGGATGATCACAATGAATGGCGATGCTGGCTCAAAGGGTTGAATGACTTCCTCCTGCACCTATTGTCTATGTTTCTATGTTTCTATGAAATACAGCAGTCTATTTGTGAACAATGAGCCCCACTAACCACTGTGCAATCGTGGGCAAGTTATTGTGCTTATTCATGTTGTTTAAGGGGGAAATACTGTTCAGGCCACTGGAGATAATTCAAAATCATGCAGTGGCTGGAATTCTGAAATAAAGACAGAGAATCCTGAAAAACTTCACTAGGTCAGGGAACTTATATAGGAGGGGGAAGCATTTGATGGAGCACCAGCCTGAAATGGTGACAAATCTCTCTCAACAAATGCTGACTAACTTGCTGAACATTTCTAGCATTTGATACTTTTATTTTGAATTTCTGCTGGCGTTAAATCGAATCTTATTCTTATAAATATTACCTTAGAAAAAGTGTACACCCTCTGGGAGGGTGAAAAGGTCTTCCTCACTTGAATGAAGTTGGACAATATAGAAAGAGGCCCGTTTGACTACTGAAACATAGAAAATAGGTGGAGGAGTAGGCCATTCAGCCCTTCGAGCCAGCAGCCCGTTAATGGCTGTCCCGCTGAGTTGCTCCAGCTTTTTATGTCTATCTCCTGTTAATGGCAGGCAGGTAACCAGGAGATGAAAACCAGCACCATGGACAGCGACTGCCTGCTGGAAACAGCTGGCTCCATGGAGCAACAGCTGTCCTGCTGAGTTATTCCAGCTTTTTATGTCTATCTCCTGTTAATGGCAGGCAGGTAACCAGGAGACGAAGACCAGCACCATGGACAGCGACTGCCTGCTAGAAACAGCTGGCTCCATGGAGCAACAGCTGAACCCAATAAACTGGGATTGGATCAACTCTCCTGCACCTTGTCAAGGGAGGAAGGGAGAGAGAGGAAGGAGGAGGAAAGGGTGGGAGATGGCATAGAAACATTGAATATAGGTGCAGTAGTAGGCCATTCGGCTCTTCGAGCCAGCACCGCCATTCAATATGATCATGGCTGTGGCAGAAAATTCCACAGACTTACAACTGTCTGGGTGAAAAAGTTTTTTTTCATCTCAGTCCTAAATGGCCTACCCTTTATTCTTAAACCATGACCCCTGGTTCTGGACTCCCCCAACATCGGGAAATGTTTTCCCGCCTCTACCCTGCCCAATCCTCTAAGAATTTTATATGGTTCTATAAGATCACAGCGAACACAAGCCCAGTCGACCCATTCTATCATCATACGTCAGTCCTGCCATCCCAGGAATTAACCTGGTGAACCTACGCTGCACTCCCTCAATAGCAATAATGTCCTTCCTCAAATTAGACCAAAATTGCACACAATACTCCAGGTGCGGTCTCACCAGGGCCCTGTACAACTGCTGTAGGACCTCCTCATCCTAAACTCAAATCCTCTTGCAATGAAGGCTAACTTTGGCTTTCTTCACTGCCTGCTGTACCTGCATTACTAATTTCAGTGACTGATGCACAAGCACACCCAGGTCTTGTTGCACATCCCCTTCGCCTAATCTGACACCATTCAGATAATAATCTGATCTTGCCACCAAAGTGGATAACGTCACATTTATCCACATTATACCGCATCTGCCATGCTTCTGCCCACTCACCCAACCTATCCAAGTCATCCTGCAGCCTCATAAAATCCTCCTCGCAGCTCACACTGCCACCCAGCTTTGCGTCATCTGCAAATTTAGAGATGTTATATATTAATTCCCTTGTCTAAATCGTTAATATATACTGTAAACAACTGGGGTCCCAGCACCGAGCCTTGCGGCACCCCACTGGTCACTGCCTGCCATTCTGAAAAAGACCCGATGCCATATAGTCGAATATGCTGACTATTTGGCATTGAGTGCCAATCTACACTCATCTAATGTTAATCTCATTTTATTCTCCCAATACACCCCTCAACCCTTTCTCCCTCCCCCCCCCCCCACCCCCTCCTGATTATATGTTACATACAAACTAGCCAATTAATCTACAAACTACACATTTTTGGGATGTAAGTGAAAACTGGTGCATTTAGTGGAGACCCATTGGGTCCGAAGGAAAACAGAGCACACAAGGTGGTGTGATCCCTTTGCCATTTCTAATGGGCTTCTGTGTGCTCCTGATGATGATATGAAGTTCATGGAGTCATCCCAAATAGTCAACTCCATTTTGAGTAGACCTATGCAAAATACTTCTGGGTGGCACTGTATCGCAGCAGTAGAGTTGCTGCCTTACAGCGCCAGAGACCAGGTTTGATCCTAACTACGGGTGCTGTCTGTATGCAGTTTGTACATTCTCCCCATGACCTGCGTGAGTTTTCCACGGGTGCTCCGGATTCCTCCCACACTACATAGACGTACGGGTTTGTAGGCTAATTGGCTTGGTAAAATTGTAAATTGCCCCAAGTGTGTGCAGGATAGTGTTAATGTGCGGGGATCGCTGGTTGGCATGGACTCGGTGGGCTGAAGGGCCATGCTGTATCTCTAGACTAAACTAATTAACGGAAGTTGGTGGGAATGCTACACTATTTCAAGAAGGATCTGAGAATGTTGTTAAATCACTTCCTTATTTTCCTCTAACCCTTATTAGGGCGGCACAGTGGCGCAGCGGTAGAGTTGTTGCCTTACCACGGCAGAGACCTAGGGTCGATCCTGACCTCGGGTGCTGTCGGTATGGAGTTAGTACATTCGCCTTGTGACCACATGGGTTTTATCCGGGTGCTCCGGTTTCCTCCCATGCTGCAAAGATGTACAGGTTTGTAGGTTAATTGGCTTCTTTAAAATTTTCCCTGGTATGTAGGGTAGTGTTAGCGTATGTGGTGATCACTGTTCGGTGCGGACCTGGTGGGCCAAAGGGCTTGTTTCCACACTGTATTTCTAAACTAAACTCAGAGGTTAGGTGTGAACCCAGGTTGATGGATCTGTGCGTGACCAGTTCTACTAACTGTACCCTTGTGCTATTTTACCTAAAAATCAATTGGAAACAGGGGAATTAAACGTTTGTGGATGAGTGCAACAAGCTCACAACATCCTTCTCGTTTATCATCTACACTTGTCTTGTGAGGGTTAAATATCATCTTAGACCCATGAATCTCTCTCGCTGAAACCGATGACTGGACAAATAATACCAATTTTGACAACACCGTATAAACCCTCTGAACCATTTTATCCATCATTGATTTCAGGCCAACTATTTGTGGTTCATATATTCAGCCTTTTTTGTCAGGAATCCAGTAATTATTTTCCCATAATCAGGTGCAAGTCCCTACCTCAATGGCCTGCTAACGATATCTATCACTCTTTCACAATTGTCCTTGAGCAGATGAGTTGGAGCATTGCGGATAATTAATGCTTCCATTTCTTCACCCAAGGCTGCAGCGTTTTTCTATGCACAGCAAATGAGCCGTTCCAATCGGTTCAGAGCTGAACTTGTCTGACAGCGAGATCTTGGCTGGCTTATCCAGGAGAAGCACAGAATTAAACATTCAACCAGTTGGTTTCAAAATGCTTTGAAGTCTTGGAGGAGAAGGTATTCGATTACGAAAGGAGTTCATAAGCAAAGTGGAAAGTATGATCGCATGCTGGCGTATTATAAGTTCATAAGTTCTTGTAGCAGAATGAGGTAATTTGGCCCATCGTCTACTCTACCATTCAATCATAGCTGATCTATCTCTCCCTCTCAACCCCATTCTCCTGCCTTCTCCCCATAACCCCTGACACCCTTACTAAGGGACTGAAGTTTAGGGGTAACATGAGGGGGAACTTCTTTACTCAGAGAGTGGTAGCTGTGTGGAATGAGCTTCTAGTGAAGGTGGTGGAGGCAGGTTCGATTTTATCATTTAAAAATAAGTTGGATAGTTATATGGATGGGAAGGGAATGGAGGGTTATGGTCTGAGCGCAGGTGTATGGGACTTGGGGAGATTATGTGTTCGGCACGGACTAGAAGGGTCGAGATGGCCTGTTTCCGTGCTGTAATTGTTATATGGTTATATGGTTAATCAATCTCTGCCTTAAAAATATCTATTGACCAGGCCTCCACAGCCGTCTGTGGCAATGAATTCCACAGATTCAATACCTTCTGCCTAAAGAAATTCCTCCTCATTTCCTTTCTAAAGGTACATCATTTTATTCTGAGGCAATGGCCTCTGGTTCTAAACTCTCCCATTAGTCAGAACATCCTCTCCACATTCACTCTTTCCAGAATTTACACTATCCGATAAGTTTCAATGAGGTGTCCCGCCATCCTTCTAAGCTACAGCGAGTACAGGCCCAGTGCTGACAAATGTTCATCACATGTTAATGCAATAATTCCTGGGATAATTTGTGTAAACCTTCGTCACCAGCACATCCTTCTTCAGATATGGGGCCCAAAACTGCTCACAATACTCCAAATGTGGTCTGGCCATTGCCTTATAAAGCATCAGCATTACAGAAACCATCTCTACCATTGTAATGAAACATGTAAGGATGGTATTGTACATGATAGACACCAGAGGTAAATAACTCCAGTAGAACAATATGAGGCTTCTGAAACACCTTTCTAGTTTCATAACTAAGATTGTTTTCTACTTTGATGAACAGATCCCAAGGATTCTGGGAACTGTTAGAGTAGGTAGAGTGCTTAAAAATGGTTAAAGTCCTCTTCCTGTGTTACAATAATTCTGTGCTTTAAGGAAAGTTGAAACTGAGCATGTGTTGGATTCACCCATTGTTAAGCATCTGAACCCTTGTATGGAATTTAAGTCAAATGTAATATTGAGGGAATTGAGAAACAAAATACACGTATGTGAGTGGAGGGTGGGGTTGTTGGCAAGTATAGAGGCAATCTATGACACTGAAATCAGAAACCTCCTCTGATCGTAAAAGCTTAATCATACATAGATAAAACTCCGATAATTTGCTATACGATCATTTGGAAGTCACATTAGTGCAGCATCTGGCTCACTGTGTGAATGTTAAAGATACATTGTAAATCTTCAAGAAGACAGCAAGGGACAGGGATAGGTAGAGTGCTTAAAAATGGTTAAAGTCCTCTTCCTGTGTTACAATAATTTTGTGCTTTAAGGAAGGTTGAAACTGAGCATGCGTAGCTGACACTCACTGCAGACGACTTTAGTCAGATTCTTGTCTGTTGTCAAAGGACAAATGGCAACCGTAAAACAATAAATAGGGTCGAACGAACGGGTAATATGGCATTTGCTTATCTGTAACGGGGTGGAATTGGGCTGTGTTTATTCTGCTGCTGCCTTTCAGTGGTGCATGATGTATATTTGCTATAAGACCAGTGGGAAGAAGGAAAAGTTCTAAAGTGCCTTCTGCAATAATCAAAACATCAAAGGAAACTTCTGTATATGTAGAGGAATCTTTGTTCGTTGAGCGATCTTCTAGATTGCTCCCAGTGATCACTGTATTTGGCGCTCTTAAATAAAGTCTTGATTATATTGCCCGATCTTTGTGTGTTGTGTTTTAAAGTTTTCTTTAACAGTGAGTGACACATGAAATTCCCACTCATTGAGCCCTGAATCCTGTGTGTTTTCCTATGGCTCTCTCGATGGTTCAGTGGGTACAGTACAGAGACAACAAAATGCATTTGTTGATAATTGCATGGTCCTCTATTATCATGTGTACCAAGGTACAGTAAAATTATTTTTTTCTTTTTTTCCCCTCGCTGGGACCCTGGATTCCTACCCATTCATCACATTCCCAGTTCCCACCCCTCCCTAGCATCCGGTGTATCCGCGGCTTCCCACACTCCCTTCCCACTCACCGGTACCCGATTCTTTCACTCCCTTCCATGCCCTGGGGCCCATGTTCCAGCACTCCCTTTAAATTCACCAGTTCTCATGATCTGGTGTTCTCTTTAAACTTACAGAGTTCTCTGAACCCTTACTGTGTAACATCCTTTTAAAAAAGTGAATTAAAACATATATTTAAAATAGTGAATTAAAAATGCATTGGTTTTACCGTAAGCAGTGTTTATTCTTTGGAATCATCAATGATTGTCTTTTTATGTTGGCCATCTGTTATGAACTAGTTGAATGATAAAGCAACTTTTGATGAGGCTGGCCTTGCTTACTTGTTTTTTTTTTTTTTTAAATAAAAATAAAACTATTCAATTATTAAAAATAATATTTGCAATGCAATAAAACAGAACAGAAGCCACCACCATAATACAAGACAAACAAATATACTAGATAAACTACTATACAACTATGTTACAATTCTTGTCAATGATGCATTCAACCCCCCGCGGTGCCCAGCGGTCCCGGAAATCCCCCAGGGCGCCCCTGGACAACGTGTAGTCCCTCTCTAACACCACCCGGGCATGGACGTAAGCCCGGAAAAGGGATGGCAGCCAGCTCGGGCAGAGCCCTCTTCCGCCTGGCACCGTGACTTGCGGATGGCCAGATGGCCAGGCCCAGGAGCATCACAATCAGGACATCCTCGCTCTACCCTCTCCCCTATGCACCGGGGTCTTGCTTACTTGGTGGGATGAATTACAATGCTTGGTAATATTGCAAGTAGCTGCATCTATCATCAAAATTATTCGAGCCTAACATCTACGATATATAGTGTGAAGGGAATTGCCAAATTAGTCTTAAAGCACTTTGGTTTAGAAGTGAATCAATTGGCTTATATTTTTTATGTGGAAGTATTGAGTTCATGATTAAGTCATGTAAGGGCATGCATAAGGCATTCATTTCATTCCACAAATGTAGCCACATTTTAGTTTAGTTTATTATTTTCACATGTACCGAGGTTAAGTGAAAAGCTTTTTGTTGAGTGCCATCTAATCAAGGAAAGGACTGTACACAATTACAATCAAGCCATCCACTGTGTACAGATAAAGGATAAGGGGTACAACATTTAGTGCAAGATAAAGTCCGATAAAGTCTGATTAAAGATAGTTCAAAGGTCTCCGATGAGGTAGATGGGAGGTCAGGACCTGGTGAGAGGACAGTTCAGTTGCCTGATAACAGCTGTGAAGAAACTGTCACTGACTCTGGATATATGCATTTTCAAACTTCTGTACCTCTTGCCCGATGGGAGAGGGAATGAGAGGGAATGTCCGGAGCTTGACTAGCCCTTGATTATGCTGGTGGTCTTGCCCAGTCAGCGTAAAGTGTAGATGGAGTCAATGGAAAGGAAGTTAGTTTGCGTGATGGTCTGGGCTGCATCCACAACTTTCTGCAATTTCTTGCGGTCTTGGACGGAGATGCTCCAAAACTATGCTGTGACGCATCCCGATAAAAGATGCCTGATTTATCCCGCGTGGCCCATATTGTGTGTTCTTTGAATGAATCCTACAGGGAAGGGGTCAGTTTGGGGAGTACTGTAGTGCTTCTGGTAGATCTGCTGCATCACATTATGGACCAAGTGACCCCCTGTTCAATTCAGATCTCCAGGGCTCTCTGCGACCATTTGTGTTTCCTTACATCCCCAAGGCATGCAAGTCACTGGGTTAACTTGCCACTGGGAATTGTCCACTGTATATTGCGAGTGGTAGAATCGAGGTAGGGGGTGCAATTGATGGTAATGTGGGGGAATAAATTACAGGGAAAATTAATGGGGAATTGGAATTGCTTTGTGAGCTGACAGAGTTACTATGGGTCAAAATGTTCTCCTGTGTCGTAAGGAAATATGGAAAGATAGACATTAGGCATCACATGAGGCCTGGAGTCTCTCTGTACCTCATGTGTTGTGTATGTTGTGCCACAATTAATTAATATTGTGTACCAAGTACTATAGAGAGTAACAGAGTCATAGAGTCATAGAATATTACAGCATGGACACAGCTTTGGCCCAACTTGTCCACACCAACCAACATGTTTCAGTTCCAGTTTAGTTTATTGTCACGTGTACCGAATACAGTGAAAAGCTTTGGTAGCATGCGAACCAGCCAGCAGAACGTCAATACATGATTACAATCGATCCATTCACAGTATACAGATACATTAGTGCAAGGTAAAGCCAGTAAAGTCTGATCAAAGATAGTATGAGGATCCCCGATTTGGTAGATAGTAGTTCAGGACTGCTCTCTGGTTGAGGAAGGATGGTTCAGTTGCCTGATGACAGCTGGGAAGAAACTGTCCCTGAATCTGGTGTGCGTTTTCACACTTCTATACCTTTTGCCTGATAGATACATAGATACATAGAAAATAGGTGCAGGATTAGGCCATTCGGCCTTTCGAGCCTGCACCGCCATTCAATATGATCATGGCTGATCATCCAACTCAGTATCCCGTACCTGCCTTCTCTCCATACCCACTGATCCCTTTAGACACACGGGCCACATCTCCCTCTTAAATATAGCATGGGAGATGGGAGAAGGGAGAAGAGGGAATGGCCAGGGTGCGACTTGCCTTGATTATGCTGCTGGCCTTGCTGAGGCAGCGTGAGGTATAAATAGTGTAAATGGAAGGGAGGTTGATTTGTGTGATGGTCTGGGCTGTCCCATCTAGGATGCTCCCACCTGCCTGTGTTTGGCCCATATCCCTTTAAACCTATTAAATCTTTCTCCCCTCACCTTAAACCTATGTACTCTGGTTTTTGATTCATAGAGTCATAGAGTCATACAGCATGGAAGCAGGCCCTTCGGCCTAACTTGCCCACGCCGACCAACATACCCCATTGGTCTCACATGCGTGGTTTTGGTCCATATCCCTCTAAACCTACCCAATCCATGTACCTGTCTAAATGTTTCTTAAACATTGTGATAGTACCTGCCTCAACTACCTCCCCCGACAGATTATTCCAGACACCCATCACCCCTTGTGTGAAATAGGTACCCCTCAGATTCCAATTAAATCTTTCTCCCCTCAATTTAAACCTATGTCCTTTGGTTCTAGATTTCCCTACTTTGGGCAAGAGGCTGTGCGTTTCCCCAATCTATTCCTCTCTATTTATACACCTCTATAAGATCACCCCTCATTCTCCTGTGCTCTAAGGAATAGAGTCCTAGCCTGCTCAATCTCTCCTTAAAGTTCAGACCCTCGAGTCTTGGCAACATCCTTGAAAATCTTCTCTCCACCCTTTCCAGCTTGACAATATGCTGGAATAACTAAGCGGAACAGGCAACATCTCTGGAGAGATGGAATGTGTGACGTTTTGGGTCGAGACCCTTAAACCAGCATCTGCAGGCCTTTCCTAAACATCTTTCTTATGCCATGGTGCCCAGAACTGAACACAATACTTTTGACCCCCCTCTCAACCTGTGACGCCATATTATAATTGGTCATACCTGGGCTACGTAATTGATATTGTACTTCCGTTCAATTGCCTAACATACATTAACATTTATGTGAACATATATTAACCTTACCTCTGGGCCTAAGTGCTTCAACATTACCTTGGTGATTCCAATGGCTTACCTTCCCTTAAAGAGTAAATAACAGCTTTTAACTGCTGCGTTGAATGTTTGATTTCCTCTGATATTTGCCCAGAGCTGAAGGGATTTAGTTCAGCTGGACTATTGATGTTAGCCTTCCTTTCCTCGAGTGTTTACATGCTTATGATGGTGAAGCATTGATTTTACACATCTCAAATTGTACAGAGTTGCGGCTTTTCATTTGAACACATCATGGGATGAGGAAATTGCAGTCTGCAGGCTGCAGGGGTCTTTCTGTTTGTTTACCCTTCTAACTAGATATCTGGGATATCTGTCTTCCCCCTTACCTTCCCACCCCCTTCCACCACTTCACATTCCAGTGCTGTTGAGCTGAGGTTGTTGCATTCTTGCCCCACATTGCATTGTAAAGGTTTGCTCTGATCCACCAGGTTGAGCATTTGTACCTACTGCACATCTTAAGAGAGATCTTGGACTCAGAATGGTGTGTGAAAATAGGTAGGAAGGAACACTATCCTACACACACTGGGGCCAATTTTTACATTTTCCAAGCCAATTAACCAACATACCTGTACGTCTTTGGAGTATGGGAGGAACAAAGATCTCGGAGAAAACCCATGCAGGTCAGGGGAGAACGTTCAAACTCAGTACAGACAGAACCCGTGTCTCCGGTGCTGCATTCACTGCAAGGCAGCGCCTCTACCACTGCGCCACCGTGCCGCTTGGTTGCTAACCATTTAAAATCCTCCTCCCATTCCCATACTGACCTTTCTGTCCTGGGCGTCACCATTGCCAGAGTAATGCCACACTCAAACTGGAAGAACAATACCTCATGATCAGTTTGCGTAGCTTACAACCCAACAGTATGATCATTACACTCTCCAGTTTCAGGTAACGACAGAATCCTCCCCCTTCTTCTTCCCCCAGATGCCTCCTCCACTCTCTATCCCCCTATCCCCAACTTTTATTTCATCCCACCTTACAATCCGTCTGAAGAAGGAGAAGGCGACCCGAAATGTCACCTATCCATGCTCTCCAGAGATGTTGCCTTACCCGCTGAGCTACTCCAACACATGGTGTCTTCTTCTGTAAACCATCATCTGCAGTTCCTTGTTTCTACATGTGAGTCTGACCTGCATGTGTCTCCAGTTCTTCCTCACTGCAGCTGACCATTAATTCCCAGCTGAAGAGGTCCATCAGGCCAACACAGTCAACCAGCTAGGAGTGCTTGCTACAGCTGTCCTCGCTACAACTGTCGTCGCTGATCAACTGGACTCGCTGATCAACTAGACAACTTGCATTTGTTTCCCAGACACACTTTATTTACTGGGTAGGAAGGAACTGCAGATGCTGGTTTAAACCGAAGATAGACACAAAAAGCTAGAGTAACTCAGCAGGTCAGGCAGCATCTCTGGAGAGAAGGGATGGGTGACGTTTCAGGTCGAGACCCTTCTTCAGACTTTGTTATACAGACATTGACCAATTATTAATCTTGTACACTCTTTAATCCTTTATTAGCTTACTACTTTAGTTTAGTTTAGAGACACAGCACGGAAACAGGCCCTTCGGCCCACCAAGTCCGCGCAGACCAGCGATCCCCACACACTGACATTATCCTACACACACCTAGGGACAATTTTCTTTTACAATTAACTACCAACCTGTATGTCTTTGGAGTGTGGGAGGAAACTGGAGATCCCAGAAAAACCCACGCATGTCATGGGGAGAACGCACAAACTCCGCACCGACAGCACCCGTAGTCAGGATCGAACTTGGGTCTCTGGTGCTGTGAGGCAGCAACTCTGCCTATGATCCACCGTGCCGCTCTTTACATAAATCCCAATTCCAATACATTCTTATAAGCCTCAGTAACCAATAGAAAATACATGCTATTCAATCCTTTATTTGCATTTAAACATCAGTAACCATTAGTAATGAATAGTAACTCCCGAGGGTGTTGTTCTGTACAGATGCATTAGTAACCAATCTGTACAGCTACAGTTAGCTGTACGCTGCCTTAACTCTTGCTATGCTGCAGCTCCAACACAACCACAAGTAAAGAGAGCTTCCTCCTGGTGCTTCTGGACACCATTCACAAGCTCTTGATTCATACGTGCACCAGGGTGCTGCCACTTGTGCCCTGAAGGCAAGGTTTAGTTTAGTTTAGTTTAAAGATACAGCATGGAAACAGGCTTTTTGGCCCATCGAATGCCCCGCACATTAACACAAGCCTACACACATTAGGGGCAATTTACACTCATACCAAGTATACAGGTATAAGCCAAGCCAATTAACCTACAAACCTGTACGTCTTTGAAGTGTGGGAGGAAACTGAAGATCTTGGAGAAACCCCACGTGGTCATGGGGAGAACGTACAAGGTGCATTAAGGAAAGATTGCTCTGACTAGATGGTCCAATTAGAGGCCTCTTGAACTTGACAATATTCAATTTCTAGGCTCAGTTAGCTTTTCCTTCATTTGGAATGATATTCAATGTACCCCATCCAGAGTTCTAAGCTTAAATCAAGACATTAAGTGCTATCTGTTACTGATACGTGCACTTTTTTTCTTGCTGGTTATGGAATGCATGAAATCCAGTCTACCAAGCATCCTTGACCCGCTGCAGTTCGCCTACCGTAACAACAGGTCCATGGCTGTTGCCTCCTCCCTGGCCCTACACTCATCACTGGATCACCTGGATAAGAAAGATATCTACGTCAGACTTCTATTCATAAGTTACAGCTCTGCTTTCAATACCATTATATCATCCAAGCTCATCTCCGGACTTGGAGTCAGCAAGGATCTCTGCAACTGTATCCTCGACTTCCGTACTAACAGACCACAATCAGTGAGTATAGGCGACAAATCATCCTCTACAATAATACTCAGCACTGGTGCTCAGCAAGGATGCATTCACAGCCCCCTTCTTTATCCCTATTAGACACCCATGACTGTGTAGCCAAGTGCAAATCCAACTCAATTTACAAATTTGTGGACAACACCACTATAGCGGGCCAGATATCAAATAAAGACAAGACGGAGTACAGGAAGGAGATTGAAAACTTCATAACCTGTTGTCAAGGCAACTGTTCTCTCAATGTCAAGACAAAGGATATTGTGATCGACTTCGGGAAGTAAAGCGGTACATATACACATACGGTACACAAACCCCGGAAAACATTGACGATGCCGAACTAGAGATGGTTGAAATTTCCTTGGAGTAAATGTCACCTGCAACTTGGCCTGGAGATTATACTGTATCAACCTACATTTCAAAGACTAATTTACTTCACTCCCTAAGTCTCTTTTCTGTATGGGTTTATCTGTTTCAAGCAATGGGGTCCACCTCCCAACCAAGGAGGAGATAGTTCCACCAAACAAAACAGTCTAAACACAGTTATGTTTTTAAAGGGGGAATTCCGAGGTAATTTCTGGAGAGGCTATACTTGCAAAGGATTTACAAATCACAAGTACAATACTTACAAAACTAAATACAACATACTAATGAGTTGCAGGCGAACAAGACATCGGATGAGGACAGAAAGTGAGGAGTGGATTCTGTTTCTTTTCCCTGTAACTCCTTACACCTTCATTCTGTTGTAGTATCTCTGCTGGTTCTTTCCTCGAGGTGACATCATCTGTATGTGATCTTTATATTGACCAGGCTAAATGGATGTCGTGACTTGATTAAGTCAATGTGGCATTATTTTTATTTTACTAACATTACAACCTTGTGGAATTCATGGTTCTTTTTTCTATCTGTTTTTCATCAGGTGGGTCGTAAACTTAAGGTCACCATTGTCAGTATTGTTTGTCTTGATAATGACAAGATGCTGGGAAAAATGTACTGGCCCAAGGCTTCTCTTAATCCACAATAAGCCTTTTGAACCTAAATCAGCTTTAGGTGCTGTGCTGGTAAACGGAGGTCAGCAATAGAACTTCTGGGCTGGATAGTGAATATCCGTTGCTTCTTGTGAAATGACGAAGGTTGAAGGCTAATGTTTTCATACTCAGCATGGTAATTGTAGTAATACAAACACTACAACGTCCCGCTGCCAGTTCGGCCTTTCTTTGCTGTCCGCGATGAGCTAGTGCTGCAGGATGCATTATTGTAAAAGGACATAAGACTGTGGTCCCTGCTTCGCTGCACAGCAAGTATTTTAACGCTGTCCATGCAGGGCACCCAGGCGCTGAAGCCACTGTCCTATGGGCAAGAAACATGTTTTACTGGCCTGGCATGGCCGAATACATCACTGAGAATGTGGCGTCCTGTGCAGTGTGTAACAGCTTGGCACCTCCTCAACAAAAGCAACCACTTCTTTCACATCTGGCTCCTGCCCTCCTGTGGTCTACAGTGGCAACTAACATATTTCAATGGCATGGCAAGCAGTAACTGGTACTTGTCGATTCGTATTCTGGATGGTTTGACATCGATTTTTTTTAGCAGCCCCACTTCTCACGGGGTAGTTTCGAAGCTTGCTCGCCATTTTGCAGACTACGGAGCTCCATGCATACTGTTATCTGGTAACGGCAGTCAATTTACCAGCCAACACTTTGAGGTGTTTGCTACACACTGGGATTTTCGCCACATCACCAGCAGCCCCAAATATCCACGATCGAATGGACTAGCTGAGTGGGCTGTCAAGAGTGCCATTGAGTGTCAAGAACCATCGTACAGAGCTAATTCTGACGTGTACCTGGATCTGCTCAACCGACGCAAGAACCCCATTTTGGGTTCACCCGCTCAACGTTTATTGTTGAGGCAGACCCGAGCCATGGTGCCTCTGGTGGATCAGGCATTGATTCCACAGGTGGTTCCACCATCGGAAGTCCAGTCCAGGTTACAACAAAAGTATGACATTCAAAAACAGTGGTATGACAAAACAAGTAGGCCGCTGCCACCACTGGTGGTTCGTTTGCAAAATGATAAAGGCCATGACCGTATCGGTGTAATTTCTGGAACTGCCTCTGAGCCACACTCGTATCTGGTCAGGGCTGATGGCGGCACCTACAACAGACAACATATCCTGCCTGTGAATGAGCCGGCTCCACCTCCGTATTATCCAGACCATACAAGTGTATTTCTGTCCGTGTCCAGCGGCATTGATCCGCCTACACCAGCACAACAATCCACTTTGGGAGCAGCTGCATTGCCAGTGGCGACGCCCCCTCCACCTGCGCTACAGTCCCCGTTTCATCGCCGGGAATGCTGGTTCAATCTCCATCTCCCATGAAGCCACCAGCCCTATCCCCGATGGGGAAAAACTGAGATGTTTTATATCCCACACGTGCTGGTCATGTTTGCAAGCCCACCGTGAAGTACCCTGGCTATGTTTGACTTTCCTGCAGCTTATTATCAATTGCTATGCATGCCTTATTTAGTCAATGGTTTTGTACTGACATTTAATTATTTAAGAGGGAGGATGTTGATCAGTGTCATGTTATGTCATACTTTGTAGCTACACCCACTAGTTTAACAGAAAGCTTCTCTGCCCTTTCTCCCTCAGTCTTGAGTTATGTGTTAAGTTGAAGTTACCTATGCTGTAACGTTATAAAGTCTTTGGATCTTAATCACTGTGCGTGACTTAAGTTATTCCAACAACAGAAGCTCGACAATGACTAGGATTAGGCATGAACATTTCATCACCTTCTATGGTCTCCAGTCTTTTGCCAAATACAGGTACCACTGCCCATTATAATGAGTACCAGTCTCTCTTTATTGGCACCTAACCTGTTAGCACTGTATAACAAGAGAGGAAATCCCACTTGCCAACATATGACAACGAGTACACAAAATTGCTGGAGAAACTCAGCGGGTGCAGCAGCATCTATGGAGCGAAGGAAATAGGTGCCGTTTCGGGCCGAAACCCTTCTTCAGACTGATGGGGGGGAGAAGGAAAGAAAAAGGGAGGAGGAGGAGCCCGAGGGCGGGGTATGGGAGGAGCCCGAGGGCGGGGATGGGAGGAGACAGCTCGAGGGTTAAGGAAGGGGAGGAGACAGCAAGGGCTAGCAAAATTGGGAGAATTCAACGTTCATGCCCTCAGGACGCAAGCTACCCCGGCGGAACATGAGGTGCTGTTCCTCCAATTTCCGGTGTTGCTCACTCTGGCAATGGAGGAGAACCAGGACAGAGAGGTCGGATTGGGAATGGGAGGGGAGTTGAAGTGCTGAGCCACCGGGAGTTCAGGTAGGTTATTGCGGACTGAGCGGAGGTGTTCGGCGAAACGATCGCCCAACCTCCGCTTAGTCTCCCCGATGTAAATCAGCTGACATCTAAAGCAGTGGATGCAGTAGATGAGGTTGGAGGAGATACAGGTGAACCTTTGTCGCACCTGGAACGACTGTTTGGGTCCTTGAATGGAGTCGAGGGGGGAGGTGAAGGGACAGGTGTTGCATTTCTTGCGGTTGCAACGGAAAGTGCCCGGGGAGGGAGTGGTACGGGAGGGAAGGGAAGAATTGACAAGGGAGTTGCGGAGGGAGCGGTCTTTGCGGAAGGCAGACTTCGGGGGAGATGGGAAGATGTGGTGAGTGATGGGGTCACTTTGGAGGTGGCGGAGATGGTGGAGGATTATGTGTTGTATTTGCCGGCTGGTGGGGTGAAAGGTGAGGACCAGGGGGACTCTGCCCTTGTTGCGAGTGCGGGGATGGGGGAGAGAGAGAGCAGTGTTGCGGGGTATGGATGAGACCCTGGTGCGAGCCTCATCTATGGTGGCGGAGGGGAATCCCCGTTCCCTGAAGAACGAGGACATTTCCAATGCCCTGGTATGGAATGTCTCATCCTGGGAACAGATGCGGCATATGCGGAGGAATTGGGAGTAGGGGTTGGAGTCTTTACAGGGGGCAGGGTGGGAAGACGTGTAATCGAGATATGACAATGAGTAGTTCTGTTTGTGTACTATGTGAGATCTTTGAGTATCTGTGAGTATCAGTAAGTGTGAGTATTTCCAGCTGTTCTGCTAAATGTATTTTCTGTTGTTGGCAATAAATGGGAGTTATTGCTGTTTCGATTAACTTGGATAAGTTCACTAAACATTTTGCCACTTTGATGTTTAGCCATCTTCCCAACCAAGAATCATCACTTCCAACCCATTATGCCTCCTTTCAATGCACGAGGATCTTCCTGACGCACTACCATGCAGGCATACCATACCATTGGACCATCTGTTATTGCAGTCATTAATAGCAGTCTGTCCTCAGGTGTTGTCCCTGAAAATTTTAAACATGCTGTAGTACAACCCCTGATTAAAAAACCTGCTCTTGACCCTGCAGTTCTTGGTAATTTCAGGCCTATCTCCAAACTGCCCTTTCTATCAAAAATCCTGGAGAAGATCGTGCACAGTCAATTAATGGCCTTTCTGGATGAACATAATATTTTAGAACTTTTCCAATCCAGTTTTAAATCCCTGCACAGCACCGAATCAGCCCTTTTAAGAGTGTTTAATGATATTTTTTTAGCTACTGACCGTGGTGACTGTGTTACCCTTGTGCTTTTAGATTTGACTGCTGCTTTTGACAGTGGATCATGAAATATTGATCTCACGTTTGAAGCAGTGGGTGGGTATCAGGGGCATAGCACTGGAGTGGTTCAGGTCATACCTGGCTGATCGAACTTTCTGTGTCAGCCTTGGGGACTCTGTATCCTCCTGTGCTCCTCTCTCGTGTGGGGTCCCACAGGGCTCAGTTCTTGGCCCTCTCCTCTTTTCTCTCTATTTGCTCCCACTTGGTTCCATACTTAGGAAACATGGAATTTCATTCCACTTTTATGCAGACGACAGTCAGATTTATGTGCCTCTTAAAAAGAAGGATGAACACTCTGTCGGACTGTTACTTGAGTGTCTCAACGACATAAAGGCCTGGATGGCTCTGAACTTTTTAAAATTTAATGATAAAAAGACGGAAGTAATGGTTTTTGGTGGCACCACTGGGGCCCCCCCCTGTAGATCTGGGCTCCCTGGCCCAGTATATTAAACCAAGCATCACAAACCTAGGGGTTAAAGTGGACCCTGAGCTAAAATTTGACAGTCAGATCAAGGCTGTTGTTAAATCAAGTTTTTTTCCATTTGTGGCAGCTGGCCAAAATAAAGCCAATTCTGTCAAGGCAGCACTTTGAGACGGTAATCCACGCCTTTGTTACCACTCGGCTGGATTACTGCAATGCACTGTATGTGGGGGTTAGTGGGTCCTCCGTCGCCCGTCTCCAGATGGTACAGAATGCAGCTGTGCACACGTAAACATGAGCACATTTCGCACATTTTAGCTTCACTTCACTGGTTGCCTATTCAGTTTAGGATCCATTTTTAAATTATTTTATTTGCTTTTAAATCCCTAAATGGTCTTGCCCCGCCCTACCTATCTGAGCTTCTACATCCTTATACACCCGCCCGCTCTCTCAGGTCAGATAATCAGCTGCTCCTGAGTGGGCCTAAAACTAAGCGGAAGCTCAGAGGGGACCGTGCCTTTGCTGTGTCGGCACCCAAATTATGGAACGATCTGCCTCTCCACATTAAACAGGCCTCTTCTCTGTCTGTTTTTAAATCACTTCTTAAAACCCATCTCTTCTCCGTGGCCTTTGATACCCAGTAAGATGTCGACTTTATTTACTTGATTTAATTTCTTTTTTGATTGCTTTATTGCGTGGTTATTATTTTTACTCATGTTTTATGTCTTTTAATTTATTGTTGTATTTCACATGTAATTTTTGCACTTTATGTGAGCTGTTATGTTCTGTTATGTTGTCTGTTTATGATGTCTTGTTTATTCTTCTGTACAGCACTTTGGTCAACATTGGTTGTCTTAAAGTGCTTAACAAATAAAGTTAGATTGGATTGGATTGGATGCAAGGTCTCCCTCTGGCCATCTTCTTCTGGCATCAGGACTTTGAGTTTTGCACTAATGGAATTCTTGGTTTTGCACCCACAGTGTTACTCCCCAAGACACCGGCCTTGGTTAGGTTCAGTGCTCACCTTTAGTTTAGCTTTAGTTTAGAGATAAAGTGTGGAAACAAGCCCTTTGGCCCAGTTAGTCCACACCGACCAGCAATCATCTGTACACTAAATTGGCTGCTCCTCCAATTTGGAAGGCTGTGTGTGGAGGAGCAGCACCGCATATTTCACTTGAGTAGTTTACACCCCAACAGTATGAACATTGACCTCCAATTTCAGGTAGTCCTTGCTTTCTCCCTCCTTCCCCTCCCCATTCCCAGCTCTCCCTCAGCCCACCGTCTCCGCCTCTTCCTTTCTTCTTCCCGCCCCCCTCCCCCACATCAGCCTGAAGAAGGGTCTTGACCCGAAACGTCACCTATTCCTTCGTTCCACAGATGCTGGCTCACCCACTGAGTTTCTCCAGCATTTGTCTACCTTCGATTTTTCCAGCATCTGCAGTTCTTTCTTAGACATCTATTGACAGATAGTCTTTATTGATAAATATTCTGCACTAATAGATAGTCCACACTGATAGATTTCTCACCATTGAAAGATAGTAGCATATAATTCACCCCAATGCAAATATCAGAGATATACTCAATTGGCAGCTAAGCCATACTGTTTAATATGGTCTATTGAATGATAGTGTATTAATAGACACATTCTGTTGATAGGTATTCCATGTTGTTTAATATTCTCCTGTAGAGATAGCTTCTATCCACACACACCATAGAGTGCTCATCCTTGTTTAATATCCTTATTTGTGTGATAGCTTCTGGAGATAGATTCATACAATCCATAGGCATTCCGTACCACTTAATGTCCTTCAATGTTCAATACTCTCAATAGATGTGCACTATTGATAAATACTTCCACTGCTGAAAAACCTCTCTTGAGAGAAGGGGACAATTTGTACTGTTCTCTGTCAGGTGGGCAATAATCTGTTAGATATATATTTTTAATACTTCAACATCGTACGTGTCTGTACAGTATTCTCTATTTTTGAGGTAAGTCAGATTAGTTGACAATGCACTTTGGATGTATTTGAGCTCAGACCTACATAGACTATTATTGTTATTATTGCATTGTTATTTTGTTTTTTTATGTTTACATATGTGTGCGTGTGTCTGTCTATTGGTACACACATATATAACGCAAAAAAAGTTCAGTGTGTGTATATATACACATATACACACATACTCATATATATATATATATATATATATCATATATATATATATACATACATATATATGTGTGTGTGTGTATACACACACACACACACACACATATATACATACACACACACATATATATATACACATATATACATATATACACAGACACATCAGAATATATTTTATATATATATTTATGGCTGGCTACATATATATATATGCGCCTTGATCCCGGCAGAAGAAGTACACACACACACACACACACACACACACACACACACACACACACACACACGAATATATATACATAGACACACACACACATATATATATATACACACACATGTATATACACACACACACACACATATATATATACACACACATATATATACATACACACACATATATACACACACATACACATACATATATATACATATATATATACACACATACATATATATACATATACAGGCAGCAGCATATATATCAATTATATATATATATATATATATATATATGCTCCCCAATTTACGAAGCTTTGACTTACGATCTCAACTATATATATAAATATATATATATATATATATATATGTATATAAAGTATTAATTATTATATTAAGTATTAAGCATTAAGGAAGTGTTGTACTTCCGGTGGTGCTGGTGCCAGCAGCCTCCACCTACAGCCCGGTATCTTTTTGTTTTTTTGTTTATTTAGTTATGTAAAAGTGTTTTTTTCTGTGTTTTTTTGTGTCTTTATGTGGGGGAAGAGGGCACGGTGCGGGGGATACCGTCCTTCAGCCGCTTCCTGGTGAGGACACGACTATTATTCGAGTCGCATCCTCGCCCCCCCCCCCCTCCCCCCACAGCGGCCTACCTACCTGGATTGGCGCGGCCTTTCCTGCCGGGATCGACCGGAGCTCCAGCGGCGGCGGGACAGCGCTGGAACATCGCGGGGCTGGCGATGCCTTACCGGGGTTCGCCGTCTGGAGCCCGGAGTGCTGGACCTGCTGCACCAACATCCTGGAGCTGCGGTTTGCGGAGCTCCCAACGTGGGCGGCGCTGATGGACAGCGCAGGGTCCTGCGACTCTGCCCGGCTCGGCCTGTGGACTCAGGAGCTGCAGACTCCGGCAGCGGGAGGCGGCTGATCAGGAGGTCCGGGCCGCTGAGGAGGAGGATGCTCACCGTCGGGGTTCGGCGTCGGCGTTCCACCAGCCCGGCGTGAGGGCCTGAACATCGGGCCACCCGGGGCGGCGACTGCGGGTGCTCGGAAGGCCCCGACCACGGATGAACACGGAGGGGAGGCTGGCTGGACTATGGTGCCTTCCTCACCTTGGTGCCATTTATGTTATGTTGTGTCATGGACTTTCTGTGTTTGTGCTTTTTAAAATTTTTTTAATTCAATTTCAATTTTATTTTTAATATGTTTTATTATTTATTTATTATTTATTTGTATTATTTTTTTTGTGATTTTTTTAATGATACTGCCTGTAAGGGAAATTCATTTTGTTGTCTCAAATTGAGACAATGACAATACATTTGAATACAATACAATACAATAAGTTGCAGAATATGTAAACTTAATACACTGTAAACAATATCAGTGTGTGCATGTTACATATAACTTCCATACACTGACTTTTTTTTCTCATTTACCATATTGTTTACAGTGCATTAAGTTTACATATTCTGTTGCGCTCCTGCAAGTAAGAATTTCATTGTTCTATCTGGGGCTTATGACAATAAAACAATCTTGACTCTTGACTTTGAATGTTTGAGGGAGAAGAATGTTAAGAAATAGCTTTATTGATCAATGCACTCTATTGATAGATGTTCTCTTTCGAGTGATAACTTCTATTAATAAGTACACTCTATTGAAAGATTCTCGATTGATTAATATCCTGTATTGTGAGATCTTTTAATTGATAAAATTACTCAATTGATTGATATTCTACTGACTGAGTCTGCTAATCAAGGTACTAATGCAGTTTACATTGATAGATTATTTAACACCATACTAACAGATAATCTATTGATAGATAGCCTCCATTGAGACACAATCTCTATTTGTAGATGGTTTATTCTGATATATATTCTCCATTGAGAGAGAAATGGATCCTGCTGATAACTGCAATGTACTAACAGATCATTCAATAGCCGAGTCCTATTGATAGAACTCTGTACTGGCAAATATGCTTTATTGATAGACACAGTGTGTTGATAAAATAGTTACACTCAATAGCATCAGCAAGATTAACAATGGGAAATGGAAACAAAAATTGAAACACTGCAATAGATTAACTGTCAGCTGAAGGGGACGATTTGGGCTAATCTCTGTCAGCCTGGCGACAAATTGTAGACATTTTTTAATACTTTAACACACCAGGTGGCTTGACAATATTCTCTATTCAATTTTTAATGTTAAAGTTCGGTTATTTTGTTGTTCGAGAGAGCTGTCATTTAAACTACCTTAAAAACAAGAATAACAATTTAATGTGGGAGATGTTGAACAATAATGTGACCAAAATTCATGGCAATAACAAGTCCTCCTGCATGCCCTACACAAGATTGTTAATGGATATTGTAGATGTGATGAATTATCTGTAGGCACAGTCATGTAGAACAACTAGTATGTCGTTCACTTTTTATGTTAGGGTAAATGAAATGATACTTTCGACACAAGTCATTACTGAGAGCTACATGTTACTAATATATACAACAGGTTTTCAGCTGTGAAAGAAGACAGATAGAGTCATAGTCAGAGTGATACAATGTGGTCACAGGCCCTTCAGCCCAACTTTCCCACACGGCCAACATGTCCCAGCTACACTAATCCCACCTTCCTGCGTTTGGTCTATATCCTTTCAAACCTGGCCTATCCATGTACCTGTCTAACTGTCTGTTAAATGTTGGAATAGTCCGAGCCTCAACCCCCCCCCCCCCCCCCCCCCCCCCCCCCCCAGCCAGCTTGTTCCATACACCCACCACCCACCACATTTGTGTAAAGGAGTAACCCTCAGATTCCTGCACATCCACCTGATCTATTCCTCTCATGATTTATTTCACGTCTCCCCTCATCTTAAACCTACAGATAGTGTACTCTCTCTCCCTTGATTCCACTACTCTGGGCAAGAGATTCTGCACATCCACCTGATCTATTCCTGTCATGATTTTATACACCTCTATAGAATATAGACTAAAGAGCATAAATGACTAACGAGCACAAGCAGGGTGCAAGGCCACCAAATTCAAGTGCAGTTCCCCACCACTTCAAGCAGGGTGCAAGGCCACCAAATTAAAGTGCAGTTCCCCACCACTAAAAGCAGGGTGCAAGGCCACCAAATTCAAGTGCAGTTCCCCACCACTTCAAGCAGGGTGCAAGGCCACCACATTCAAGTGCAGTTCCCCCACCACAGTGCAGTTTCATGCAACTTCAAGCAGGGTGGAAGACCGCCAAATGCTAGTGCTGTTTAATGCCATTTCAAGCAGGGTGCAAGGCCATCACATTCACATGCAGTTTCATACCATTTCAAGCAGGGTGAAACCACCATAAAACCATACAAAACACCACATAAACACCACACTCATAGTTCAGTAGACATTCAGTGTGTTCAGTTGATTCACAGCTCAGACAGAGTCATGACCTCTCCCTCTCCCATCTTGCAGAGACTGAGCAACACCCACACTTCCGGGTTTTATAATCCCTCCCCCTCCCACCGGAAGGCGCGTGGCTTTCATGGCGTGATTAACAGGAGAGAGATTCTCAACATTTTTTTCAACACTATTAACACTTTTATTTTTTATTGACGGGAAGAATCCTCTGCACCTGATGAGTGGAGGGGGAATGAGTAAGATGGCCAAAAATCACAGCCGTAGGTGGTAGCATTTTATCTGAAACCATATACAGTGCAAACAGGAAGTTGTGCAGTTACCACCACCAACAACCATTTGCAGTGCAGCATTTCAAAGCATTTAGAATGGAATAGAATAGAATAGAATAGAATAGAATAGAATCGAATACAATAGAATGCATTTTATTGTCATTCAAACAGCTTGGTTTGAACCAAATTGCATTTTCTACAGTTTTACATTACAAAAAACAACCAAGACCCATACTTAACACAGTTTACATAAACATCCATCACAGTGGATCTCCAACATCTTCTCACTGTGATGGAAGGCAAAGTCTTATATTTTCCCTTTGTTCTTCTCCCGCGGTCCAGCAGTGCAGCATTTCAAAGCAGTTACCACCACCAACAACTGTTTGCAGTGCAGCATTTCAAAGCAGTTACCACCACCAACAACCATTTGCAGAGCAGCATTTCAAAGCAACCACATTTTTATTTTCAAACCACATTAAGGGCACTCACAGTTGAGTAGACATGTGTTCATTGTTTTTCACAGCTCAGAGAGACGTGACCCTCTTGCTTCCTCCATGTTGCAGAGACTGAGTGAGGCACAAAACGTCCGGGTTTTATAGTCCCTCCCCCCTCCCACCAGCAGGGCCAGCAGAGACAATGTCAACATTTTTAAAACATTAATGTTATTAATCTTTTATTTTCCATTGATGGGAAAAATTCTCTTGTCCTGCACAGCAGAGGGGGACTCTGAGTAAGATAGTCAAAAATCACAGCCGTAAATGGCAGCTTTTTTTCAAAAATTATGAAACAGAAAAACAGAAAGTGGTCAAGATCTTACTTTTAGTAATATAAGATATCAGAAATTGGGATGTTTGCTGAGCAATACACAATGTGCAATTCCATTAATATCCCACAATATATAGTGCAGCCCAGACCCAAATACAGCAAGTCCCAGGCAACCTTCAGCCATGGGCTGCTAAGTGCTTCTCTTGATTGATGTGCCCTTGTTGAACATTGTGCCATTGGTGATGGGAACCCAGGGCAGACGTTGTGTGGTCAGCCTCTCCCCTAGCATGACGGAAATAAGAATCTGGGATCACCCCCAGGGGCAATCTAGGTGCCAATTAGGTTGACAGAAGTCCCAAGAGCACTGGAGTCTTCAAGTAGCAATGTAGAATACCTCACTTGAGGATATTTGAGCACCACGTTTGTAGTGGCAATTTTAAGTGCTATCAATCCCCTTCCCCCTCCCTCCCTCCCCTTCCCTTGAGAGACTGCAGCAGTTCCAGAAGGCAGCTCACCACCATCATGAGGTCAATTAGTGAGGGCAACAAATGTTGGCATTGCTAACGAAGCACTGGCCACAGAAATTAATAAAGGGAAATCAGATCAGCTGACATCAGGCTAAGTCACGACCCTGATGTACTAGTGATCGCTCAGACCTCAATTCAAAGCAATCTTTTGCAGGCCATTCAATATCCTTAAAAATCATTCAAACGTTTTTAAAAAAGCTCTTTGAAAAGATCAAAATCAATCAACTTTCAATTAGGGTTTCAAAAATATATACTTGGAAAGATTTTAAACAGTCGTCATAAATTGGTAACCCATGGGAAAATATATATTTTTAGTTAACAAAATGAACATAGTTTAAATTAACCGAGTTAATCATAGCTGTTTGCCTTTGTAGTTTCCCACTGGGCAAAGAGTTCCTATGCTGACCCAAACATGGAGCAGTGCCTCCCAGTCGCTTCTGTCTAGACATTTGTAGGCAAATTGGCTTGTTAACATTGTAAATTGTCCCTAGTGTGTGTAAGATAGTGTCAGTGTGCGGAGACCACTGTTCTGTGCGGACTCGGTGGACCAAAGGGCCTGTTTCTGCACGGTATGTCTAAACCAGTGCTTCTTAAACCGGTGAATTGGTTCACCCAAGGGCGAATTAAATTATTTTTGCGTGAGGGGTGAATGAAGGGCCAATTACTTAATTTATTCAGATAGAATAAATTATTCAGATAGAATAAAGACAGAAGAACCAAGAACCAAGATATTTATATTTTTTTCTATACTTAAAAAAGGCATTGCCATTAAAATGGATTAGCAAGCTCTAATTGGTTTTAATGGCAGTGGAGCTGGAAAATTTGATATATTTTATTTTCTCTCTACCTATGGTTCTCTAATTTCAAAGTAGCAGGATACAAGTCTTACAACTTTAGACTGTGCACACCATACGCAAGGAGAAGAAGAAAGTAGCAGGATAGTTCCAAAATTTACTGTAACCTTTTAGGAAATACCATAAATGTATAAATGGCAACACTGGAGGACTGCCGTAGGCAACTGTTCAACTGTAACTTTGCTTTGTGTTGCCAATTTACATACTCCATGGTTTTTTGAGCTAATTTTTCAAGAAAAAACTGCAGAAAAAACTACTCGAAAGGGTAGGATGGGGCTGATGCCCAATGTTTAGATGTTGGAATGGTTTTTTATCATTCTAATAGAATGGCTTTCCAACTCCAGTGGTAATGAAACTTTTTTTTCCACTCCGTTTTCTCTTCATATTTTTAGGATGTTCAAAAAGCTGAATAAAATAAACACTTAAGAAATTAGCTAATTTATGCTTTTCGCTCATGTGACAAAATAAATTATATATAAAATTATACACAAGGGAGAATAAGACAAAAATTACCAAAAAACATAAGAAAATTTAGTTGAGGGTGAATTAAATTTTGTGATAAAGACTCAAGGGTGAATTACACTGAAATAGTTTAAGAAGCACTGCTCTAAACTAAACTAAACAAATCTGTACCAGTTTAGGTAAAATCCTAATTAAACACCTTCACATTCACTCCAGTGCAATCACATCCTTGCTATAGTATGGCGACCGATTTTTAATGTTGCGTGGCCATGCAACCTCCAACAAATATTTCATGTACAGTACATAAATTGCAATTTAATATTCAAATCTCCTGATTAATTAATATCAACTTGTAACAAACCATAGGATATTATTTAAACATACCTCCGACAAGCATAACATGTCCCATCAAGCCTAGCAGAAACCAAATTGATGCTTTGTGGATTAAAATTAAATTATTTTAAGATTCTTTCTTGGGCACATATTGATTTGTTATAATTATTAATGTTGAAAGTGTACATAATTAATTTGTTATGTTGGAATAGCAGTGATTTTCTCATGTAAGTCTGGGTCTCGTTGAACCCAAAGTTAGCTTGCTTGGAAATAATCTGCTCCATCAGAGATTGCTTTAATTGCTGAATTAAAACAGCAATTTACAGATTCCCCATCTTACAGTCCATTTAATCGCTTATAAGGTACAGTAATTCCATCAAAACAGGAGCATATGAAGTGTGAAAGTGAGTGGCTGTTAAAAACCTACTTCAGGACTTAAAAAAAAAAAAGAAAGCAGATTACACTCTTCTGCATTGGATGGTGGTGAATAATTTTCCACTTGACCTTACTCAGCTCTGTCTCTCAAAGTCCCCTCCAAGCCACTCTGATGTCTCAGATGTATCATGCTGTTCAATAGGGGAGGAGCAGACATTTCTAGGACGGCACAGTGGTGCAGCCGGTAGAGCTGCTCCTTCACTGTGCCAGAGACCCTGGTTCAATCCCAACATCAGGTGCTGCCCGTTTGAAGTTTGCACTTCCTTTTTGTAACCCCGTGGGTTTCCTTCGGGTGCTCCGGCACCCCATTACAGACATTGGACTTTGTTTGTGGAACTGATGTGCTACATTGCTGAAAACTATGTTTGGCAATTTTTGTATCTTCCCCTTTGTAATAATAATGAACCACAGATGCTGGTCTGCACCAAAGTTAGATACAGAATGCTGGAGTAACTCAACGAGTCAGACTGCATCTCTGGAGAACATGGATAGGTGATGGTACACAAAAATGCTGGAGAAACTCAGCGGGTGCAGCAGCATCTATGGGGCGAAGGGTTGAGACCCTTCTTCACACTGAACTTCCTTCTTCGATTGAAACCGGCATCTGCATTTATTTCCTGCATGTGGATAGGTGATGTTTTGGGTCGGGACCCTTCTTTAGACCGGGGGGGGGGGGGGGGGGGGGAGGGGGGGGGGGGGGGGGGAGGAAGAAGTGCAGGAAGAAAAGCTGGAAAAGAGGAGGGTCAGGACAGAGTCTGGCTAGTAATGAGTAAACAGAGGTGAAGTAGGAGTTGTCATGTTTGTATTTATGTGCAATATTATCTGGTTTGATTAGATAAGCGTTTGACTGCACTTCCTGCACTTGACAATAATAAATCTACACCTAAACCCCAATCTGGTCGCTTGGTCCCTCTTTCTCGTTGACTTAGCCCTCTAACAGTCACCTTGGGATGTTTTGATACATGAGGGAAGCCTTATATGGAAATAGAAAACATTTCACAGGCCCTACCAACATTTGGATGTGAAAACACATCCTGCCAAAACATACCTGACATGGGGCTTGGATCCAGAATGTTAACTGGCTTTTCCTATCCAGATGTTGATAGCCCCGTGATCTATTTTCTACCTAGTCTAAAGAGAGCTGCGTTTTTTCTGCGCCCCTGTTGTCATGGAGACTCGCATCATTCTAATGCACAGCCCGCAGCCTTGCTCTGTAACTAAAGCCAGTTTTATTAGTTTGAAGCTTTCAGAACCGTGATTTCAGACTGAGACAGGAGGAAGGTTGATTGCTGCTCTATATTGTAATCATCGGTTGCTGAGATATTTAATTGAAAGAACCTTTTGTGAGCAACGCTGACTGAATGGGCAACAAGGAATGGTTTGATATATAGATTGACAGCTGTGGATTAATCAACATAACCCAGACGGGCAACTCAACAACCTGGATAGTGATTCACTGCAATTCAAGACTGTTGACGTGCATTTAGTATGGTCTTAACCATATCTAAAGGGAAGCTGCAGAGCCTAAATTCCTCTGCTCTCTAAATTAGGTGTGAATCTGTGCTGGGAATGATCTATGCCTGAATTTAACCAGGCATTCTTGACCCACCTCTCCTGTTAAAGAGGCCTTGAGGCTCTTTATCTGTGGTCCCCTATGAATTTTTATATTTTGTGGGGAGGAACCGGTTGGTTGGATACCAAATGGGAGATAAATAAAGAACGAGTAGAAACATGGAACTGCAGATGCTGGTTTTTCAAGAAAAGATACAAAGTGCTGGAGTAATTAAAGGGCGGCACGGGGCACCTCAGTAGAGTTGCTGCCTTACAGCGCGAGAGACCCAGATTCAATCTTCCCTACAGGTGCTGTCAGTACAGAGTTTGTACGTTCTCCCCGCGATCACGTGGGTTTTCCCTGGGTGCTCCCACACTCTAAAGATGTACAGGTTTGTAGGTTAATTGGCTTCAGTAGAGATTGTATATTGTCCCTCGTGTGAAGGATGATCTTAGTGTGCGGGGATCGTTGGTTGGCGCGGACTCGGTGGGCCGAAGGGCCTGTTTATGCATTGCATCTCTAAAACGAAAACGAAAGACTAAAACTCAACGAATGAGGAAGCATCCCCGGAGAACAGACGATTCGGGTCAGAACCCTGCTTCAGACTCAAAAACCCCTTGTTAGCAGGGAACTTTATGGAATTATATCGGGAACTGCATCGACTATCAGGTGGACTTCACAGGCATACTTTGCGTTTCCTCCTTAGTCCCAAAGAACTGCGAGTGAGACCAGGTAAGGAAGTTGCTAAATTTCAGGAAAAGATCCTTAAACAATCCTCCTACTATATATTCAAGGGAGCTGCCTTACCTTTTTAAGATAGCCACACAAGATGGTGGCTGGCACCTTTGCCAATGTGGTGCAATCCAAATGCAGATTGGGCATTCTGACTACCGTAAGCCAGCCATGAAAAGAGCATAACAAATGGTTGATTCCTCCCGCCATTAAGCTGGAAAGAGTGAAGAAAAAGCTTGCAAGATTCTTGTTTTTTCTTCACTGTTCCCAACTTATTGGTAGGAGGAATCAACTATTTGTAGTTCTCTTTTCATGGTCTGGTCACCATAGTCTAGACTATGTTGAGATTCTCTCTCCTGTCAATCATGCCTTGAAGGTTACCCCCCTTCCGGTGGGAGTGGGAGGGACTATAAAACCCAGAAGTGTGGACGTGCCTCAGTCGTTGCAAGATGGGGGAGCGAGAGGTCACAGCTCTCTTTCTGAGCTGCGAATCAACTGAACACTGAACACATGTCTACTAAACTGTGAGTGTGGGTTTACTGACCTGTGAGTGCCCTTAATGTGGTTTGAAAATGAAGTTTGAAAAGAAAATGTGGTTGGTTTGAAAAGAAAATATGGTTGGTTTGAAAAAGCAAGTGTGGTTGGTTTGAAAAAGCAAGTGTGGTTGGTTTGAAAAAGCAAGTGTAGTTGGTTTGAAAAAGCAAGTGTGGTTGGTTTGAAAAAGCAAGTGATGTTGGTTTGAAAAAGCAAATAATTAAAAGTCAAATCTTGACCACTTGTTTGCGCTGTATATTCATTTTAGAAAAATCCCTACCACTTACGGCTGTGATGTTTGGCCATCTTACTCAGAGTCCCCCTCCAGCTGTCAGGGCAAGAGGATTTTTCCCATTGATGAAAAATAAAAGACTTATTAATGTTTTAAAAATGTTGAGATTCTCTCTCCCGTCAATCACACCATGTAGGTCACACCCCTTCCGGTGGGAGGGGGAGGAACTATAAAACCCGGAAGTGTGGACTGTGCTGCTAATTGGAAAGTGTGCCTTTTGACTGTGCCTTTATTTTTAAATGTGTTTTGCTTTTTAAATGTGGCTTGCTGTGCAACAGTTTTTGGAAGGAAAAACCGTGAATAAACGTTTTATTAGATCAGGACTGTGTTTAATGCAAAATTGGCACCCATTCCGTGACTTCTCGCTTAGTGGTAATTGCATCATTTCCGGTGAGTTCAGAGGTGGCGCTGAGTGTGGAAGGCCCACAATGGAGACGCCGCCCTGAACCGTTTGAGTAATTCAAGAGAACGTACATATGGTGAGTGTGTGTGTGTTTGTTGAAAGTTATTCAAAGCACGTTTTTGCAGTAGCAGCAGCTCTAGAGGGGTGTTTCAGAATAAAAAAAGGCTTTAAACATTTGAATCATTTGGATGATACACACCTGTGTTCTTATTTTCAAACTACTTACATAGAGTATATGGTTAGTAACAGGATTCAGTATGCTTACCTCGTTCTGAAGTTATTTGGCATTTTAGTATTGTGTGTGTTGTGAGTGTGTGTGTGTGTGTGTGTGTCTGTGTTTGTGTGTGTGTGTGTGTGTGTGTGTGTGTGTTGTGTGTGTGTGTGTGTGTGTGTGTGTGTGTGTGTGTGTGTGTGTGTGTGTGTGTGTGTTTTGTGTTTGTGTGTGTGTGTGTGTGTGTGTGTGTGTGTGTGTGTGTGTGTGTGTGTGTGTGTGTGTGTGTGTGTGTGTGTGTGTGTGTGTGTGTGTGTGTGTGTGTGTGTGTGTGTGTGTGTGTGTGTGTGTGTGTGTGTGTGTGTGTGTCTGTGTGTGTGTGTGTGTGTGTGTGTGTGTGTCTGTGTGTGTGTGTGTCTGTGTGTGTGTGTGTGTGTGTGTGGCTGTTGGAGTGCTTGGAGTGCTGTTTGGTTGGACTTGCTGCCTGCACTCTGCTTGGAGTGCTGTGAGGTTGGTTGGACTTGCTGCCTGCACTCTGCTTGCTGTGAGGTTGGACTTGCTGCCTGCACTCTGCTTGGAGTGCTGCGAGGTTGGATTTGCTGCCTGCACTCTGCTTGGAGTGCTGTGAGGTTGGACTTGCAATGTTTTAAGACTCATTCACATTTTAAACTTTAATAAATCCTTTACCACTTGCCATGTCTGCATGTTCTTCATCACAATGGGCACCTAATAGGCAGGAATGACTGCGCTGTCGGAGAGCCACTAAGAGTGCATGGGGAGAGGTTGAGGGGAGATGGACTGAATGTGTGGGGGTGGGGAGGAGAATGGCAAGGGGTAGAGTTGGGGGGTGAAGGGAGGAGGGGTAACTGAGTGAAATTCCACCACACCAGCTGTAAGTGACTGAAGTGCCAGCCCACCAGCCATGACTTAGTGAACTGCCAGCTGACCAGCCATGACTCACTCCAAGTCCAAGAATCCATTCAGTCCACAATGACCATACTAGCCATCTGGAAATCATTCCCTTCAGCCCACAATACCCATACTGGTGCTGCAGAGATCCACGCAAGGATAGACTTCAATGCTGTGATCTGTAAAAAAAAGATGAAAATATCTAAAACTGATTGTCCACCCTCTCCCCCTTCTCTCTCTCACGGAGTCTGTCAGCTGTTTTCAGCAGAATTTCTGGCAGTTTCTGAGCTGCCAGCCCACCAGGCCCGCGTTTCTGATCTACCAGTCTTCCAGGCCTGAGTGGCTGAGTTGCCAGGCCTGCCTCAGTGGCTGAGTTGTCATGCCTCAGTGACTGAGCTGCAAGCCCAAGAATCCATTCGGCCCTCAATTTCCATATTAGACCTCTGGAAACCAGTCCCATGTTTGTGCACCAGAAAGCCCCCCCCCCCCCCCCAACTGGCCAGCAATATTGGAGTTGGTGGAGAGGTGGAATGTTGTGTTGGGGGACCAGCCCTCCCGTGTGAAGCTGGGACCCAATGGGTCCCACTTAGTCTAGTACAGTTTAAAAACTCGTCCACTTGTGTTTTCATCACCTACTGTCTGCAGAGATTTGTAATAGAATGAAGTGGGGGGGGGGGGGGGATTGCCTTGCACTAATCATTATTCCCTTATCATGTATCTGTACACTGTCAATGGATTGATGGGCAAGAGACTCTGCATCTTCCCAATCTATTCCTCTCATGATTTTATACTCTCTAGATCACCTCTCATCCTCCTGTGCTCCAGAAACAGAGCCCTAGCCTGCTCAACCTCTCCCTATAGCTCAGACCTTCCAGTCCTTGCAACATCCTTGTAAATCCCCTCTGTACCCTTTCCAGCTTGACAATATCTTTAATTTCTGATTTTAAAATTTGGATTTCCTACTTCTGCAGGTTTAGTGCTTTTCAGCAACGGAGTTAAATTATCTATGGCCTAAAGAAATTGTCAATTTCCATCAGATGGCTCACGAAGATGTTTGGTACGTGAATTGGAAATGTCACACTGGCATATGATTGCTGAGGTAAAGCGGATGGGATTGTTGCTGGAACAGCACACCGTCACACAAGTATATAAGTGTACACAGTTATTCAAACTCTTATGCACACAAACACACTGATGTAAAAACACCTACATGCACACACTCACATGTACAAAAAGGTATGGACACCTACACGTAGATTATGTACACACTTTTACACACACACACACACACGCATGCTATGAGAGACATGGATAGGATACACAGTGGGAACCTTTCTACCAGGATGGAATTGTCAGAGACTACAGGACATTTCTTAAAAAGCAAAGTTTAAAGGACATGTGCAAGACCTGGAACAAGCTTCCAGGTATGGTGGTGGAGGTAGATATGAGAGCAGTGTGTATGAGGCGTTGAGATAGGCAAATGGATATGCAGGGCATGGAGCGATAAGGATCACATACAGTCAAGTGAGATTAGTTCATCATGGCATAAGGTTTGGTACGGACATTGTGAACCAAATGGTCTGGCCTGTGCTGAACCTTTCTATATTCTATTTGCACACATATACCCACCTCCACATGGAAATGTGCACACACACACACAGATGTAAAATATATCAACATGTGTATGAATGTACAATTGTGAAGATAGATATACCCATGTATGTACATGCATATAAAGGTGTATAAATCTGAATTAGACATGCACGGGTGTGCATATACATATGCACATGTATGTTACTGCACACATTCATTACACTGCTGAGAGTAAGCATGGCTAAAACTCCATTCATAATATTATCAGGGCAACAAACATCCAAGAACTTTGATACAGGTCCACCACCAATTTTCCGCCACCACCTTTAATCCGGACAAAATAACGAGAGCGCACTTAAAATCCCTCCCCTCTGGAATTCCCTCCAAAAATGTGGCACCTAGGCTAGGTGAGATGGCTGATCTAAACCGTATCTGGACTTCCGCGGCCCATCAGCAGATCAAATGTGCCTCCTGCAGTGGAACTCCGATGTGGCTGGTGCAGGCAAATCCGCTCCCAAAGCCGATTTCCGAAGCTGACTTTACGGACCGGAATCTCGGTTCCTCAGCGGTCTAGGCGGACCGTTCTAGTACTGCTCGACTCTTCTTGGAGACCGTGAACTCTGTCGGTCCGGCAATTATATGATTGTTATATGGTTAAAATGGATAATCCAGTAACCCTCCGTAACCAAGAATGCCGGAAAATTGCTGGTGGACCCGGACTAAGATTTGAAACATATTCTGGACAGTGACATTAGAATATTCACTAAACATTGATTGCTTGCCAGAAGTTCTGTAACTATGAAGAAATCAACTTAGCTTAGGAATTTGTTGGAGGCAATAATTAGCAAACATAAGGTTAAAACTCCTCATAAATAAATTGACATGGCTTTATAGCATAGAATAGCTAAGAGGAGATTTAAATGGATACACATTTCTCCCAATGAGTATTAATGCATTCAAAGTTATTCATTCAAATTCAGCATTTCTCTATGGGATCTTCTCCGTTCTGCAATGTGGTAAATCTCCAAGGCATCATGCAGAAGGAAAGGTTCTTTGCATGTTATGTCGCAGGATGAATCCTCTTAGATGTAAAATAAAATTAATTTTTGGGAGGTGGGTGTTATATTTATTACCCGTCCCTATTTGCACTTGGGAAATTGATGCTGGGGAGGCACAGGGGTGCAGCGGTAGAATTGCTGCCTGGCAACACCAGAGACGTGGGTTCGATCCTGACTATAGGTACTGTCTGTACATTTTGTACATTCTCCCTGTGACCATGTGGGTTTTCCGGTGTCCTCCCGCACTCCAGTGATGTCCAGGTTTGTAGGTTAATTGACTTGGTATAAGTGTAAATTGTCCATAGTGGGTGTAAGATAGTGTTAATGTGCGGGGATTGCTGGTTGGTGCGGATTTCGCCGAAGGGCCTATTTCTGCGCTGTGTATCGCAAAAAAATATATACTAAGCCCCAGGATCTCAGTGCAGTTCCTTGGTGTAAAACGTACCAATGATTTATCATGGACCAACCACAATGAAGCAACAGTCAACAATGCTTAATCAACGCCTCTACTTTGCCAGGGGATTGAAGAAATTCGGCATGCTACCACAACTCTTACAAACCTCTGCAGATACACCATAACAAGTCTACTACTGTCAGATAGTATCACAGTTTGGATTGGGACCAGCGCTGCCCAAGACAGCAAAAAATTACATACAGTCTATCACACAGACCAAACTCCCCACCACCATCTACGCTTCATACTGCCTTGGGAAAACACTCAACATAATCAAAGACCATTCCCACCCCAGTCATTTCTACTTCGGCCCATTCACATTAGGCAGAAGATACTAAAGCTTAAAAGCGCGCACCGTCAGACTCAGGAACAGCTTCTTTCCGCCTGTTATCACGCTACTGAACAATCGTTCCATAAGCTAGGTTCCAGTCCCAATTCTCCAACCTACCTCATTGTGGAGATTGGACTTTTTCTTTGGAACTGTTGCACCACATTGCTGAGAACTATATTCTACTCTCTGTATCTTTCTCTTCACTCTACCTATTGCAGTTTGCCTTGATTGCATTCATGTATGGTATTTCCTGATTAACTGGATTGCACTCAAAACAAGGCTTTCCACTGTATCTAGGTATACGTGACGGCAATCAACCTAACCTAGACAATGAAAGAACGATGATGTGGTTTGAAGTTAGAGACATGCCCATTTCCTACGTATATGCTACCATTGTGCTTCTAGATGACATGTGTTTGAAGATGACTCACTTGAGTCCAATCCAGACTTTAGGCATAATGTATTATTCCACGTACTGATCACAACATAGCAACCAGCCTCATCTCAGCCTCATCTAACTAGCCTAGAGCAATAAGCCTAATTGTTGAATCCAACAGATTCATTTGCAGTAATCACCTAATTCAGCAGATGTTGTGCATTGTTGCCTGGACTTCCGCTCGTTGCATAATCCTGAGCTTCTAGTTTAGTTTAGAGATACAGCGTGAAAACAGGCCCGTGGGCCCACCACGACAGCACCGACCAGCGATCCCCGCACTTTAACTCTGTTCTACACACACTCGGGCCAATTTACATTTATACCAAGCCAATTAACATACAGACCTGTACGTCTTTGGAGCTTTGTGTATTTACAGTAGTGATTCAAAATGTGAGATGTCGGAGCCTGTGAGATTATTCAACGTTCCACAGCTCAGCAATCCATCCAGGATAGTGGAATGGTACTAAGGCCATATGGAGAGATGATTCCGGTAATGGAAGTATCTCAATGTTGTGAAGGAACTTCCCTGGATGTGATAAACTGGTGTCAGGAGACTGAGGGAGCTCTCCGCATCTCGAGGAACAGTGTACTGTGGTCTTTCATTTCCATTTGAAAGGTCTGAAATGAAGCCATGGTTTTTGACTGTTGGTCAGGAGGTAAGGCAGTGCTACCCAGTTCCGTGATGCCTGATACTTCCACTGTCCAGTCAGTCCCCAGGTGATGACAGGGTTCCAAACCTGTGATACTCTCCTGACCTGAACTGTTTGTTTGTAAATATATACGAAGAACGACAGCGAGTGGGAGAGGATGACAGAAGCAGCAGTGGTGGAAGAGTGAGCAGGCATGAGTAGAGCAGCCACCAACCAGCCTCACGGACTCGTTGTGTGACTGAGTGGGTGGCATGGTGGTGCAGCAGTTGAGTTGCTATCTTACAGCGACCGAGATCCGGGTTTGATCCTGACTACAGGTGCCGTCTGTGCAGAGATTGCATATCCTCCCTGTGAACCGCGTGGGTTATTTCCGGATGCTCGAGTTTGCTCGTTCACTCCAAATACATGCGGGTTTGTAGGTGAATTGGTTTTGGTAAAATTGTAAATTGTCCCTAGTGTTTATGATAGTGTTGGTGTAACGGGTGATTGGGAGATCATAAGATCATAAGATCATAAGAGATAGGAATATAATTCGGCCATTTGGCCCATCAAGTCTATTCTGCCATTCAATCATAGCTGATCTATCTCTTCTTCTTCCTCTTAACTCCATTCTCCTGCCTTATGGAAACTTACAAAATTCTTAAGGGGTTGGACAGGCTAGATGCAGGAAGATTATTCCCGATGTTGGGGAAGTCCAGAACAAGGTGTCACAGTTTAAGGATAAGGGGGAAATCTTTTAGGACCGAGATGAGAAAAAAAATTTTTCACACAGAGAGTGGTGAATCTCTGGAATTCTCTGCCACAGAAGGTAGTTGAGGCCAGTTCATTCGCTATATTTAAGAGGGAGTTAGATGAGGCCCTTGTGGCTAAAGGGATCAGGGGGTATGGAGAGAAGGCAGGTGCGAGATACTGAGTTGGATGATCAGCCATGATCATATTGAATGGTGGTGCAGGTTCGAAGGGCTGAATGGCCTACTCCTGCACCTAATTTCTATCTTTCTATGTTTCTATGTTTCTCCCCATAACCTCTGACACCTGTAATCACTGGTTGGCATAGATGCAGTGGGACGAAGGGCCTGTTTCCCTGCTATACCTCTGAAGTCTAAAAGTCTAAAGTAAAAGAGTGAGTCTGCTTGGTGTTCCCAGCTCTGGCGAGCTTGACCCAGCCCCCAGATGTTGCGGTTCGAGGGTTGGGTTGGGGAGGTGGAGAGAGAAAGCTTGCAAAAGCGACCCATTTCTACCCGGCAAAAGGTGCTTGCAACCCTGCAGTAGTCGGCATATGGGAAGCACGGTGACGCAGCAGTTGAGTTACTGCCTTACATCACTAGAGACCCCGATTCAATCCTGATTACGGCCACTGTCTGTATGGAGTTTCTACATTCTCCCTGTCAACGCGTGGGTTTTCTCAGGCTACTCTGGTTTCTTCCCACATTCAAAAGATGTGCAGGACTTTAGATTAATTGTCATTGGTAAAAATAGCAAAGTGTCACTAGAATGTAGGATAGTGCTAGTGTGTGGGGTGATTGCTGATCAGCGCTCACTCGGTGGGCCGAAGGGCATGTTTGCACAATGTATCTCTAAAGTCTAAAGTAAATCCATCGCTTTAGTCGACCATTCCTTCTCTCCAGAGACGCTGCCTGAGTTACTCCAGCATTTTGTGTCTACCTTCGATTTAAACCAGCATCTGCAGTTCTTTCCTCTACCAAATGCTCATTCACTCAAATGTACAGGGTGTCCTTAAGTCGGGTATTCATAACCTGGAAATAACTTGTCTAAAACTAATGAAAATAATGTAATGAATTGTTCTGTTGCTTTGGCCTTTGAATCACAAGGGCTGGAGTTTCATGGGCCTAGCAGTCAAAACTGATCTACATATAAATGAGTAGCTTGACTAAAAATGAGCAATGCAGAACCTAATCAAAATGTCTCGCCTTTGGATTGTCTTGGAACGGCAAGAACTAATTGAATGCTAGCACCATTACCAGACTGCCCAAAGCTCTGTTTTTTCCCAATGTGTTCTCAAAGGGGAATGTGGTCACTTTTCCGATGCACCATAGAAACATGGACTCATGCAACATAGAAACAGGCCCTTCAGTCCATCATGTCCATGTGATTTATCTATACTAATACCATCTAAATAAGCTCTGAGCTCTGAACTGCAAAAGACTATATTATTATTGCACCATATTTGTTATTTATCAAACCTTTTCTTTTTTTTTTCTCTCCCCCCGTTATGTACTATGTTTACATATTCACATATTCTGTTGTGCTGCAGCAAGTAAGAATTTCATTGTCCCATCCGGAACATATGACAATAAAACAAACACTCTTGATCTCTGGACTTGATCTACCAACATTTGTTTTGTGTTGTTCTATGCCATGGTGATTCAAAAAGTACAGATACTTTTTAAAATGTTGTTCTTAAGTTCATAAATTCATGTCATAGGAGCAGAATTATAGCATTCGGCCCATTACGTCTACTCCGCCATTCAATCATGGCTGATCTATCTTTCCCTCTCAACCCCATTCTCCTGCCTTCTGCCCGTAACCATTGACACCCGTGCTAATTAAGAATCTATCAATCCCCGGCTTAAAAATACCCGATGACTTTGCCTCCACAGCCTTCTGTAGCAGTGAATACCTCCTGGTCTCCTTTCTAAAGGTACGGCCTTTTATTATGAGGCAATGGTGTCTGGTCCTAGACTCTCTCACTAGTGGAAATATCCTCTCCACATCCACTCTATCCAGGCCTTTCAACATTCGGTAAGTTTCAATACGATTCCCCCCTCACCTTTCTAAACTCTTTCCCCACTGAGCTGCAGCTGATTTTCACCTACCTCTGGGCAGCACTGCAGTGAAGTTGCTGCCTTACAGTGCCAGAGACCCTGGTTTGATCCTGACTACGGGTGCTGTCTGCATGGAGTCTGTAGGTTCTCCCTGTGACCTTGTGGGTTTCTTACGGGTGCTCCGGTTTCCTCCCACATTCCAAAGAAGTGCAAATTTGTAGGTTAATTGGTTTCTGTAAATAGTCCGTAGTGTGTAAGATAGAACAAGTCAGGATTGCTGGCCAGCGTTGACCCAGTGGGCCGAAGGGCCTGTTTTCACGCTATATCTCTAAACTAAACTAGGGTCCCAACCCGAAATGTCACATATCCTTTTTCTCCAGAGATGCTGCCTAACCTGCTGATTTACTCCAGCACGTTGTGTCTATCTAAATTAAACTAAGCTCAGGCCCTCTCCCACCAAAGCCAGACCTGTCCCAGTCCATCCTACTGAATACAGCGACACTCACAACTGCCTGCTATATCATCCGTAACTGGTTCCTGTGGTTAAACTACCCAGCAGCTTCATGTGCAAGACCTGCTGACTCATCCCTGCTCTATTGCTGCCCACATATACCTATTAACCCTCCAAAGAAGTAACCCTCCAACTCTAAAGGCACAGAAGCAGACCTTTTGGCCCTTCGACCCTGTACCAACCCTCTGTTGAGGCTATTCAATTAGTTGCACTCCACCTCCCTGCGTACTGCAGCTTTAATCTCATCGACTTCTGATCCAGTTTATCCTCATGAAATTTACTATTGAAGCTGCTTGCTCAGTTATAAAATAAAAATCTCTTCATTTTCCCTCTGCCCCTTATGCCAATTACCAGCTTGGTCGACTGAAAACAAAGCTGCCGTGGGAATGGAGCTGCAACTGAACTGAAGGGAAGGACAAGCTTTCATTATGGAAGAGAGCAAAGGAGAAGTTGCAGAGAAAATCAGTAGAGGACAAATGTTGATTTTCTTGAATGGATGACAGCTATTTTTGATTTGCCTGTTACCACCGGGCGACAAGAGGCTTTGATGAGATGTTATTTCATTGTCAACATGCTGCCTATTGAAGCCCTGCTCGAGTATAATGCAGATGTGGTTGCAATGTGCTGTTCTGTCAGTATCTAATATTCCGTTTGATTAGCAACTTCCTTTTGCTTCTTGTGATAAGACCATCCAGTCACTGAACGGGGAAAAAATAGTGCATTTAAATTCAGATGGTGTTCGAGCAGGAGTAGAGCTAGCAAACTGGAAAATGTAAAGGGGGATGCAGCATGGTCGCAGAATGAGCTGGAGAAATGGAAATGTTCCCTGCTACCAAGCGGGAAATTGAAGTTTCGTAAACCTACAAGGCAAAGTGACTTGTGAAGTTACTTTCATTTAGAGAATTCAATGTTCAAAACACTGGGTTGTAAGCTACCCAAGTGAAAAATGAGGCGATGCTCCTCCAATCTGTGTGTGGCTTCACTCTGGCAATGGAGGAGGCCCAGGACAGAAAGGTCAGTGTGGGAATGGGAAGTGGAGTTGAAATGGTTAGCATCCGGGGCAAGGTGACATCATCTTTTGGACAGCTACCGGAGGGAAGTTTAATCCCTTGAAAATACATCGATGCCTTCACAGACTGTAAGAGAAAAGGCATCAGTTAGATAGCAGGGACCGATTGGAGAGTAGCAACAAGACTTTACTGCAGCACCGCTTCTCTGAACACTTTTGTTCGGTCCACATACATCAAGATGGGCTGAAGGGCCTGTTTCCACACTGTGTCACTCTATGACTGTCGTTTTACCAGTTCCACAGTTCTCCACATTGTTTCTCTCAAGATCACACCTCCCCTAGCCAACAATGGACCTACCAGGCAACACTCTGCCCGAGGTCATTTGCGGTTGGCCCTGAGTGGTCCAGGGTTTTTCTCGCCTCCAGCTCTCCACCTTTCCCCCAACCCCTACGTTGAGCCTGATGAAGGGACCCAACCCAAAATATCACCCATCCTTTCTTCTTCCGCGATGCTGCCGGACCCACTGAGTTACTCCAGCATTTTGTCTCTACCTTTACAGTAAACATGCTTTTGTTACCCAAGCAACCACAGTCTGGTTGGCACCAAAATGGAGTGGCATGCCTCTCACTATTGTGCTGCCTTCACTATTACAACACCTGATCCTTTAGTTTAGTTTAGGTTAGTTTAGAGATACAGTGTGGAAACAGGCCCTTCGGCCCACTGAGTCTGCTTCGATCATCAATCAACCGTACACTAGTTCTGCCCTAGAGAGTAGGAACTATACAGAAGCCATGTTAACCTACAAACCTACATGTCTTTGGAATGTGGGAGGAAACAGAAGCACCCGGAGAAAACCCATATGGTCAAGGGAAAACCATGCAAGCTCCATGCAGACAGCAGCCTTAGCCAGGATCGAACCCGGGTCTCTGGAGCTGTAAGCAGTTTAGTTCATTGTCACGTGTAGTGAGGCACAGTTTTATGGCTGCAAGGCAGTAACTCTACTACTGCGTCACTGCCACCCCTTGGTATAACACCAGTCATAGAGAATATTTAATGCAGAGTTTTGGATATAAAGAATAATGGGATATGTGGTTAGTGCAGGAAAGTGGTGAAAGATCAGTGATGACCTCATTGTTTGGCAGAGCAGAGACTAGTCCAACAAACCCAGGACCAGAGCAGGGATGGGAATGTAACTCATCTGCTATTTAACATCATGGCTGTTATTTTGCACCAATGCTCTTTTCCAAGGCGATCTGTAATCTCTAGATATTCACAAATCAAAAGCAGAGGACTCCAAAGGATCTTGGAGTGAAAATAAAACCTCAATACAATTCCAAATGGTCGTTCTGTAAACAAAGTCTAAGATCCGTCAGGGAAAGCGATCTCTCGAGAAGCCAGCAAACCCTCTCAGAACTCGTTTATTTCTCCTCTCTCTTTCTCTCCGAACTTATGCTTTTCAGTTCCTTGCAAAGAAATGGTTAGTTTTCAGAAACAGTATAGAAACATAAGCCAGTACTTTACACAGGTCAAACATCACACTGAGGTTTGTAAGTTAATTGGCTTCGGTAAGAATTGTAAATTGTCCCTAGTGCAGTGTGTGCTGGTGTACGGGGTGATCGCTGGTGGGCCGAAGAGCCTGTTTCCCCACTGTATCTCTCTAAACTAAACTAAACTAAACTAAACTAAACTAAACTAAACTAAACTAAACTAATCCAATTCCATGGTATCATCATCATGATTCATTTAGTGAAATTGTTCAGCAAGCTCTAGAAAATAGCTTTATGGACATATTTTTGAAAGATTTGTCTTGAAAGAATATTTGTCTTGGATGAATTATGCCCAAATCAGCAACATGGGTCAAACTCTCAGGCCAAGGGAACCAATTACCATGTTTCTTTTCTCCATGGATGTTATTCCTTTCTGATATTGGAACACATTTTTGGGAAAGAGAATGTACAAACCTGACAAAGCCCATAAATAAATATTTCTACTGCCTTTCGAATATATCTTTGTGAACCCATTAGTACAGGATTAGTGTGGAATTAGTGTAAATGGATGTTTGATGCTCAGCATGGACTCAGTGGGCCGAAGGGCCTGTTTCCATGCTGTATGACTTTATTACTCAATCTACACTTGAGGTGCTGGTGCTGAGGGTTTCACATTTCAAGCTGACACTTAATGATACACATTAGATTAGTTTGGTTTAATTTGGAAATACAGTGCGGAAACAGGCCCTTTGGCCCACCGTGCCCGTGCTGACCAGCGATCCCCGCACACTTTTCTACACACACTAGGAACAACTTACAATTTTACCAAGACAATTAGCCTACAAACCTGTACATCTTTCGAATGTGAGAGGAAACCGGAGCTCCAGGATAAAACTCACGCAGGCCACAGGGAGATCATACAAACTCTGTACAGACAGACCCGCAGTCAGGATCAAACCCGGGGCTATGGCGCCGTAAGGCAGCAACTCTACCACTGCGCCACCGTGTCACCTTAATGTCTGCAGATATTTGATTTCCAACCTCGATTTGCTGAGGGTCTGTGCACAAAGTTTGCTATATCTGAGACTTCAGAACAACTAGCTGATAAATCAATAAAATTGACTAGTGAGATATCACTTGCCAACGCTCTGGTTGCAAATGATAATCCATTAACTGTATTGGTAATTCAATCAGTGGAGGATTATTCTGCTAGCATTGGTCTGGAATGATGAAGGTTGAATCTGAAAACCTGGTAGGCAACCCTTTGTACCATTTGTCTTTGTTGATTAACGGTGTCAATAAATTATTGATCCACTTAAAAAAAAACCCCTTTGTTACTTTCAAGAGAGAGCACTCTTCAGTTAGTGAAGGGTATAGATTCAAGCACTTTGCCCTAACTTGAGTATATCAGCTGGGCCTCGTTCTGTTTATTGTTGGAACTAGGGTTGCCAACTTTCTCACTCCCAAATAAGGGACAAAAGGTCAAAATAAGGGACAAATTCCCAACGGCATAAGGTTCAGAAGACCTTTGTCGGGTCTCCGCTGACGGGCTTAACCCATGTCTTTTTTGCTTCCCATTGTTTGTTATAGCTTTTCTGTTTTGCAGGTTTATCCATAATTGCACATGCCAAGCCGACCAAACAACACCAGGCGTTACTGGAACTTTTTGTTTTGGCAGGAATTGGCAAAATATAGCGTACAACTGTTGCGCATAAGGGAGCCTGTGATTGGATGACGGATGAATCACTCGTGCGTGACGTCAACAGCACGTGCATCACGCACGCAGAGTACAGATGCTGCTCGACTTACGATGCTTCGACCTACGATGTTTCAACTTCACGATGGTGCAAAAGCGATACACATTCAGTAGAAACCGTACTTCGAATTTTGAAATTTGATCTTTTCGATGAACCAGGCGTGCAAATGATGCACGGAAAGTGACAGGACATCAACCAAGTCACCAAGTCTGTGGCAATTCGTTGACCGACTCGGCCATGGCTGGGTGAATGACCAGGTGCTGTTCTGCACACAAAGTCTAGCCGACGGGCCTGTTGAGGAGTTTCGGCTCAGGCGCCGGACTATGCGTGCGATGTAGTGCGCAAAGTGCCAGAGACCCGGAATTGATCCTGAATATGGGTGCTGTCTGTATGGAGTTTGCTCCTTTTCCTTTTGATCGCATGGGTTTTCTCCGGATGCTCCTGTTTCCTTCCACATTCCAAAGGTGTGCAGGAACCTATTTCAGACCCAACCCAAAACGTAATATTTTCCTTTTGTCCAGAGTTTCTGTCTGACCTGTTGAGTTACTCCGGTTTTTTGTGTCTATCTTCAGTTTAAACCAGCATCTGCAGTTCCTTCCTACACACACAATACTATATGATAGAACTTTATTAATCCCAGGAGGGAATTTGTGTGTGTGTGTGTGTGTGTGTGTGTATATATATATTATACACACACACACACACACACACATATGTTATAGTTAAATATTCATATTTAAATATACACCGTTTTGTTTTCTCATTTATAACATTGTTTACAGAGTACTATTTTTACATATTCTGTTGTGCTGCTGCAGGTAAGGATTTCATTGTTCTATCTGGGATGTGAGAGAATAAAACACTCTTGACTCTTGACTTACTCCGCTAATGTGTGGGATTGAACTAGTGTACAGGTGATCTGTGGCCAGCGTGGACTCAGTGGGCCGAAGGGCCTGTTTCCACGTTTAAATTAAACTAAAAACACTAAAACCAGAGGAAATCTAAAGAAAGGTCTCTACCCGAAACGTCACCCAATTTCTTCTATCCACAGTTGCTGGCTGCTCCATGGAGTTCCCCCGCACAATTAAAGCATGGAATAGTCTTCACCCTACCATAGTTACCCAACCAGATGCAACTAATTTTTTTTCCCCCAATAACCCTTTTTTGCTTAAGTCCACGTCAAGAGTCAAGAGAGTTTTATTGTCATGTGTCCCAGATAGGACAATGAAATTCTTGCTTGCTGCAGCACAACAGAATATGTAAACATAATACAGAACAGGAAATAAAAGTACCATACACCATATATATACACAATAAATAAACAGATAAAATGCAATAGGCGGTTATTGTTCAGCCCCCCACCACCTCCAGTTTAAATTCCATTTAGAATATTTATGGAGGACCAGGAATCCAGAAGCAAGTTACTCCAGGGAGTTACTCCAGCTCCAGGGTCAGGGAGTGATTCCGTGTTGGCTTTCAGCGGTCGTGGCGAGGCGGCGACCGGACAGCAATGGCAGCCAGATCTCCCACAATTCAAAGCGAGGGAGAAAGTACCCAGCGCCGACCAGTTGCTGTGGCAGTGCGCATGCGTAGGGTGGCCGATGAAGAACTGGCTGTGGTTGTGCGCATGTGCAAGGGGAGGATGGGCTGGTCTTTGCAGTGTGCATGTGCAAGGCAGTCTACCGTGCCGGAGGATGAAGAGCGTGCGGAGAGCGGAGCCCGGCGAAGGCAGAGAGTGACAGAGAGAGAGATAGAGAGTGGGGCCCGCTCAGAGTTGAATGGAAGGTGTCCTGCTTTGGCCTGCGGCTGCCTAGATTTCGAGGCCCTAGGCTTCAGCCTACGAAGCTTAGTGGTTAATCTGGTTCTGCGAGGCCCCCCCTAGATCTCGAGGCCCCAACCTTAAGCTTGTGAAGCTTATATGTCAATCCGGCCCTGAAGACTGCGTACAATTGGAAACAGCACTCACAAACCAGCAGAGACAACACTTTGCAGAACATCTTACTGATGTAGTGCAACAGTAGATCATTGTTATGGCAGGAGCAGCTAGCAGGCTGAACAACCTTATTTAAAGGACATTGTCTTTGTCAGGAAAGGAGCAGCCATCCCTTAGACCATACTCAGTGGGATGACTCCAATGAACATGACCGTATGCTCATACCCAATTCTCCTTCCCACTCCCCTTTCCATCTGATCACGTGATCTCATTTACAAGCCACAGAATGTGTAAGCAATTGTTTCTTTGACCCCCCCATGACCCTCACCTTCCACTAGCTAAGTCACAGCCACTGGGCTAGCATAGTGAAGGGCACATAGAGCAGCCAAACATAGTTGGAAGAAGGGCACTGAGGAGTGACACAAGAGTGATCAAGAACACAGTAGCACAATGGTAGAGCTACTGCCTTATAGCGCCAGAGACCCGGGCTACAGGCGCTGTCTGTATGGATTTTACACGTTCTCCTTGTGACTGCATAGGTTTCCCCCGAGTGTTCCTGTTTCTTCCCACATTCTAAAGATGTATAGGTTTGTAGGTTAATTGGCTTTGGTAAAGTTTTTCAATTGTCCCTAGTGTGTAGGATAGTGCTAGTGTACAGGGATCACTGGTCGGCGTGGACTCAGTGGGCTGAAGGACTTGATTCCATGCTGTATCTCTTAAAAGACATTATGGTTGTGCACAGTTTGATTTGTAAGTTTGCTTTGGGATGTGCATATTATGGTGGGTTTTATTGTTAGCACTGCCATGTGTTCAGTAGATTTCTAACATATCTGCTGTACACACTAAGCCTCAAATGTCTCTGCCTTCCAGACAATGATGCATTCAAGAACTACCTTGGGTCCTGGAGATAAACCATGGGCATGGTGACTGGATGGATGAACAGCTGATCGGTTGAATCATTGTGCAAGTAAGTCTGGAGCTTTGAGGGTTTGGATTGAACTGGGTCAAAAGAGGAAAAATCATGAGTATCGGCAGTTGCACCAGAAAATGTTGCATTGGACCCTGATTATTATTTGATGTTACTCACCTGAAGGATTACAATTTCATCTCTTTCAAGGTGAAAGAAAAATCACTCTGAAGTATGACTTTTCAGTTAATGTCTTTCAACTAAGATAGACTCAAAATGCTGGAGTAACTCAGCGAGACAGGCAGCATCTCTGGTGAGAAAGAATGGGTGACGTTTCCGGTCGAGACCCTTCTTCAGACTGAAGAAGTAATTCACCTCGAATTGTCGCCCATTCCTTCTCTCTAGAGATGCTGCCTGTCCCGTTGAGTTACTCCAGCTGTTTGTGTCTGTCTTCGGTTTAAACTAGCATCTGCAGTTCTCTCACCTAATGTGCAAATATGCAGCTTCCAATTGAATAGAATGAATCCCCATGTCAATCTCATCATTCCCTCCCATGGGATAGCATAGCGTCTCTCTCTGACACTGTCTAATATTCTGGGTTGTCCTTTTATTTTACCGTGGATGAATTGATGGCAGGGAGCTGGGATTGCACTCATTCTGAAATTGATCAACGTTTCTCGTTAGCACCCTTGACACTCCCTGCATAGAGCATTGCCTCATGAAGAATGATATAGATGGATGGGACTGTCCTGGGAATGTGAAGTTGAAGACCGAAATAAATTTGTAACTTCCATTTGTCAAGGGGGATGTTATTGTACAATTCGAGGTGAATGACAATATAACAAATCACCTAGCAAATGTATTTTACCGTCAGTTGAAAGTAGAAGGAGAAAGCCTGATTACAAATAGTTATTTTATTGGTCATTTGGAGATAGATAAGTGCAGGTTAATGCAACAATAAATGGAGGAGATTGAAAGGCAGGAACAGTTGTAATAGGTTTCAGAAGTTTCATTCTTGTAATTCATATCATCTGAGCATCAAAAGCAGTGTAAGGTGTCCTCTGAGCTAAATTAGTGCGTATGTGTCCTTGTATTAAAGCATCAGACAGCTTATGCTCTTTAGTACGTCTGTCCTGCTCTCACTGGCCTCCCACTGTCCACACATTTTCTGATTGTGCTATCATATTATACCGCGGCCTACACCTCCAGACCAGGAAGGCTACGTGGAAGAGGTGCTGAACTGGTGTTAAGGCCAAATTGGAGATGGCAGGACACTAAAATTGAGTAAAGGCTTCTGTGCAGCTAGGCCATTTGGTCAATTTAAATGTGCCTTCTGCAGAAAGGGACAAGCTGCAGAATGGTGTCAGCTTGTCTGGAGCACAGATACAAGTTGCAGGGAAAGAATGGGACATCTGCAGATTCTTGCAATTAGGTGTAAACTGCATGAAACGGATTGCGTGAATGCAAACCAGACATATACATTGTAAATATTGTTGCTAAGCTTTACTTTGCTAGATGTTGATTGGGTTAAGTGTTGAGTCTTGTCTGGGTTTCTTGAATATCCAGGCACACGTTGCATAATTTATCTCTGTTAACATGCATCTAAAAACCTCGTCAGATACATTGTATTGACCACTGTATTATTGAGTTTGGGAAATGTCTATCATGTACTGTGTTAATGATATCTGTTATTGGACTGTATGGAGACCACCCCATATGGTTCGGCCCCTCAAGGTTCAGGGACCTAGTAAAAGATAGCTCCCACGAGGTCCGATGTCGATCTTCTGGAAGAACGCTTGGGATTGCATTACCTTTTGGAGTGTCTCTGTTTGCATGAGGCTAGAAGGGCTTGGCCAAGCAGATACAAGGATCGAACCTGCGGTGGTTAGGTATAGTAGTGGGGAACTGTTGTGTTTTTCCAAAATAAAGTTTTGTTGCGCAAATGCTTGACCCAGTATTTTATTGACTGAAACTAGACTGGGAGGAAGCTTAGACCGAGCTGTTTACATTGGGGGCTCGTCTGGTATTTCAACGGATCCCCAAATGCAAGTTTGCAATTAAGGGTGTTGAGCTGTCTCGATCACGAGTGCAGAAATTAGCACCACTATGCGGTTTTCGCATTGATTTTTGGCACTTTGCTAGTCTGTGCAGATCGATCATTTGCGGGTGTAATATACTGTATATGTAATATAAATGCCAGTGCCCCTTGATGCCAAAAGCAGAAGCTGGAAAATGTGCCTGTGCCTTGTGACTGAGGACAGGTGACCTTCTAGAAGTTTCCTGGTCGTGCAGATTAAATCCTTCTTACAAGATGTCCTTCATTCATTGTGCTAGTCATAACAGGGTATTACAGGGGACATTACATGGTGTCAGAGGAAAACACTAAAGAAAAGAATGTCTGGACTCAAGTGACTGGGACCACTTTCCCTGCAAGGGAACTTGGTCAAGAATGATAAGGACTGGATAAGGGTATTCCAGCTGTACGAGACTGCAACAGAACTGACGAGTAAGCCAGATAAGATTTGGTGTGCAACATAAAGAGTATTCTGAGGAAAGCCAAGTATTCTGAGGAAAGCCGTGACCCGATGTACGCCATCCTCGAATACCGCAACAACCCCCTTGACGAGACCGGCGGCTATGCCCCATCGCAGTTACTGAACAGTTGACTGTTAAGAAGCAAATTGCCTTTGCCTCTATCACTCTTACTGCCATGGGACCAAAACTGGCCATCTGGCAAGAAAAACAGGCAGCATACTTCAATGAGAAGGCAAGCGTCGAGCCGCTGCTGCGCCTGGAACAACAGCATCAGGTGCGGTTTCGTGCCAAACCAACCGAGTGGCAACGTGGCCGTATTGCAAGAGAAAACCTGTCTCCTCAGAGCTACCTCATCTCTACACCAAGTGGTACTGAGTGCCGCAGAAACAGGATGGACATACGACCTGCGCACAAAGCAGCTGAGCCATGCCCTGGCAACACGCAGCAGATGAGCGCGAACACTCTCCCAGACGGAGGAGCCCCTCTCCCAGAAGGAGCTAGTCTCCCAGACTCAAGAGAACTATCACAGGCTGCATCATAAGGTTCTGTGGTGGGGGAACCGGCTCAAAGTGTGCCAAGCCACACTCGCACACCACAGAAATATGACACAGACGAGTTGGAAATACGACTTGCACGAGAAGTGGGCGATTGTCAAATCCACCAACTCGGTATGTAAAATTGTTGGGCAATTATTTTATAGTTTTGCTGTACGAAGAGCACTGTGTTATTTGTGGTACTTTATCCACGTTAAATTGATTAAACGTTCAAGTTATTAGTTTTGACCCCAACATTGAATGGGGAGATGTGAAGTAATTAAAGGGAAGGGGGAGATGTGATGTAATTAAAGTGGAGGGGAAGATGTGATGTATATGCAATATAAATGCCAGTGCCCCTTGAGGTCAAAAGCCGAAGGTGGCAAATGTGCCTGAGACAGGAATCTGGTTTACTTGGTGAAAAGTACCCGGATCTGAGAGGCACCCCTAATACTGTAGAACTTAGTGAGGTCCCCCTATAGAAGTCCAGTCTTAGCAGAGGAAATTAACATTTAGGAGGAAAAGTAGTCCATTTAAGGAGTAGTACCCCTCAGCAAAGAGTATCCTAGGAAAGGGAAAATCTTTGGTATCGGAGGGAGAGGCTCACTGATTGACAACAGCGGGACACAGCATTGAGATCGAGTGTTTGTGAACTGTGTGCTAGCATGTTAAAGTATTATTGTAAATTGTAAATTTCCAACCAGCATTGTCTTTTTGAGCATCTTTAACGGATCTGAATTGTATAAATACTTTGTGTATGTAAAAAGATTTAGAGTGTGTTAACACCACGGACCACTGGGCTGTATTGTCTGTGTGAGTGCTTAAAGATTTTTGGGTGTTAGTTAATTGGAGTTAATGTGCATTTGAATTGAATATTTGTATCTGTTTAAATCAGGATTGTAGTATTGTTAGAATCCGATTCATGGTGGTTCGATCAGGGTTTGTATTCTGTCGATCGCTGTGTCGGGGGAGGAGTCGTTCCGCTGACCGAGTACACCACGAGGAGGATTTATTAGAGTATGTGATTCATAATAAGTTAATGATTGTGTTTTATGTAGGAATGTGGTTTTGCCAGATAATAATAAGCGGTGTGGTTTTTTGTCTGTCTACAGTGTTACTTGTGTGTTTGGAACTCATTTTCATGTTTAGATTGAGGGTTAAACAAGCTGCAAGAAGGTGTTTGATTGTGCTCGAATGTGTTTGATTGTTCCCTGAAGGACTGAAGAACTGAGGATTGTGGAAATTGTAAGGTTGAAAGTGTGTGTGGACTTTTGGGAGATAGGAGAAGAATTTGAATAGAAGAGTAGGATTGGTGGAGCAAAGGAGTAAAGAAGTGTAAGATTGTGGACGCTTTGGGGCCATTAGTCACTGTTCAAGAGCGAGCTTGATAAATTTAGGGATTAAAAGGAAGGATTTATGAATTCTGTTTCGGTTGTTCAGAGGCATGGGGAACAGCATAGATCGAGAGATGCCAGAAGAGGAAGAGTCCATTGCAAATAATGTGTAATGAGTTCCCACACAAGGCAGATAAATTAAGAGATTTGTCAGGAGTGCTAAATAAGAAATTAGGAAACAAACTATGGCTGCCGGGGGGCATTAGAACAGTAAAATGGATTAAATACATAGACCAATTTATTTGGCAGCATAGTAATAACAAGAATGCAAAAGAATTAATAGGGTTATGGAGAAAATATTATGAGGAATGGAAGACGAATAAAGAGGTTAAGAGGATGGCGAGTTGGGAAAAAGTGGTCGCTAAACTTGGAATAGAACTGAAAGAAGGAGAAACAGATCGACCTCCAGGCAGTAGGAAGGACAAATGTTAACGCTCGTGGAAGTTCACAGCTCTCCCCATGTTCCTCTTGCGTTTCCCAGACTTCACTCGCACCTTGTATGACTTGTGTCCATAATAAATATTTTAGGTCTGCAGAACCTATAACAACTACTCCAGATTCTACATTTGAACAGATTCTACCGATATCAGATACTGGGGTGCCAGGTTCTTTGACCCTATCCACTCCACCATTAACAGATCGTTCAGTGGCTTATGGCACCCGGAGCAGAATAAAGAGGTTAGCCCCGGTGTTTAAAGAAAAGGAAGGTATGGTAGATATAATGCAACAGCCAGAGTATTTCTGTGATCCACAACCTAGACAGATTATGCGAGCAGTGAGAAAGAAGAACTACTTATTTGGGCAGTATCGAGAAACCCCGAGCAAACATTTCTCAACATTTTTTAAACACTAATAACACTTTTATTTTTCATTGATTGGAAGAATTCTCTGCACCTGCTCAGTGGAGGGGGGACCGAGTAAGATGGCCAGAAATCACAGCGGTAAGCGTAGCGTTTTATCTAAAATCAATATACAGTGCAAACAGGAAGTAAGTGCATTTGCAGTAGTGCTTTTTAACTTCAAGCCAAAGCACCCAAGCCGCCATTTGCAGTAAGTAGTGCCTTTTACATTTTAGTAATGGGCATGATGGATCAGAAGTTGAGATCGGAGCTGCTGAGAAAGCTAGATCTTACTCTGACCGAGGCCATGCACGCATGCAGGTTGGCCGAAGTTGTTGACCCGCAGTTCGGACAGCGGGAGTCTGATAGCCGAGCTATCAATCTAACGGTTTTCAACAGACCGCGTCCCAAAATAGACTACAATAGACCTGTGCCACGGACGAGCTACCCCCCCAGCGCTTACGTTGTTAAAAAGTGCCCCAATTGCAATTATGTGCATTCTATGCAGTCGCAGTGCCCGGCTTATGGAAAATCCTGCAATTTCTGCAAGAAATGTAACCATTTCTCTGCTGCCTGCCGGTCTCGTGGGAAACTTCCCCCAGCTTCTAGACAAGTATTAAACAACCTGGTACAGTCGATAACGAATTTGGTTCCCAGTCCTCTCTCGACACTGCCCACGACTCTGAGCCAATTAGTTCTCAAGGAGATGCTAGTGTATTCACACTCCTACATGCACCTGTTCTACTCCCTGATCCATCGGTCCTCGTTAGTCAATAAGCATTCTTTCTCCGCTAAGCTCGATACTGGGGCAAAAGTCAATGTTATGTCAACAAGCCTGTTCAAGAAGATTAGACTTAATGAGCTGCTGACTGCACACCGTTTGACTTTACATGCTTATGGGGGTGAGGTGCTGAGACCTGTGGGGAAGGCCACTTTCAATTGTGTGCTGCAGAAGTTATCGCGGCCTCTCCTGTTCTATGTTCTCGACTATGACTGTGTGACTCTGTTGGGCAACCAGGCAGGCCAGGACCAAGGACTGGTGTCCTTCGACCGCACCGTCAATGAAGTGCAGGTGTTGCTGAATCCGATGTCTGAGTACCCGGACCTGTTCGACAATGAGCTGGGCAAGCTACCTCTCATTTACAAAATCGCCACCGACCCGAAAGTGGTGCCCATGGTCCGTGCACCACACAGATTATTCCTCGCTATGAAGGATAAAGTTGAGTCTATGCTGAAAAGCATGGTTGCGATGGGAGTGCTGGAAGCGGTCAGCGAACCCACAGACTGGGTTTCCACCATGGTCGCCACCCTGAAAATGGACAAGAACGAGATACGGGTGTGCATCATCCCAAGGACCTGAACCTCGCGATAAGGCGACCACACTACCCCATGAGGGACGGTGGAAGACATTGCAGCTCAAGTTGGCCAGGCCAAGGTCTGCTCTGTCCTTGATGCCAATAGCTCTTTCTGGCAAATACCTCTCGACAAACACTCCTCCGACCTGACAACGTTTGCCACTCCATGGAAGAATACCGCTGAACATGACAAGAACCTCCGCCAGGTCTTGGACCGGGCCCGACAGATCAATTTGAAACTGAACGAAAAAAAATACAGGTTCCGCCTCTCCGAAGTGCTTTACGTCGGGCATATCTTCACTTCTAATGGTCTGAAGCCTGACCCGCTGAGACAGCTAACAAAAAAGGACACTGCCTGGTCCTGGTTTCCACAACACCAGCAGGCTTTTGAACGGCTGAAGTCTATGTTGACCCGCACCCCGACCTTAAAATTCTTCGACCTGCGCCGTCCCATTGTTGTTACCTGCGATGCCTCTCGTTTTGGACTAGGTGCTGCCTGCCTGCAGCTCTACGATGACGGATCGCTGCTACCGGTCTCGTATGTCTCTCGGACCATGACCGACACAGAGCAACTGTATGCTCAGATCGAGAAGCTTCTGGTGGTGGTTTCGCTGGGTTCAAGTTCAAAGACTTCGTCTTTGGCAGCAAATTCACAGTCGAAACGGACCACCAGCCATTAGTGACTATCCTCAACAAACCGATACATGTTGCCCCCCGCAAGGCCTCAGCGCATGATGCTGCAGCTCCAGCGTTTTGATTTCTACATCGTTTACAAGAAGGGCACTGAGATGCATGTGGATGACACCCTGCCTCGTGCCCCACTAGCCTCCTGCGACCACTACCCCTACGAGCAGGAGGACCTGCTGGTACTGAACGTCAACTTTGTCCCAACCAAGCAGCTACAGTGCCTGACTGAGCACACCGCCGCTGACCCTGCATTGCAGCAGCTCGCAGCCGTTATCATGCGCAGGTGGCCCGACAGACGCACCTCTTTGCCGTCGGGTGCCCACCCTTTCTTCCTAGTCCGCGATGAACTGGTGATCCAAGACAGTGTCATCGTCAAGGGCCACAAGGCCGTGGTCCCTGCCTCCCTCTACGATCTATATTTCAATGCTGTCCACATCGGTCATCCCGGTGTCGATGCTACCATTTCTCATTCCCAAGGACAATTTTACTGGCCCGGTATGGCCAAATACATCAGGGACAGAGTGTCCTCCTGTCCCTCCTGCAACAACCTCGCCCCACACCAGCAGCGCCAGCCCCTTTTGCAGCAGCCGGCTCCTACCATGCCCTGGACATCGCTGGCTGCCGACATATTCGAATGGCGGGGCAAGCAATTCCTCGTCCTGGTCGACTCGTACTCCAACTGGTTCGAGGTGGACATACTTCCCTCCATCACCTCCGAGATGGTCATCAGCAAGCTACGCAGGCACTTTGCCACTTTTGGTGCCCCTGTATGCTTGCAGACCGACAACGGCCGGCAATTTACTAGCTCCGAATTCAAGGCTTTCGCTGCCAGGTGGAACTTTCATCACTACACCAGCAGCCCTGAGTATCCACAGAGTAATGGCCTGGCCAAACGGGCTGTGCGGAGTGCTAAGGCTCTAATTCGGTTTTGATTTCTAAGGGGAAGGATGTAGATGGTCCATGCATGCAACCAATAATATAGCTACCTCAGTACCACTAACCACGCCTTAGTTATCAAGTATAATAACTCTCTCTATCTCTCCCTCCCTCTCTTGGTTCCAGCACAGTTATAGACTGCTAGTATTCAGTGCTGGAATGTGTTTAACCTGAGTGATCATTAAACAATAAGTAAAGTTACAAGTGTGTCAGACTTAACTTATTTACAAATTTCAAGCCAAATCACCTGCCACCATTTGCAGTAAGTAGTGCCTTTCAACTTCAAGCAAAGCATCCAAGCCACCATTTGCAGCCAAGCCACAATTTGCAGTAAGTCGTGCCTTTCAACTTCAAGCCAAAGCACCCCAGCCACCATGTGCAGTGTTCAGCCACCATGACATTTGTTCAGTGTTTTATTCAGAGCTCAGAGAGATGTGATCCTTGGCTTCATCCATCTTGCAGAGACTAAGTGAGGCACACCACTTCCTGGTTTTAGAGTCCCTCCCCCTCCCTCCAGCAGGGGCAGCAGAGAGAATGGTGATTTTTTTAAATTCAAGCCAAAGCTCCAAAGCCACAATTTGCAGTAAGTAGTGCATTTTGAACCTTAAACCAAAGCTCCCAACCCACCATTTGCAGTAAATAGTGCATTTCAACCAAGCCAAAGCACCCAATCCACCATTTGCAGTAAGCAGTGCCTTTCAACTTCATGCCACCATTTGCAGTAAGTATGCCTTTCAACTTCAAGCCAAAGCATCCAAACAACCATTTGCAGGCAGTGCCTTTTTACTTCAAACAAACCATATTTTCATTTTCAAACCACATTAAGGGTACTCACAGTTTTGTAGACATTTGTTCAGTGTTATTCAGAGCTCAGAGTGATGTGACCCTTGGCTTTATCCATCTTGCAGAGACTAAGTGAGGCACACCACTTCCTGGTTTTATAGTCCCTCCCCGTCCCTCTAGCAGGGGCAGCAGAGAGAATGGTGATTTAAAAAAAAACGTAATATCTCTCTGATTTGTGATCGATGGGAAAAATCCTCCGCACCCGTAAGGCGGAGGGGGGCTCTGGGCGAGGTGGCCAAAAACGACGGCTGTAGGTGGCGACGTTCTGTTGGAAATCGCAGCACAGTAGGCCAAAGCGGTCATGGTCAGAGATTTAGTAATATAGATTTAAGAAGCACAATGCGGATTCCCGGGATTTGAGGGAGACCATATAACAGATAATTACTCCAGCTGAAAATACCAAATTTCTAGTAGCCCTAGGACACACAACATACAAAGCCTTGGCAAACATATTAGTGGATGACAGTGTAAGAGAATAAGCTGTTTTAACGGCCCTTGCAAACACATTTCAAAAGCCAAATGATCTAACACGAATTCTATAAATAAAACCAGAAAAGGGTGAAGGAGCAGATTAATTTTTAGACCGATTTTCAAAATTATACATGGACCAATCAGGTGACTTAAAGTATCAAAGTGGAATAAATTCCCCACAATATTGTGCTATCTTATTGAATTGTCTCCCCACTACAGTAGCAGACTCAATGAAAACTGATAACAGGACTGACCTGTGAACTGTGCCAGTCAAATGGCCAGAGCTGTAAGGCACTATTGGAAGGATGATAGGAAACAGGAAAATTATCCTGTAACTAGAAGAGAAACTGAACGTATAGTCAAGAAGGAAGAACCAAGCTCTGGCTTAGGACCATGGAGTCCTCAAATGTCAGCAAGGAACTGAATGGGAGAATTAGAGTCCCGGGCTACTCAGATTATTATTACAATTATACTCCCAATTTAAAACCCATTCCAATGGAACCATGGGGTAAAACAAAGCCAACCATATTACCTAATCAATGTTACACTTGTGGGGGGATGGGACAATGGGACTAGGGAGCGAGTGTGAGAGAGACGGGTCAAAGAAAGGATTTCCAGGATTATGACGAAATTAGGGATCATAGCGGATATAGAAATATCCGAGATCCAGGAATTATAGGAGGTCCTTCAATTCAAGAGACTACTGGGACCCGAGAAAACAGAGAGAGAGAGAGAGCTGGCCCGAATGTCAGGAGCCAAGAAGTCACACACCGTTTTCTCAAACCAACCCATTCTCTCAGTCCTGACTTACCGACCAGTCCAGGAATTGTGGGCGTGGATCCATGACCCCTACTCTAGAACCCCAGATTAACCCAGATTAAACTAATTGGATGTACTATCATAGTGAAAACTGAAGATCATCTAAAAAAAAATTGTAAACCATCTTAGAACTGCCCAAGAAAACCCCTTAAAACAAAGAACATTGTAAATCAAGGAGCTTGTCACAACTGTACATTGGAGTAAGGAATGCCCAGAGAGAAGGCAGAATATAGCAGAACGGAAGAGAAATCTAGGGGCAATAAAGAAAGTAAGAAAAGGAACATAGCAGCTGGTGTCAAAGCGAATAAGAACTAAAGGAAACTGAACTGGCACTAGGGAGAGAAGAAATGAATTGCGAGGAGGGCAGGAGTTGGGATAGGAGTCATTAAACTATTGTAAATATGATCAATAACTTGTTATTAAGTTTGTGCCTCCAGGACAATATCACCTACATACTACTATCTGGGGAGTGAGGTAAAGAGTGTGTGGACCCTTAAGAACGGGCAGAAGACGCAGCTCAGGTAGACACAGACACAGCCTTGTGTAGTTATTATCTCCATCCAGGTAGCTCCCCAGAAGCAAAGACCAACAACAAGGATGACAAGATACTGCCCTGTCCCTTTACGAACACATCTGGGAAGGCCAACAGATAGAAAAGGCTGCTCCTCAGTATCCCTACTCCTTTGAAATTAACATCAAGGAAGAAGAAGAAGATAGCTACCCTAGTGCCCAACTTTACCATCAACTGGCTTTTGACACCAGTGAAGGAAAAAGAAAATAACGCCATCCAACATTTTCTAAAAGATACAGACAACCTGTGACAAATATTGGGGCCAGCTCTAATTTGAAGAATTGAATTAAAATTTGAAAATAGATACTCCTCTGCAGTTCGGGGGCAAAATACTCACTTTGCACCTAAGTTTAGTTTAAAAAAAAAGAATTAATTTAAAAAGGGCTTATGGGATATAGTCTTAAAATAATTAGAGAATTGATTGTTGACTTGGCATTCTTCACTTGTCTCACCCATAGGAGGATAATCAGAGATAGGACAACACTATTTAGTTGCTATCAAGAAAGGGGCAGCCCCCAGCGGATATCATAATTTAAGACATACCCTGGAAACGTAAGGTGGTGGTATAAAAGGTAGACTGGAAATTTAGATAATGAGTTCCCCTTGGAAAGTCAATACTAACCATCCAGAAAGTTACCCAGTGGTAAAAGGAAACTAGTTATGAGGAGGAACCCCTATTGACTGAGAGCCGAGCCAACATACTAAGGAAGAAGTACTGGAGGAGAAGTCTATAGAATTAGGGAGGAATAAAGAAATGGGTGTTGAAATATCAGAGTCGATGTATTTGACCGATAGATCTAAATTGTTTAACCCTTGATAGTAAAGCGGCTTCTATTATCAAGGTGGAAAGAAATTGTCCCTAGATTCGGCCTTCTTAATTAGCTTTATGATAAAATTGACAACATTTGGAAATTGATTGATTACATTCGAACAGCTGGAAATAAAGTTTAGTTGCGCAAGTGCTTGACTCAGTATTTTATTGACTGAAACTAGACTGGGGGGAAGCTTAGGACGAGCTATTTACACCGGGAACCTGCCTGGAGGACCATGGTATCTGGAGAGAGCTAACTGAGGAGCAAGGGCCGGTAGGAGGGTGAACCGGGGTAATGTCTCCAGCACCTTCAAGGTCGGCTGCAGGAGGTTCCCACTGGAGAGGGATGTTGATTTGCAGCCGGATCCGGTCGGAGGCAATGAAGGAAACTCTGCAGGAGCCTGAGTTTACCTGGATCATTAACTGCTCCAGTAGAACGAGCGGGCAGGTGGACCGGACTTTAAACTTTGGAAATGGTGCCTGAATGGGTAAATATGTAAACAGAATTTCACTGTTCAGTTACGCACATGACAAATAATTTGAATTTGAATTTCTTTATTTGTCATTCAAAAACAAGTTTGACTGAAATTTCGTTACCATGCAGTCATAACAGTAAAAAAGTAACAAAACACACAATTAACGCAATTTAACACAAACATCCATCACAGTAACTCTCCTCCAGGTATCTCCTCACTGTGATGGAAGCTAAAAAAAGTCTTATCTCTTCCTTGCTTCTTCTCCCGTGATCAAGCAGTCAAACTGCTGCATCAATGCGATCGAAGCTCCCAATGTTGAAGCCCCCGCCGGGTTGATGGAAGATCCTGGGGCCGATTTTAAGCCGCGCGGGGCGCTGAAAGGCCCTGCGAACGGGCTGATTCAAGCCTTACGATTCAGGATGGATGAAGCTGCTGTTGCTGGAGCTCCCGAAAATCGGTCGCCAAGCAAGGGCATGCGAGCTCCAAATGTTACAGTCCACTGGGCCTGCGGCTGAAGTCAAGTCGCAGCCACAACCGCAGGGCCACCACAGCCTCCGAACGTCAGCCAGCTCCATGATGGTAATTCCACAGGCTCTGCGACCAGAGCCCTCAAGGTCGATTCCAGTTGGAGGCCGCCAGCTCCTCGATGTTAGGTCACAGCGTGAATGGAGAAACGACACGGAAAAAGGTTGCATCTCCATTGAAGGAAGAGATTAAAATAAATTTATGAGCACAATGATTGCACATCAAAGTGATGTATTGCCTGGTCTAGGATTCAAGACATGAAGCAGGCTACTGCTTACAAACCAAAACCAACTGTGGGGTGTGGGAGCATAGAGGACGTGAATAAATAAGTCATACTCACTGAAACCCAAGCGGACTTTATTTCATAAATGGTGTGGGAACATGTCAAGGTCTCCATTGAATTCATGCAGTATTCAGAGGAAACATTTCCAACTGGGCTACTGATTGTCCTCATCTGTGTCTGGCTATTGACTTGACGGTCTTACTTGCTTTTACAGGTTAAGTGTTTGTCAATGATGCCAAAGTGAAGATGGTCCAGAGCTTCAAGTTCCTCTGCATAAATTGCACTAACAATTTGGCTTGGACTAACCACATTGAAGCTTCAACCAGAAAAGCAATTCCTTGAAGACTAAGGAAGTTTGCCATGCCTCCAATGGCTCTTACTAACTTCTATAGATACACTGTGGAAAGCATTCAATGGGGGTGCAACATTTGTGGGTTTGGCAACAGTTCTGCCGTAAGAAATGGCAGAGACTCAAAATTCCACGTGATTGGAGATGAGCTTGGTTGGGATAATAGTATTGAAAGCAGAGCTGTAGGCCATGAATAGGAGTTTGACAGGAGGCCATGAATAGGAGGCATCCTTTTTATCCAGATGTCACAGGGATGGGTGTAGGTCTAGGATGATGGCACCAGCTTTGGACCTATTCTATTGTGGCAGTAGGTGAACTGGAATGGATCGAGGCTGCTTGATCGGCTGGAGTCAATGTGTGCCATAACCAGCTTCTCGAAGCCCTTCATGATGATGGATGTCAAGGCCACTGGACAGGAGTTGATAAGGTACTGAAATAGCTCAGCAAGTCAGGCAGCTTTTCTGGAGGACATGGATAGGTGATGTTTTCATGTTGGGACCCATACTCAAACTGATTGTGGTAGGCAAGTGAAAAATGAAGAGGAGGAGGGAGGGACAAAGCCTGGTAAGTGTTAGGTGGGGATAGGTGAGGGGGGGGGGGGGGTTGATTGGTTGATTGGAAGATGGGTGGACAAAGGCGAGAGATGAAAAGAAGACAAAAGGCTGTGAGACAAGGCGAGGAGAAAGGTGAAATGTAAACTAAAGCCAGAGGGAGGGACATAGGTAGAAAGGGACTCGGCATTTTCCTAATTACCATTGCTGCTGACTCCTTTTCATCCTAGATTTACTTTAATGAAATTCTCCGGTCGGTTTGCTGGGATTTGAATTCACGTTTCTAAATTTGAGGTCCATATCTTTGAATATTACCCCAATAATTTAACCAGTAAGATAGACACTAAATGCTGGAGTAACTGAGGCAGCATCTCTGGAGAGAGGAAATGGGTGACATTGGGGTTGAGAACACTCTTCGGAATGAGAGTCGGGTGAGATGGGGTCGTCACCCATTCCTTCTCTCCAGAGATGCTGCCTGTCCCTCTGAGTTACTCCAGCATTTTGTCGGTGTACATCTTCGGTGTAAACCAGCATCTGTAGATCCTTCCTACACAATTTAGCCATGAGACCAGGGCAAGGGCAAGGATCGAAACATTTAATTGTGAAAGGCAAATCAAAAGGTCTGATGCTCAGAGTTATGAGCATCACATCCATGGCTGTTGTTTCTATCCTATTGACTGTGGACATAAAAATAAAATGTCATTATGCAAATTGTGGCATTTGGCCAAAGCCTGATGAATTATACCGAGATAAGTCATTGTGCTGCATTTCTGATTACAAATATATAAATCACAGGAAGCTGGAGCCTCGAGGCTGATCATATATTTTAACATTAAAATGTCAATCTGTCCGGTCTTATCTGCAGACTAGCACTGCAATGCAACTAAAATGTTTTATAACTAGATTGAAAAGTGAGTTACATTTAAATATTTATTTTCATGTGATAGGAGCATTATCAAGATGCTCAACAAAAACTCCCTTCCAAACAGAGCTCTCAATTCTTCTGTTGTTCCTTGGCGTGCTTGTTGTTTAGGAGATTTTACGGGCATCTTCATCTTTCCTTACTCCTAAGATTATGACTGAAGGACAACTTGCCAGTATCCAATCCCTAATGGAGGTATCAGCTCACTTCAACACATTATAACAGCGTTTCTCAACCGGGGTTCCCCGGAACGCTAGGGTTCCGTGAGACGTCGCTAGGGGTTCCGAGAGAAATAGTGATAAATAGGCTAATTATATGTAAATGCATTTTTGAGTTATTTTTGTGTTTAATTTCATATTCGTAATTTTATTATACACGCAATGCATGATCATATGACCTTTGCCTTGATTTATCGTATGGCTTTTCAACATTATCAATAAACGATTAAGTTATTGTGATGCTTAAGAAAGAACTGCAGATGCTGAAAAAATCGAAGGTAGACAAAAATGCTGGGGAAACTCAGCGGGTGAGGCAGCATCTATGGAGCGAAGGAATAGGCGATGTTTCGGGTCAAGACCCTTCTTCAGACTGGTTATTGTGGTAGCTATTATCTGTTTTCTGTTTATATGTGTTATTTATGATGTTGTTTATGTATATTTATTTTTTGTGTTTACAGATATGGTTGTTTTTTTTTGTGTGAATGAAAACCTTCTTATGGGGTCGCTTGAACAGTTTGATTTCAGTTTTTTTTTGCATTGTCAATAAACTTGAGAAAAACATGTTATTTTTTGCTTAAACCAGTTATCAGAAAATATATTATGTTTGCCTTATGAACTTTAAGTTTATGAAAGAGAAAGAAAGTGATTAATAAAGATATATAGTAATTTTTATGTAAGAGTTCCCTGAGATGAAAATCATTTCAAGGGTTCTGCAAGGTTACGAAGGTTGAGAAACGCTGCATTATGGCCTTGTAACTGCTGGTGCTTGTTTGTACCAAAGATAGACACATATTGCTGGAGTAAATTAGTGGGTCAGGCAGCATCTCTGGAGAAAATGGATAGGTGACGTTTCAGGTTGGGACCCTTCTTCAGACTGAAAGTGGGAGAGAACCGGAGGCGAGAAAAGGACTGAATGTGCACCATTAGCCTATCAGGGAACCAGCCTGCCTGAGGTCATATGTTGGTTTGCCTGGTTTGGCCTCACATTTCTTGCCTCCAGTTCCCCCACCCCCCCTGATCCTGAACACGGGTGCTGTGTGTACGGCGTTTGTACATTCTCCCTATAACGCATGGATTTTCTCCGGGTGCTCCGGTTTCCTCCCAAACTCCAAAGACGTATGATTTGTAGGTTAATTAGCTACGGTAAAATTGTAAATTGTAAATTGTTCCTAGTGTGTAAGATAATGCGAGTGTACAGGGATCACTAGTCAGCGTGGGCTCGGTGGGCCGGAGGGCCTGTTTCCACGTTGTATCTCTAAGCTAAAACTACAGTTTAAACCCATTTAACCATCAGTCAGGCCCACTTGGCACAGAATGCTTAAATTCCTGCAACCAAAAAGGTATTTTCATGTTGAATGTGTTTATACTTTCTCAAAAAAATCATTGAATGACACATAGCAGTGTGAGAAGGGGGCATGAAAGGGCAGTCAATTTGGCATGCAAGACACACACACACATGCACACACACACACGCACGTGCACACATACACACGCACGCACATGCACAGGTGCACACACACATACATATATGCGTGCACACACATGCACAAGTGCACACACACACACGCACATGCACACGTACACACACGCACGCAAGCACATGCACACACACACACACATATATGCACGTTCACACGTGCGCGCACACATGCACGCGCGCACACACACACGAGCACACACATGCACGTGCACACACATGCGCATGGGCACACTCATGCGCATCCACACACACACACACACACACACACACACCAGAAAGACATTGGGGCACTTTACATCACAGTAGAAAATGGAAGTGCTCTGCAAATCCATCACCCTCCTTCTGCATTTAATTTCCCCATTGTAGAGGAGAGTACATTACAACCCTATTAATCTGTGTTGTCCATTCATATTTGCTTCTCTAACTCTCGCTGACTATTGAGTTAGTTTTGAACATTTTTACACTGGGAAAATCCTTGCCACGGAGATCTGACTAAGTCCGAACAACATCGCAAATGGCTCCCAAAATAAGCAGCGCCCTCAAGAGCACTTAGCGTGCGACTGTCGTACTGCTAGACGATTTTCGCGCATCAGTCACTGCCGGCCTGTCGCGTAAATGACATGCAAATGACGCCCAAGTGGGACAGGCCCTTTAAGCTTCTTACAATTCTAACTTTATTTACATCCATTGCAAGGTCTTTGAACCAGCTTTGTTTCTCTCTCAGTACAGAAGCTGCCTGTGGTTCTGAAAACAGTATTGCCTGGTTTCATTTCTGGTTCCTAGCATTTGCAGTAGTTTGCTTTTAGATTCCACACTTACACAATTTAAGTGTTTAGCCTTTGCAAATGAATTCCGAAGTTCAGAAGTTCTAGAAGCTGAATTAGACCATTCGGCCCATCACGCCTACTCTGGCATTCAATCATGGCTAATCTATCTTTCCCTCTCAACCCCATTCTCCTGCTTTCTCCCCGTAACCCCTGACACCCGTACTAAACAAGAAAAAAATTTGGCATTTTTAATAGACACTAAATGCTGTCAGGCCCTCAGCAGGTCAGGTAGCATCTCTGGAGAAAATGGACGTGACATTTTGGGTCAGGACCCTTCTTTGGGCTGACTATAGTAGTGAGAATGGGGGGGGGATTAATGTTTGTTATTGAGTCCCAATGGATTTATGAAAAACATTACAATGTGCTGCAATATATTTCTATTTTTTTCCTTGCAATATTGGGAGAGGCCATTCAGTCCCTTGAGTCTATGCTGGCTCTCAGATCAACCCCATCAGCTCCATCCTAACACTTACTTCTTTCTCAGTTACGTATTCTTTCTCCCATGCCCATTGTTCACTTCATTGTCCTATCACCCACCATATACTAGGGGTAATTTACATTGAGCAACCAACTAAACAACATGCCCTTGGAATGGGGAAGAAAACCAGAGCACCTGGAGAACCTATATATGGTCACAAGAAGTACGTGCAAACTCCCCACTGACAGCACTAGAGGTCAGACACAAATACAAGTAATTGGAGAAGCACTACCTGCCACACCGCAGTACCGCACAGTTTAGTTTAATTTATAGATACAGCATGGAAACAGCTCCTTCACTGAGTCTGCGCCGACCAGTGCTCACCCATACACCAGTTGCTATCCCATACACTAGGGACAATTTACAGAAGCTAATTAAGCTACAATCCTCCACGTCTTTGGAATGTGGGAGGAAATCAGAGCACCCAGAGAAAACCCACGCTGTCTCAGGGAGAATCTGCAAACTCCGTACAGACAGCACCCGTGGTCCGGATCAAAACCGGTTCTCTGGTGCTGTGAGGCAGCAGCTCTACCGCTGTGCCACTGTACCGCCACTGTGTGTGAATCCTGTGATCTTCGACCCATAGCCACTCACATAGCATAATGTTTGAAGGGGCATTTACTATCTCTGATGAGGTTTATTTCATTGAGGAACTGCTAGGTTTGATGTTCCTTAACCCAGCTATTATCGGAGACCTTACATTTGGAAAGATTCAGACTTGTCTTAATAGACAAACAAGAACTTTTTTTATCAGAATATGGTCTTCATTCATTGACTACTTGAAGAGGCAGACTGGCTCGGCACGTGAACCTGACTGAAACTTGAATTAAGGATCAGATGAAAAGTTATACTTTATAATTTACAAACTTATCTCCAAAGTTGTATTTTTAGTAAATTATTCCATTCTTCTTTATTATACTTTTTTTTTTTTAATTTACTTTTTTATTTTTTTATTTCTCTTTCTTATTTTCTATCTATATTAAACAAAATTACTAGAAGCAGAGTTAATATCAATTGATAATATTAGTAATGTAGGAATGATATACATGAAATGTTTTTTTTAATATGATATGTACCTGCCTCTAATAAAAAGATTATTAAAAAAAAAAACACAGCTACTAAATTATGTTGGAGATCCAAACCTTGAACCTCTTCACTCAGTCATCAGGTTTATCAAGACATGACCTTAATGTGACAGGTCCCATGAAGGGAGATAAGTAGTTAATTCAACTCATGCTGTGACGTGCACACTTTTGACACAGGTTGTGATTGACTGCTTTGTACCTGAAAGATCTCCTTGAGAACATCACAATTTATCGTTGATTGACTGTTTTTATTAATCCAAGAGGCTAAGTTCATTGATCTTTCTTTGTACAGGTTGGACAAATTAGAGGGGACCCGTTTAGAACTAGACTGATGATCTCGACAGAACTACACGAAAATGTGATTGGGGCACAACTCAACAAAAAAAAGTTTTAAAAAAAGTAAAAGTCAATTTTATTCGTCACATACACCCGAAGGTGCAGTGAAGTGAATTTGCCAGCAACGATACACTGAAAAAGAACACACAACACACAATAAAATTTAACACAAACATCCACCACAGCATTCTTCACTGTGGTGGAAGGCAACTAAGTTCAACCAGTCATCTTCCTTTGTTCACACGTGGTCAGGGGCATAAACCCTCCGTAGTCGCCGCTACAGACGGCCTGATGTACACGCCCTCTCGTTGGGATGATCAAAACTCCGACGTCAGGACGGTCAAACACACTCCGCGGCTTAGAGGTCCCAAATCGGCACTTTCCTACCTGAGTCTGCGGCTTCAGGATGTTACAGGCCACGGGCCGGCAGTCAGAGCTTGTGACGGTGAGTAATGGGTCTCGGGAGATTGTTTACCCCTTGTCATCTCACCCACATTTCCCCTGCAGTGTCCTCAGTTGTATTTTTAAGCTGGTTTTAAGTTGCAGAGAGGGCATGGGAAGGATGAAAAAGACAAAGGGAATAAACTGGTGATAAAGGTGCAAAATATTGGTGTCATTCAGCAGGTCAGGCAGCATTCCTGGAGAACATGGATAGGCGATGTTTCAGGTTGGAACCCATCTTCAGAATGTTTGTAGGGGTGCGGGAATGAAAGCTGGGAGAGAGGAGGGGCAGGACTAAGCAAGGCAGCTAATAGTCATTCATGTCTTCATGGTCTTCTTGGTAACCCATGAAGAAGGGTTCTAACCTGAAGCATTACCTATCCGTGTTCTCGAGGGATGCGGCTTGACCCCCTGAGCTACTCGGGCACTTTTTGTCTTTCTTTGCTATAAACCGGCATCTGCAGTTCCTTGTTACAAACATAGAAACATAGAAATTAGGTGCCTTCGAGCCTGCTCGCCAGGGATATGATCATGGCTGATCCCCCTGACCTGCTTACTCTGGCGCTTAGCCACAAGGGCCACATCTAACTCCCTCTTTTAGCTATGAACTGGTCCGACTACCCTCTGCGGCAGAGAGTTCACCACTCTGTGTGAAAAAAGTTCTGATATCTCGGTTAAAGGATTTTTCCCCCCAGCCTTACCCTGGGGATTAGTCGGGACAAATGAGGTCATCTGGTGGATGGTTTTCTATGGGATAATCTCCTAAATTCTAGGGTATAAAAGTCTATCCAGTCTTTCTTCATAGACAGTCCTGACATCCCAGATCAGAGAGAACCTTCTCTGCACAAATGTATGGCAATAAGAGATTTGGAGACAATCTGACGGGAGTTACAGACAAAGTGAGAGAACCTCCACAGACTTGTTATTCCATTAGTGAGGCCAGCCTTACCCTGGGGATTAGTGGACAGGTCATCTGGTGGATGGGATGGGATAATAGGGGAAGGCAGAGAGAGAGAGAGAACCTGCACAAATGTACATAAGAACAACAATCTGACGGGAGTTACAGACAAAGTGAGAGAACACAGACAGAGCATTAGAAAATGCGTGTAGAGCAGATCTGTAGGACATACCAAAGAGAAAAGAAAATGTAGTCACTATTACAAATAAACTGGCCACTCTGATACAGAAAGAGTGGAAGCAAGTTATCTGAAGTTGTTGAATGTGATATAGAGGGTAGAAGGTTGCAATATCCCCAGGCAGATGATGTACTGCTCCTCAAGTATCTCTTGGGTCTTGCCATAAAGAGTACTGGAGGTCAAAGACAGATAGGTCAAGATGGGAGTGGGATGAAGAATTAAAGTGGCAGGCAAAATGGAAGCTCAAAGTTACTCACAGTAAATCAGCCAATATATGTATTGTCTTTCCATTGGAGAAGAAATGCGCCATAGAAAACAATTTATCGGGATGCATCACACTCCCTCAATAGCAAGAATGTCCTCCCGCAAATTTGGAGACCAAAATTGCACACAATATTCCAGGTGTGGTTTGGGAACAGCTCCATCCAAGACTGGAAGAAGTTGCAGCGAATTGTGGACGCAGTCCAGACCATCAGACAAACCAATCTCCTTTCTATTGACTCAATTTGTACCTCACGCTGTCTTGGCAAGTTCTAGCAGCATAATCAAGGACGAGTCACACCCTGGCCACTCCCTCTTCTCCCCTCTCCGATCAGGCAAAAGTTATAGAATTGTAAAAACGCACACTGCCAGAATAAGAGCTGTTATCAACTGAATCACAAACAGAGAGCAGCGCTGAACTACTATCTACCTCTTTGGTGATCTTCAGACTATCCTTGATTTGAAGCGTTACCATGCACTAGACGTTATTCCCTTATCATGCATATATACACTGTAAATGGATCGATTGTAATCATGTAATCTTTCTACTGACTGGATAGCATGCAACAAAGGTTTTTCACCGTACCTCGGTACACGTGACAATAATAAACTAAACTAAACATACTGTGATCATCGAATGGCATCTATTAGATTGGACGAAATGCAAGTTAATTACTGCTTCATCTGGAGGGAGAGCTTGAGTCCATGGATGGTGGGAAGAGGTGAATGGACAAATGCTGCTCCTACAGCAGTGTGTGTGTGAAAGTGTATAAGACCCGAAGTGGGATGGAGTAACAGAGAAGGTATTTGCAAGGGGAATAAATAGCTTCGGCCCACCGCGTCCGATCAGCGTCCCCGCATTGAAAAGTATACTTATACCAAGCCAATTAACCTACAAACGTCTTTGGAGTGTGGGAGGAAACCGAAGATCTCTGAGAAAGATTGTAGGATTGCAAAAGGATTTGAGTATAGGAGCAGAGAGGCTCTACTGCAGTTGTACAGGGTCTTGGTGAGACCACACCTGGAGTATTTCATACAGTTTTGGTCTCCTAATCTGAGGAAAGACATTCTTGCCATAGAGGGAGTACAGAGAAGGTTCACCAGACTCACTCCTGGGCTGTCAGGACTTTCATATGAAGAAAGACTGGATAGACTCGGCTTGTACTCGCTAGAATTTAGAAGATTGAGGGGGGATCTTATAGAAACTTACCAAATTCTTAAGGGGTTGGACAGGCTAGATGCAGGAAGATTGTCCCCGATGTTGGGGAAGTCCAGGACAAGTGGTCACAGCTTAAGGATAAGGGGGAAATCCTTTAAAACCGAGATGAGAAGAACTTTTTTCACACAGAGAGTGGTGAATCTCTGGAACTCTGCCACAGAAACTCCGTTGAGGCCACTTCATTGGCTATATTTAATCACCCTAAGGGGATCAGGGGGTATGGAGAGAAGGCAGGTCTGGATCAGCCATGATCATATTGAACAGGCTCGAAGGGGTCTACTCCTGGCGTTTCTAAAACCCACGCTGTCACGGGGAGAACGCAAACTCCGTGCAGAACACCCATAACCGCTCTGCGCCAACTGCTGTAAGGCAGCAACTCTACCGCTGCGCTACCATGGCTGTCCATGGATGTGGTCTACTTTCCATTCGCCACTGACTGGCTGATCTTGTTCACTGCTTATCATCATGGAAACTTTCAGGCATGATCCTTTTGAAGGAGCCAACCTTCCCTGACTCCCCTCTGTAAATTAAAGATAATTTTCTCTCTTTCACAGTTCCAACAAAGGGCATTAATTCTATTTATTTTCCCACAGGCACTACCCAATGTGCCGAGGGCTTTCAGCTTTCTCTGTCTTTATTTCACATTTCCACCTCAGCAGATTTTGATTTTCAATGATAAGAATTTGGAATTCTCTTCTCGTCAGTTGAGGCTTATTCTTCAGTGATCTGTCACAGAAATAAATTGCTCAATAACTAAAAAAGATGCCCGCTTTAGACAAAACACAAACGGCACGCAATAATTTCAATGGATTTAGACAAGCAGCACGATAAATATTCCTTGGAATAAATTGACCTATTTATCAAAGAGGGCATTCTGTTTATAGTCTACACAATTGCAACATAAATGTAACTTTTATCATATTTAATTAGCCTGCGTTTTGATGTATTGCTGAGGAAGCTCTCTGTCTGATTGGTTTGTATGATGCTGACTAAGGAGTTCGCTGGATCGTATTGTGTTCACGTTGTCTATACTTTCCTGCATTATATCCTGCATATGTAAAATGCATTATCAGACTGTGTTCATTTGAAGAAAAAGAAGAAGGAAGACAACAGTTAATTTATAATTAACTTCCACCTTTGCCAATTGCAGGAAGGATGGAAATGCAGCTCTATTTTCACTGAAATGAAAAATCGGCAGATTTTGGCTAAAAAGCATTCAGCTTCAAAGCATTCTTTGTTTGGGCACCTATTCTCCAATGCATTAGCTGTTCAAAGGGAAACATTTGCTAAAGGCAAATGCTAACTTGCCTGCAGAAGTGTCTTGAGTTTGCTAATGTTCTCCAGATGAATGGAGACATAAGGGAAGGTAAATGTTCAAACTGGAGGGAAAAAAAACATACTGCAGGAATAACTTGTGTAGGAAGGAATCGCAGATGCTGGTTGACACCAAAGATAGACACAAAATGCTGGAGTGAACAAGGGTGTTGACCCTTTTTCTCCGGAGATGCTGCCTGACGCACTGAGTTACTCCATCATTTTGTGTCTATCTTCGCTGGGTTAACTCAAAAGGTCAGGCAGCATCCGACCGAGAGTCCGGACAGAAAATACTATCTGTCACAGATGCTGCCTGACCTGCTGAGTTCTTCCAGCAGTTTGTTTTTTCCTTCCCGATAAATGACGTCCCCTAGTTCAGTCAAACTGAAGGTTTACCAAGTGACTTTAGTGAAGTGACTTTAGTGACTTTAGAGAAACAGACCCTTCGACCCACTAAGTTCGTGCCGCCCAGCGATCACCCTGTACACTAACCTACACACACTTGCGACAATTACAGAAGCCAATTAACCTACAAACCTGTACATATTTGTAGTGTGAAGGGAAACCGGAGCACCCGGAGAAAACCTACACGGTCACGGGGAGAACATACAATTTCCGTACAGACAGTACCCGTAATCAGGATCAAACCTGGGTCTCTGGCACTGAAAGACAGCAACTTTACCGCTGCACCACTGTGCCAGCCAAATACTTGTTTTAGAAGTATTTAGATGGATACATGAACAGGGAGATAGACACAAAACGCTGGAGTAAATCAGTGGGACAGGCAGCACCGCTGGAGGGAGGGAATGGGTGACGTTTCGGGTCGAGACCCTTCAGGGTCCTTCTCACCGGAGATACTGCCTGTCCTGCTGAGTTGCTCCAGCATTTTGTATCTATCTTTGGTTTAAGCCAGCATCTACAGTTCCTTCCTACACATATGAACAGGGAGGGTGTGGAGGGATATAGATAACAAGCAGGCAGATGGGGTTTAGTTTAATTTGGCAACATGGTCAACGCTGACATCAAGGAGCGAGGAGCCTGTTCTTATATTCTATGCACTGTGTTAAATCTGTTTCCGTTAGCCCAGATAGTTGAAGGGGCCACAGGATTAAAGTGAAGGGTAAAAGGCGGCTATGAGGAAGAGCTTGGAGCCCTAGTCCCGAAAGGGCAGTGGAAGCCAAGTCGATCAGAGAGGGAATTGAATATTGGATATTGATTATAACATGCAAAACTTTGGCAAAATAGCGCGGGTGTCAGAGGTTATGGGGAGAAGGCAGGAGAATGGGGTTAGGAGGGGGAGATAGATCAGCCATGATTGAATGGTGGACTAGACTCGATGGGCCGAATTGTCTAATTCTACTATCACTTATGAACTTATGAACTTATGAATACAATGTTTAAGGTGAACTCTGGTTAAATCGATAAAAGAATGCTGTGCTAATTATAATTTGAAGCAGAGAATGCTGGCAACACTCAGCAGGTTAGGCAGCATCTGTGAAGAGTGAAACAGCTAACATCCCTCTGCCTCCTTCTCTGCCACATTAAGTCAAATCTGTTTTTTTTTCCACTTCCCCGGTTCTGACAATGGATCTACAATTTGAAACATTGGATTTATTTTTCATTCCTCAAACACTGCTTCATATACTGAGTACAGACACAAAATGCTGGAGTAACTCAGCGGGACAGGCAGCATCTATGTAGAGAAGGAATGAGTGGTGTTTCAGGTCAAATCCCTTATCCATCTACTGGATATTTCTAGCATTTTTTGTTTTTTGCTTCAGATTCCCAGCATCTGCAATTTTTATTTTGACCTCCATAAACTGTGCTAATAGTACCTCCAGCTGGAATAAAGACAGGGGGACAATATAGAAACATAGAAACATAGAAAATAGGTGTAGGACGAGGCCATTTGGCCCTTTGAGCCAGCACCGCCATTCATTGTGATGATGGCTGATCGTCCCCTATCAATAACCCGTGCCTGCCTTCTCCCCATATCCCTTGACTCCACTAGCCCCTAGAGATCTATCTAACTCTCTCTTAAATCCATCCAGTGATTTGGCCTCCACTGCCCTCTGTGGCAGGGAATTCCATAAATTCACAACTCTCTGGGTGAAAAAGCTTTCTCTCACCTCAGTCTTAAATGACCTCCCCTATGATTCTAAGACTGTGGCCCCCTGGTTCTGGACTCGCCCAACATTGGTGACACTTTTCTTGCATCTAGCTTGTCCAGTCCTTTTATAATTTTATATGTTTCTATAAGATACCCCCTCATCTTTCTAAACTCCAGTGAATACAAGCCTAGTCTTTTCAATCTTTCCTCATATGACTGTCCCGCCATCCCAGGGATCAATCTCGTGAACCTACGCTGCACTGCCTCAATCACAAGGATGTCCTTCCTCAAATTAGGAGACCAAAACTGTACACAATACTCCAGATGTGGTCTCACCAGAGCCCTATACAACTGCAGAAGAACTTCTTTACTCCGATACTGAAATCCTCTTGTTATGAAGGCCAACGTTCCATTAGCTTTCTTCACTGCCTGCTGTACCTGTAAGCCAACATTCAGTGACCAGTGTACAAGGATGCCCAGGTCTCGCTGCACCTCCCCCTTACCTAACCTAACCCCATTGAGATAATAATCTGCCCCCTTGTTTTTGCTGCCAAAGTGGATAACCTCACATTTATCTATATTATACTTCATCTGCCACGCATCTGCCCACTCACTCAACCTGGCCTGGTCACCCTGCAACCTCCTAACATCCTCTTCACAGTTCACACTGCCACCCAGCTTTGTGTCATCTGCAAACTTGCTAGTGTTGCTCCTAATTCCCTCTTCCAAATCATTAATATATATGGTAAACAGTTGCGTCCCCAACACCGAGCCTTGCCCGCCATTCTGAAAAGGACCCGTTCACTCCTACTCTTTGTTTCCGGTCTGCCAACCAATTTTCTATCCATGTCAACACCCTACCCACAATACCATGTGCTCTAATTTTAGTCACCAGTCTCCCGTGCGGGACCTTATCAAAGGCTTTCTGAAAGTCTAGATACACTGTGTACGGTGTGTTGGATTAGATGCTTTAGAAGTTGGCAAGAGTTTGCCAAGTAGGTCTTGTCCCACAGGTCCAGTTTCATCCTCGTTGGATCATAGACAATTTGAAAACCATCCAAAAAGTTTGCAATCAATTTCACATTGGGAAAAAAATTAAGATTACATTTAAGCGTAAGTGAGAAATAATGTTTTATAGGATGTTAGCAGCACAAGGAGTAATTGAATATTATTCTCATCTGTTGATCAATGAAATCAGGAGTTGCTCTTATCTCATGCAGACTGCTCACAAATCATTGACTCCCTCTGCAGTTGAATTTGCTTTCTCTTTCTTTACGAATGCCATAAAGCCCAAAGATATATCTCAGAACTGAGGGGAAATCCATCCAATTATGGGCACTTTATCCATTCAGGCACTTCCCCTCCCTTTGCTTTAGATTTAAGGCCAGGTTATTTCCATTGTCACAATTGATGCAGGCTGATAGAAACATAGAAACATAGAAATTAGGTGCAGGAATAGGCCATTCGGCCCTTCGAGCCTGCACCGCCATTCAATATGATCATGGCTGATCATCCAACTCAGTATCCCGTACCTGCCTTCTCTCCATATCCCCTGATCCCCTTAGCCACAAGGGCCACATCTAACTCCCTCTTAAATATAGCCAATGAACTGGCCTCAACTACCCTCTGTGGCAGAGAGTTCCAGAGATTCACCACTCTCTGTGTGAAAAAAAGTTCTTCTCATCTCGGTTTTAAAGGATTTCCCCTTATTATTAAGCTGTGACCCCTTGTCCTGGACTTCCCTAACATCGGGAACAATCTTCCTGCATCTAGCCTGTCCAACCCCTTAAGAATTTTGTAAGTTTCTATAAGATCCCCTCTCAATCTCTCCTAAATTCTAGAGAG